>NC_090258.1:23776839-23826839 GCF_037325665.1 Littorina saxatilis
TACCCTTTAACAATAAGAGCTCATGTCGACTGAACAAGCCAGCAAACAAACAAACAAACAACATGACAGATACTATCATAAAAACAGCAAAGCCGACAACACAGAGATCACATCCACTACCCCCTTCCCCACCCCGCAAGAACAAAAGTATTTTCAAGAATGATGTTGATTTAGGTGATGTAGGAACATCACAGTATACAACGTCATCTACATTTTTATATTATTGCTGTTTATATGTCGATTTCATGTGTGTCTTTATTTTTAAGATGAATGGTTCATTTACTGTTAAATACACATTTTCTTGTGGCAAATGCCGACAACTTCTTTTAAACATGCGATCCTATTAAAACGGAACGGTCTAAATATGTGGATTTTTCCGTATATAGATGCTTTTTACTTGTGATCACACGATGGGCCTTGCGAATTATTTTCCGTTGACGTTCTTTTTCACCAAGTGAGAAGATACAATAATTCATGCCATCTGGGATTTCTAACACCCAGAGTAGCTAAGACTAATTGTTTGCTTGTTTTTCTATTTACAATTATGTAATAACCTTCACCCCCCCCCCCTATCTTGTCCCAGATCAAAGACTGTCATTGGCGTAAGATTGAGAAGAAATGTGATTTGTTACAGATGTTTGCTGACGTTTCCTTTAAGACTGTCATCCCATTGTTTGGGGCAGATACCAGACGATCAAGTGTGACAGGTGCAACTCCGCTATGGAAACATGTTGCCCTACATTTCAAAACGTGTTATCAAAGCCTGGTTCCTAACTTGCTAAAGGCATTGAAAAACGAAAATACGCGCCAGCATGCTATACACAATTTTTTCATCATGTGCTGTTTTGTTTTAATCGTTTATTCGATTCTTGTTCCAGACACAAAACAGTCAGGCGCATAAGACTAAACACTACCACTACCACACTACTGCTAGATGCTGCATTTGTTTTATATTTACTAAAGAGTCAGTGAATGTGTGTCCATAACATCTGAACACTTTCCCCGCTCTTTTATTCCAGATGCAAGGCAAAACAAGACACATCACGAACGCCATCGGGCTACTGGTATATGTTGAATAGCATCCAGTGCTGGTTGTTATTGTGTATCGTCTCTTCGGCAGTTAATGCCGTTCGAGGCCGAACATCCAGCGTTAACATATACAACAGAAATGAGCTGTATACATGTTTTAACTCTGCCCTCCCATTCTTGTTTCAGATACAAGACAGTGAAGTGCGTACGGCGCGACACCCACGCCACCATGCTGCAGGTGGAACTAACAGAAATGTGGAAGAACGAAACCTTCGTCCTGGCCTACAACTGGTTCCAGAACCTCCTCCGTTCCATCATCCCTCTCCTCGTCTTGGTCGTCCTCAACACCTGCATCGTGGCGGCCCTCCGGAAGACCCGAGCCAACAAGAAGAACACCTCGCGTCATCGCGTGACGCTGATGATGATCATCGTCATCCTGGCGTTCTTGGTGTGCATCACGCCTGACGCCATCATGTCCACCGTTTTCGGGCTAGGGTACACTGAGGCCAACTACTTGGTCAAGGGCATCCGAGAGTTCACCGACACCCTCCTGGCCATCAACGCCGCGACCAACTTCATCATCTACTGTCTGTTCAACAGGATGTTCCGGGACTCGTGCAAGAGCTTGTTCTGTCGCAAGACGACTGTGTCCGTAAAGAAGAAGTGGCAGACGGAGCTGGATGAATCGCAGTACAAGAGACTGAGCGACGGGCAGAAGTCGCAGAACAATTCCAACAATAATGGATCTCCGCCAAAGTTGTGATGCCTGCTGGTGGAAAGGTGAGACTGTTGTTGCGACATTGGAGAGTACAACAGAAAAGGTCATACTATCATGTGTTTTAGAGTATCGGAGGGAATGAGTCTATCCCATACGTGTATGTCAAAGGAGTCTCATTGCGTTGTTCCAGCCAATCAGTCGCCTGGCATTATGAATATTCCTTGATAGTATGTATCGAGGGGATAATTACATTCTACGTGATTTGTTCAAAGGATTCAAGTTTCCAAGCTGCAACTAATTACTCGCGAGACACTATGGGTAGTAATTGTTGAAATGTATCTGATGGAATGGACATCACCCGTAGATGATTGTGTCTGAGTCAAAGGTTTCCCGTTACCCAGCTGCAAACAATCGTTCATCTGGTATCAATATTAGTCATTACTGAAATATCACCTAATCCGCATAGACGTAAGCATATTGATAATGCATTTCTATTGACACCCCCCTCCCTCACACACACACACACACACACACACACACACACACACACACACACACACACACACACACACACACACACACACGCACGCACACACACACACACACACACACACACACACACACACACACACACACACACTATATCTTAATTGTTTCAGAGACAAATACAGATTCAGAGCCAAAGTCAAACATAGAGGCTAAGACACACAAGTGCAGTTGAACCGCTCCAAAAATAGTGACGTTGTGTGTGTGATTCCTCCTCATTTTGACCACGTGATTTAAAACTAGTTTGCTACTATTAATGTTCCTAGGGGACACCGTATCACAGCTGTATACTCCCGTTTGAAAGTGTATCTATCGCGAGATTAAAACGTGGCTTGTTGGGAGTCGGTCAGTTAAGTCGGAGTTGGAAAAAAACAAACCCTTTTTCCCCTTAATATCCTTCGTCAAAAACATATATGAAGTATCATGATATTTTCAATGCGCAGTTCTGGTGAGGTTATGCCCCCTCTTTCTTTCGGCTGGTAACTGGCGCCACCTCGCGGCAAGATCACAGGAGTTGTCTCGCGTTATCACCCCAGAAGCGCTCATTGGCTTGCATTGCCTTATTGGTATCATAATGAAAGCACTCGCTGCTTGGGAACTGAACATCAGCTGCAGCTTTGTAACCATGCTGGTCTGGTCTTGATGGAGACTATGAACATTTGTGAAAGGCATTGGCAAAATCTATAATTATGTGAACAATGTTTGTGGATGTTTTGGAATCATACAGTCGACTGGATCATTCTGACGTCGTTCACGGTTGTGATGAAGGGGTCTGGCGAATCAAATGGATGTTTTTGATGGAGGGGGGATGGACATTTTTTTTTTTAATTTGAAGTGTGTGTTTAGAGGCGAAGCGGTCGAATGTGTAAACAGGGAACATTGTGCCCTCTTGGAATTGACGTGCATGTGATATTCTAGCTTGAGTTTTCTTAACCTTTTCGATGACAAAGGAGATCTGAATGTGCACGCATAATGTTTTTGTTTTTTAATTGGATTCCGGAAATATACACTAATTGGTCTGCTCTGAACTTCCGTTGATGACATTTGCACATGAAACAAAGTGCACGAGCTATCTAAAAACTCCTACTGACCTGCAGGAGCTCATTCCGAAAATCATGACAATAAATGATATCAGAGGATATCATGTGCAGGCAAACATGTTAGTATTTTGAAATGCACAATTGACCTCGCTATTTTGATTCAGCAGAAATTCTTGTTGTTGCTGGACTCCGCACAGAAATTCAGCAGCTTTCACCGGCTGTCCTGAATATAACTAAAATCTTAAGTCGTTAAGAATTCATGACATCGTGTGCAAGACACTTGAATGCTAATTAAGTGTAACATCGTTCCTCAGAACTCGTGCTGTTGACTTCGGAAGTGTTCCGCGGCAAAGCTTTGGAGGATTCTCAGACCTTTTCCGGTTTTGTTTGTATCTATCTGAACCTACTTTGACTTGATCACTAATAGTCAGTATACGTTATGCCTTACAGTGTTTCACTATGTAATGTTTTGTCTTTCAGCTTTAACTGTTTGTGCTCATCTTGTGTTGTCTTATTTTTTCTTCTTATTTTTCGTATTTGTTAAATGTTTTGTCTACCTTTCTTTCATTTAGTCCCCTTTGTCCCTTCTCTATCCGTTTTCTGTGTCTATATATATGTTTACAAATGCTATCGCGAATGGTATGCTGATATATATCCATCGAACATTGCCTATTAATTCAGAAAAAAATGATATGGTGATCTGATCTGATATTTATGTATTGAAATTATGATGTGTGAATAAATTGACAAAGTTACTTGTACGTCTAGGTATGAAAAATATACACAATGGCAGACGGATTATTGCATACCCCCCCCCCCCCCCCTCTTCCCGATATGTGTGTAACGAATTGTTCTAAGTTAAATGCTAGACTTGTGTAACTTGTGTAACTTATTTTTACATGACGAGTATAACTGCTATATCTGGAAGGTGGATCATATTTCAACCAGGTATGGTTTACTCAGATAAAACATACATAATCTAAATTTGCGATTCGTGATATTGTAATTATTTTGGCTGCGTGAAAAGATGTGTTTTTGTTGTTGTTGTTTTTATTCCGGTGTGAAAACGGAAGTGTACGTGTAAAATATTTTGACAAGTATTTTCCTGTGCATGGAAAAATACATACAATATCAGTTTGATGATCCTCTTTGTGTGTGTTGAGCAGATGTCACGACGATAGTTTAGGATTACACTATTAGCTTCATCGGCCTGATGTGTGTGTGTGTGTGTGTGTGTGTGTGTGTGTGTGTGTGTGTGTGTGTGTGTGTGTGTGTGTGTGAGTGTGTGTGTGTGTTGTGTGTGTGTGTGGGTGCATATTTGTGTGTGTGTATGTGTGTGTGTGTGTGTGTGTGTGTGTGTGTGTGTGTGTGTGTATGTGTGTGTGTGTGTGTGAGTGTGTGTGTGTT
This sequence comes from Littorina saxatilis, assembly GCF_037325665.1. Classification (NCBI taxonomy): domain Eukaryota; kingdom Metazoa; phylum Mollusca; class Gastropoda; order Littorinimorpha; family Littorinidae; genus Littorina; species Littorina saxatilis. The sequence continues at coordinate 23,781,580 of NC_090258.1, forward strand.
GTGTGTGTGTGCGTGCATATTTGTGTGTGCATAGGTGTGTGTGTGTGTGTGTGTGTGTGCGTATGTGTGTGTGTGTGTGTGTGTGAGTGTGTGTGTGTGTGTATGTGAGTGTGTGTGTGTGTGTGAGTGTGTGTGTGTTTGTGTGTGTGTGCGTGCATATTTGTGTGTGTGTGTATGTGTGTGTATGTGTGTGTGTGTGTGTGTGTGTGTGTGTGTGTGTGTGTGTGTGTGTGTGCGTGCGTGCGTGCGCATGTGCTTGTTTGTGTGTGGGTGTGTGTAGGTGCGAGTTTGTGTGCGTGTGTGTATGTGTGCGTGTGTGTGTGTGTGTGTGTGTATGTGTGTGTTTGTGTGTGTGTGTGTGTGTGTGTGTGTGTGTGTGTGTGTGTGTGTGTGTGCTTGTATTTTGTGTTATTACTTCCTGGTTATATACAGAGTGTGCTGAACGCATTGACAATATCCAATGCTGGTTCTGATGACCATGCTAGATAGGATTGACGAACCTTGTGCACACGTGTTTAGCAGAGAGAGAGAGAGAGAGAGAGAGAGAGAGAGAGAGAGAGAGAGAGAGAGAGAGAGAGAGAGAGAGAGAGAGAGAGAGAGAGAGAGGGGGGGGGGGGAGCGGGATGGGGTGACATGACAGACATGACATTGACATTGATTTTGTTGTGTAGGCCAACGACCCATTCACAAACATGAGGGAAAAGTAGTATTTAAATTGAAAAGCAAAAATTACACAGAGAGAGACGGAGCGAGAGGCAGTGATTCATTGAGATATGGAAAAACAGGAAGACATTCAGGATCAGAGACAGACACACCGGCAAAGACAGGCAGACACACCGACGATTAGATAGAACGAGAATAGCTTGTGGTCGTCAGAAGTGGTAACAGCTGTAGAAAGCAATCGTACTGAAAGCGGTTATGCTTGATTTTGCTTCTTAAATTAGCATGAATGAAATTGTAGATGGGTATGCGTATACATATTGTGTACGTTTAATGTGTAACAGTGCCAGTTCGTATTCCATGTTAACCAGTGAAATATTTGTGTTGGTTTGCTTGTGTTGTTGGTCCCATAAGGCGAAGTTAACAATATTACTTTTAGTCAACAACAACAACAAAAAACAAAACAAAAAAAAGGCAAAAAAGAAAGGGTTGACGCAGCCTGCATGCAACTGAGATTTAAAAAAATAAATAAAAAAAAAAGTTTAAAAAAAAAATAAAAATATTACTTTTAGCCACGACATATCAAGGAGAGAATTTGCTCTGGGGGTAGTAACCGGGACTTGAGAATAGCTTATTATAAAACTGATCACATGTTGCGGTGAATGAAGGAAGGGAGCGAAATGCATGTGATTGCGAAGACAGTATTTCATTACTTGAAATCAACCCTGCCTCTCGTGTTACCAGATGTGTTAGGTAACATGGCTAAAAAAAATAGGGTCGGTAGGTCGGGATTTTTTTTTATTTTTTTTTACCCCAAATGTAGACCAATAAAACTAACTTTAAAAATCGCGCAAAGAGACTGGATTCACTATACATAGAGACAAGACACTCAACACATTTACAAATCGTCAGCGGACTTTCGTTTTCACACGTTTTTGTTGTTCATTTTCTCACCCTGTCCTTTACCACCAAAAAAGAAAAAAAAAGTTTTTCAGTTTGGAAAAAAAAAGTTTAGGGTCGGCGCCGAAATTTAGGGTCGGTCGGGTGACCAGAAACAGACAATTTTTTTTTGGCCTTAGACTAATCATGCAGATACATAGTATGTGTCAACTTAAACTGGTCGGGATTACGCTTACTGTTATAATGGCTTGTCGGATCAAGGCATCCGTAGATTGCGAGTTGGTAGATTATTTTGTTCTAACTGCTTGCCTTTGTTAATAAACTCGTTAGATATAGAAAGCCAATAATAGAGTTATAACAACGGTTAATTGTGAAGTATTTAACGTCATTATGACTTCCTCTGATATGCATTTTAATGACTTGAGAGGATTTTTTTTGATTTCATTGACCAAAGATATATATTTTTCGGGGTTTGTACTAACATGTTTAACTGATCATCAGTGTCGTTCACCATCGCAAGCAGCTTTCAATGTCGCAGTAAATTGTGTTTTACCCCTACACCTCAAAAAAAAAAAAAAAAGACCACACAAGACATCAGTTTCTAAGAGATAAAAAAAAGGTTAAAACAAAACAAATCTTATCATTTTGACATGAGGTTGTGAGACAGAATAAAGGGTTGTAGAACAAGGGGCAGACACATCAGTAGTAAAGATTTCATTTGAAAGTATTACATATTGAAATGACTGAAAAAGAAAGAAAATAGTGTTGCCAAAAGTCGAACTCAAAGTTTTCCTTTTTAGAATTTGTCATTTTAAAAGATGGCTGCTCGGTTGCTTGCCTGATCCCTTTGTTTGAGAAAGATAACTTCCACAAACAATTTGTAACTTGTACATTATGCAGACGTATTCTCCCTGTTCATTTGCGGTATGTGCCGACAGTGTCTGCGACATAACTTGTGCTAATTTACTTCCAGCACATTTACATTCCGGAGGTTGCAAACTATTTATTTTCTCAGAATTCATTTGCAATTCAAAGTGTGACACGAACACAACGCATTTGCATTTTAACCGTTGAATTCGAAGGTTGGAAAACATGGCGCTGTGAACTAGTTTACGTGCGTAAAGGTCGCAAAATGTGTCTTTGAACCTAAATGTTTGTTTGTTTGTTTGTTTGCTTAACGCCCAGCCGACCACGAAGGGCCATATCAGGGCGGTGCTGCTTTGACATATAACGTGCGCCACACACAAGACAGAAGTCGCAGCACAGGCTTCATGTCTCACCCAGTCACATTATTCTGACACTGGACCAACCAGTCCTAGCACTAACCCCATAATGCCAGACGACAGGCGGAGCAGCCACCAGATTGCCAATTTTAAAGTCTTAGGTACGACCCGGCCGGGGTTCGAACCCACGACCTCCCGATCACGGGGCGGACGCCTTACCACTAGGCCAACCGTGCCGGTAAACCTAAATGCATGCGCGAGCTTTCGGTATATAATTGTATCAGCGGTCGTTTTGTCTGCATTTTAATGAGGTAGTTTTCAATACGTGTGAAATTAAACGCAACAGTTGCATCGCCCAGGGACTACAGAGTTGCTAAAACTGTGTAATATAATCACTTGCCATGGAGAAGTGGGGGTCCCGCACCGCTTGAAATTGTTCGATTGTGGATAAGCATGCCTGACAAAGGTTCCAAGGGGAAATGCAAATGAATAACGGTATGGTCTCACAATCTTCAACACTGCCTAAATTAAGCATGTTATAGTTAACATCTACAGCAACATGTAAACTCTCTCTCTTTTTGGTTTTACTCGAAAAAAAGCCTCAATCACCCACGGGTGGAAACTAAGTTATCTCATCTTATCACCAAGTAAACTATAAAACGCTAAACGACAACATGACATAACACATAAGATTTTATTTCAACCACGTGCATTACACAGGAATATATTTTGGTTTGAATTCATTCAATACATAGTACATTCAGACACAACAATCGAACACCCCCAAACTAACCCACCAACCCAAAATGTGATTAAATTAACCTCAACCCTGGCACTGACTAACATTAAACATGCAACACTGTATTGTGCCATGCACTTCGCCAGTTATGGACGCACACGTGGCGATGGTGGAGCGAGCAGCAAAACCGCGCTTATTACAAACCTGTATCTCTAAGGGGCTCCGCTCACATAATTATGTACCTTCAGCAGGACCGACGACGCACTGCAGTTGATCCCAGCCCGCTACACGTGGTATGAAAAAACAAGTCGCGTAAGGCGAAAATACAACATTTAGTCAAGTAGCTGTCGAACTCACAGAATGAAACTGAACGCAATGCCATTTTTCAGCAAGATCGTAATACGATACTATACTATACTCGTAGCATCGTCAGTCCACCGCTCATGGCAAAGGCAGTGAAATTGACAAGAAGAGCGGGGTAGTAGTTGCGCTAAGAAGGATAGCACACTTTTCTGTACCTCTCTTCGTTTTAACTTTCTGAACGTGTTTTTAATCCAAACATATCATATCTATATGTTTTTGGAATCAGGAACCGACAAGGAATAAGATGAAAGTGTTTTTAAATTGATTTCGAAAATTTAATTTTGATAATAATTTTTATATTTTTAATTTTCAGAGCTTGTTTTTAATCCAAATATAACACATTTATATGTTTTTGGAATCAGAAAATGATGGAGAATAAGATGAACGTAAATTTGGATCGTTTTATACAATTTTTTTTTTTTTTACAACTTTCAGATTTTTAATGACCAAAGTCATTAATTAAATTTTAAGCCACCACGCTGAAATGCAATACTGAAGTCCGGGCTTTGTCGGAGATTACTTGACCAAAATTTCAACCAATTTGGTTGAAAAATGAGAGCGTGAGCGTGAGAGCGTGACAGTGCCGCCTCAACTTTCACGAAAAGCCGGATATGACGTCATCAAAGACATTTATCAAAAAAAATGAAAAAAACGTCTGAGGATATCATACCCAGGAACTCTCATGTCAAATTTCATAAAGATCGGTCCAGTAGTTTAGTCTGAATCGCTCTACACACACACACACAGACAGACAGACAGACAGACAGACAGACAGACACACACACACACACACACACACACACACACACATACACCACGACCCTCGTCTCGATTCCCCCCTCTACGTTAAAACATTTAGTCAAAACTTGACTAAATGTAAAAACAGGCCAAGTACTCGTCATAATCCTTGTCGCGGCATAAATAATAGGCCGTGCGTCGTCTGTGCCGCTGAACTTGGCTGCGCAGGTATATTCTGCCCATAAGATTAGCGCGTCAAATACTCAGGGTCGAACGGTAGGACGAAAATTATGACTAACCCGTTGCTGCAGTTAGCAGTACGCTGACATCTGTTGAACTCGATGCGCATAAAAACAAAGCCGAGTGTTGGTTGCTCAAATCAGAGTTTTTGACTATTCGTTTTCCTTGGCAGACGCTGTCTAATTCGATGGGAATATCCGAAACGACGACATTTCTGTTTCTTTCTATAAGCTGAGGGGTTTTTTTTCCGTTCGATTCTGGGTTTATGATGAAAAGGCAGGATTAGTTCGTTTTTCAAAATTATGTCTTAGAGATTTACAATATAATCGGTGCGTACGTCCAGGAAGTAATAAGGTTTTGCTGTCTGAATTATCATATTTAGATATTGAAAATTCGGTCGTATTTAATCGAAGACAAGGCAAAGACCTGTGATCTAAACTTAAACGTCAAAAACCCACACAGCGACTCAACACAACACGGTGATGGATGGCCCGTTTAGCGCTCGTGTTTCTCTCGTTGCAGTCGTGTTTTGCTCTACTTCCACGCCAAACGTATCTTCAGGCAATTGCAATATGACTGTCTCCTCGATCATGCCTTCTATATATGTCTATGACGTATATCGGTAACGGTCACACCTGTTAAAAGGCAGGAGGAGAGTGAAAGTACTCCTATACTCACCTACCGCACCTTCACACTAGGCAGTAATACCTTCTTCTTCTTCTTCTTCTTCTTCTTCTTCTTCTTCTTCTTCTTCTTCTTCTTCTTCTTCTTCTTCTTCTTCTTCTTCTTCTTCTTCTTCTTCTTCTTCTTCTTCTTCTTCTTCTTCTTCTTCTTCTTCTTCTTCTTCTTCTTCTTCTTCTTCTTCTTCTTCTTCTTCTTCTTCTTCGTTCATGGGCTTAGACTCCCACGTTCACTCATGTGTTTAGCACGAGTGGATGTTTACGTGTATGGCCGTTTTTACCCCGCCATTCAGGCAGCATACGCCGATTTCGGGAGAGGCATGCTGGGTATTTTCGTGTTTCTATAACCTACCAAAACGTTGTCCAAAACCATGCAGTCTACGATTAGAAACACAACCTTCGTGTGACAGAAACTGATCAAAACATAACTCTGTGTTAAATCTCGGCGGTCACTTTGTCATATTTAGCAGCCAATATGTGCGTCAGTCAAACTGATTTATTTTTTTCAGATTCACAGAACGGTTTGGAGTGTCCAATTTCAGGGGAGAAAACAGCGCGTGGAGACGAGTCTGATCTCCTCGCTACCATGATATTTGGTCAAAGTAGAAGACGAAAAAGAAACCCATGCCAACATGCTTTTCTGCGCGTCATGCATGTTTCTTTAGTTAAACAGAAGGCCACCTAAACCCCGTCTTGCAGGGATTGGCTATTGTATGGCATGTTGCAAATCTGTTAAAGCCGAGGGCTGCATGCGGACTTTAAAATGTATCAGAACCTGTTTACAGGAAGGTACACAGGCTCCGCACACTGAGTCCAAGCTGTCGCTATAAGGGAAGCTGACAAACAGGCGACCGGCATGTAACCTAAGGATTTGTATATGGAGATTATGCGGCATGTTGCATATCCGTTGACGCTTGATTCAGCCCATTGTAAATATCTTAGAACCGGTTGACAGAAAGATATGCATGGTTTTGGTCCCTAAGTGAAAGCTGCCGCTACCCGAAGATCTTTTAAGATCTCGCAATCTGGCTACTTCAGCAAGATAACGTAACGTTTTGTGTTGTCAATAATTAAGCAGGACGTTATTCAATGTTGTATCATGACATGAACAATATATATGGAAATTAGGATTTATAATAATTAAACGTTCCAACACTATACGTTTCTTGGTTTTGTTTTTATTCTGAATGTTGGAACGTTGGCAGTCTATTTGTTTTTATTGTGAATGTTGGAACGTTGGCAGTCTATTTGTTTTTATTGTGAATGTTGGAACGTTGGCAATCTATTTGTTTTTATTCTGAATGTTGGAACGTTGGCAGTCTATTTGTTTTTATTCTGAATGTTGGAACGTTGGCAGTCTATTTGTTTTTATTCTGAATGTTGGAACGTTGGCAGTCTATTTGTTTTTATTCTGAATGTTGGAACGTTGGCAGTCTATTTGTTTTTATTCTGAATGTTGGAACGTTGGCAGTCTATATGTTTTTATTCTGAATGTTGGAACGTTGGCAGTCTATTTGTTTTTGGATTACTTCAGAAACACTAAAGTATGTGGGTGATCTGATTTGGCCTATTATGGTCCGCTGGACCCGAAAAGCAACAGCTAACTATGGGTGATTTGTGTGATCGTGGCCGACCAATCTTACGCAACAATGGCACATTTCTTAATCTGCACATTCTTTGATCAGACAATACACTTTCTTTCTTCAAATGACCGTAGTTCGAACTCATGTTTTGAGGCTTCTGGTTCTTGTATTGGTAATTTCACCCGACTTCCAACTTCGTAACTTGTTGCTTACATAAGAACATATGGATTTTTGACAGTACCCAAGCGCATTGCCACCCGACCTTACAACCTTTCGTCCGAAGAATAAACCCTGTTGTGTCGGTAAACGCATTGTTTTACACAGTGATATTATATGTATGAAAGAGATGCGTTTACGAGTTGCTTTTCTCTTGAGCAAATCACAACTCTCTTGCCGCTCCTTCAGTCTGAATACATGTAATTTGAGAATACAGATAATCGACTTATTTCTGATTCTCTTTAGGAAGACAAATGGATCCATTGTTTTGTCAGTTAGCGGGAGTCCTCCGGAGAGATTTATTCTCCGAGCTAACGTTGTTATTTGTTCTCTCGATAAAGGTTAGGATTAAGACGTATTGCCTGGATTTTTAAACAAAAAGAAACAGAAAACACACCAGTAACCAGGTTAGGTACTTGTATATCAATATTTCGGCATGTAACTGCCTTGTTTTATATCAATATTTGTATATCAATATTTCGGCATGTAACTGCCTTCTTTTATATCATTATTGTTATATCAAAAGTGCGGCATGCCTTGCCTGGATGTGTGTAAAGTTGTACTTATGTGAGATTCCAATACAGGCCCCTTCGCGCTAATGTCACATGGTCACGAGCTCAAATGGAAACAAGTGCAGGACGGACAGACGTTGTGAATTCAAGGCAACACTGTCGCCTAACGAAGTGTTCCGCTCATCACAACTCAAGTACTAGCTTGTTGATATATGATTATGTTATCGTGTTTGGAGAGAGAGAGAGAGAGAGAGAGAGAGAGAGAGAGAGAGAGAGAGAGAGAGATAAAGAGAGAGAGAGAGGGGGAGAGAGAGAGAGAGAGAGAGAGAGGGAGAGAGATAGAGAGAAGAGAGAGAGAGAAGGCAAACAGGTTGACACTATTATATATCGTGTTTGGAAAGAGAGAGAGAGAGAGAGAGAGAGAGAGAGAGAGAGAGAGAGAGAGAGAGAGAGAGAGAGCGAAAGCGAGAGAGAAAGAGTGAGAGAGAGAAGAGAGAGAGAGAGAGAGAGAGTGAGAGAGAGAGAAGAGAGAGAGAGAGAGAGAGAGAGACTGAGAGACAGAGATAAACAGACAGACAGACAGACAGACAGAGACAAAGAGGGAAAGATAAGGCTGATACAAATCAGATCACACAGTTGTGCTCACTCTTCCTAAACGGGTCAGTCGTAAATCTACACCCTTTCACACACGACAACAACTGAGACGAAGTACTCCGAAATCGGTATCGCTTCGTCACTTAATGCACATGTGAACAGCAGTTGGGTCAAATGACATCAGATCCTACCGCTACGCACTCCACAAATTATAGTTAGCATTACTGTCAAGCGTCACATTAATAATCGTGTTTCTATCAATTTGCAACATCACTTACACGAATTCGTGTCGTGTTTTATAAATTCAAATGGTAATAATAGAAGAGTTATATCCGCCATTTCTGTCATATCTATCTAATGATGTCAGCAGGTTGTTTGTATTTTGCTGAAGTCATCTTCGGATTTTCCCTTCTGTTTGCTTCACTCACCAAATAACGTTCAGGGCACAACTTGATTGCGGAATAAGGTCAGCAAGAGTTGTTTGCACTTTTTTGTTAGTGTAAGCCTTGCCTGATACTTATTAGTTGTAAGTTTTACTGTTAACATATACTTAATATGTGTTGGTTTATAATTGCGTATAGAACAGGTTTAAAAAAAGGAAATCTTTGAATCTCAGTCCCTTTGAAATAAACTGCACTCACCGACTCTCTCTCTCTCTCTCTCTCTCTCTCTCTCTCTCTCTCTCTCTCTCTCTCTCTGTCTCTCTATCTCTCTATCTCTCTCTCTCTCTTTCTTTCTCTCTCTTTCTCTCTTTCTCTTTTTCTTTCTCTCTCTCTCTCTCTCTCTCTCTCTCTGTCTCTCTCTCTTTTTCTTTCTCTCTCTCTCTCTTTCTCGCCCCTCCCCCTCTCCCTCCTCCCGCAACTTCCCTGCCTCTCTCCCTTCCGCTGAAGTGTCTGTCCAGACGTATACGAGTGGAGGTTGCCTGATTGTATCGAGGTGTATGCATCTATTTGTGTCTCTGCCGGCATTTCTGTGATTGGCGAGACATACAGAAAAGACTGAAAGAACGAGCTTCTTCTGAAAGCAGAAGATGATATATAGGTATGCAAATACGCATTCATTTCATCATGCTTCACTCGACGAATACAGGCACCCTTTCCAAAATGACAACCCTGGATGAACAGAATCTTGACCCAAGGCAGAACTAATTCACAACGACTATAGTTTGAGGAGAATGAACAAGCAATGGCTGTACGGAATACAGCAGAAAGAAACAAGTCGCGTAAGGCGAAAATACAACATTTAGCCAAGCTCAGTCGAACTCACAGAATGAAACTGAACGCATTGGATTTTTTTCCGCAAGACTGTACACTCGTAGCATCGTCTGTCCACCGCTCGTGGCAAAGGCAGTGAAATTAACAATCCAGAAAAGCGCGGTAGCGGTTGCGCTGAGGAGGCTAGCACGCTTTTCTATATCTCTATTCTTTTTAACTTTCTGAACGTGTCTTTAATCCAAACATATCATATCTATACGTTTTTGGAATCAGGAACGGACAAGGAATACGATGAAATTGTTTTTAAATCGATTTTGGAAATTTAATTTTAATCATAATGTTTATATTTTATATTTTCCAGGGCCGGACTACCGGGGGGTTATGGGGGTTGCGCACCCCCCCCCCCCCCCCTAGCCTAAACATGTACCTTATTTATTTAATTGTTTTTTTATTATTGCTTATTGTATGCCGTTTCATGCAAGGAGCGACCATTTTCCTATCTCGTAATATGACCTACCCATCAGCTTCAGGGGGCTTCGCCCCCTGACCCCCACAACGAGGGGGGGGGGGGGGAGGTTCTAGGGTTTCCAGAACCCCCCAGCCAAAAAATAAAAATATTGAATGAGGTATGCATTTCTTTATTTTACATTGAGTTTCAATTTTTGGGGTATTAATCAGTGACAAAATCTGCTGCCTGAAACTGGTAATGATCATCCTCAGAATGCACCAGATTGCACCATTTTGCATCCTTTTTTTCAAAATTTTCCGGGGGGGCATGCCCCCGGACCCCCCTAGCAAGCTAGGCGCTTCGCGCCGTCGGCTCGGCGCTTTGCGCCTTCACACCCATATCTTCACAATATACTTTTGAAAAAAAACACCCATAAAATGAACTGATCCGCCCCTGTCGCCAGGGGGGACATCCCCCTGGGCCACCACTGACAACCCCCCCCCCCTCCTCTTCGCCTAGTCCGGCCCTGTTTTCAGAGATTGTTTTTAATCCGAATATAACATATTTATATGTTTTTGGAATCAGAAGATAATGAAGAATACAATACACGTAATTTGGAATCGTTTTATAAAATAAATATTTTAATTACAATTTTTCGATATTTAATGACCAAACTCATTCATTAGTTTTTAAGCTACCAAGCTGAAATGCAAAACCAAAGTCCGGCCTTTGTCGAACATTTCTTTGCCAAAATGTCAATCAATTTGATTGAAAAATAAGAATGTGACAGTGCCGCCTCAACTTTTACAAAAAGCCGGATATGACGTCATCAAAGGTATTTATCGAAAAAAATGAAAAAAGCGTCCGGGGATATCATTCCCAGGAACTCTCATGTCAAATTTCATAAAGATCGGTCCAGTAGTTTAGTCTGAATCGCTCTACACACACACACGCACAGACACACACACACACACACAGACACAGACACACATACACCACGACCCTCGTCTCGATTCCCCCCTCCATGTTAAAACATTTAGTCAAAACTTGACTAAATGTAAAAAGGCGAAGGGAAGTAAAGGAGGAGGGGGGGGGGGGGGTGATGCTTGCACGTCACAGAAGTACGCATGCATCATTTGTCCAGCATTACGAAATCCTTTTTGAAGAGAAAACTGAAAACCGTGCAGAGATAAGGAAAAAGGATGACGATGGTGGGAGTGGGGTAGATGGGATGACGGTGAAGGAGTGGGGCTTGTGAGGGCTTGTCAAATTGAAATCCTACTAATTCATAGACTGCTAGCAGCCTGATTGACGTCACCCAGTATTAAATCGTCACTCTCCCCAAAAAAGCTTTTCTCCGGAACTCCTATCAAATTTAACTAATTTTGCCATTGTCAACAAAATGTTGAACCTTCGGTGACTGACAGCATCATACGGCGTACAGATTTCGTCCCCGGAGAGAGGGAATGTCTCCGATACTCGCATCAAATTAAGCTATTTTTTTTTCCAAAATGAACTCATGACATGTTGAATCATAGGTGACGGACACCATTATATGACGTGGAGTGTCATCCATCCCGAAAGGAAGGGGCTATGTCTTCGATACTCGTATCAAATTTAGCTAATTTTGACAAATTGAACGTATACAATCTTAAATCCTAGGTGACTGACACTATCATATGATGTGGAGTGTACGTGACAGGGCACGACTTTCGGACAAGAAAGCTATGGCGTGTTTTATTTTACTAGCTTCGTTATCATTGCAACATCCTGGGTTTCAGCTGCAGGGCTTTCTGAGGATACATTGCTTGAGCATACTTATTGAGCATTCACAATTTCACTCATGTGTAAAGTGCACCGCAGTATTTGATGTAAACACATGTGTGTGTTAATGTGTGTGTGTGCGTGCGTGCGTGTGTGTGTGTGTGTGTGTGTGTGTGTGTGTGTGTGTGTGTGTGTGTGTGTGTGTGAAAGAGAGAGAGAGAGAGAGTGTGTGTGTGTGTGTGTGTGTGTGTGTGTGTGTGTGTGTGTGTGTGTGTGTACGTGTGTGTTTGTGTGTGTGTGTGTGTGTGTGTGTGTGTGTGTATGTGTCTGTATGTCTGAATATGCCTGTGTCTGTCTGTCTGTCTGTGTGCGTGCTTGCTTGTCTGCCTGACTGTCTGTCTGTAAGACATGGAGGCAGAGACAGAGAGGCAAACAGAAGTAGCAACATACACACGGTTGATATACAATATGTTTTGCCAATATGTGTGAATGATATGCCTGCCTCTTTTTTTGCACAGTTGATTTGTGTGTGTGTGATTGGGTGTTTTTAAGTGAGTTTGCTCAAGGCAACATGAGCTTTTGGGAAGCATTGCATTTTTGTTTATTCTGGAAACGATTGTGTCAGTTAATACATCTTCAACAACCACTAGTCTTATGTATGTACGATGTGTCTTTCATCGAATACTGTATTCTATATACCATGTAAGGTTTTAATTTTAATTTTAAATGTGTCAAGCGCAAAGAGCATAATTGTAAAGTTATGATGTTGCGCTATATAAATGCTCATTTATTATTATATTATTATTATTATTAAGGTGCACCAATGACATACATGCGCATACTTTTAAAAGTGCATACTTCTGTTTCTCCCTGTTGATGTTTTGTTTCAAATATTATTTCGCGTGGAAACATTGGCTGCACGCTCACATGTGGACATAAGCGGGTATCAAGTAGAGCCATGCGAAACTGTGAGGTGTGTGATATTGTGTGATATTGTGTGATATTGTGTGATATTGTGTGACGATAGATTGCCGTCGTTTGAGAGCGATTTATGTAACTATATAGTACATATCTTCAACGCGTAAGTAAGTGTTTATGATGAAGATTAAACAAAAACTGGGGTGTTTTTTCCCCTCTACATTGTAGTCGATAAAACCACAATAAGACTTCACTGACTCCGGTAAGCTCGTCATAAGTATGTAATATTGTATGTCGATCGATTGCCGTCGTTTGAGAGCGATGTATGTAACTACATAGTACATCTCTTCAACGCGTAAGTAAGTGTTTATGATGAAGATTAAACAAAAACCGGGGTGTTCCATTCGGACATGTTTTTGTTTGTGTGTGTGTTTAAGGTATATCAGGCTATGAGGATGTGTAACAAGATTTATAAAGTACCGACTGTACAAGAATATGACTTTAAAGGAACCTTTTACCTTTTACTGTGATACGCATTTAATGCGATTAAAAAAAAATGTACAGAGTAGGCCGAGTGCAAAACAGAGAATGAGATCAATGCTGAGTCAATCCCGCATGACAAGAACCAACTAGAAATGAAATACACTGACAACAAAAAATCGAGTCATTAAATTAAAATGCGTATAGAAAAGTACATGATGAGTTATTTTACATTCAACTAAAGTATATGAATCATGAGAAGAAAAAAAGCTTATTGTGCATGACCTGTAAGTTATGCACGATGACTTTAAACATGCTTTTGTCTAGAGCAATTATGTACTCTCATCCGAAACTGAAAAACATAAGTACAAAACAATATGGTTGAACTAGTAAAAAATGTGAGGGAAAAATAACCCTCAATGTATTTACGGAGGGAAACACCAAGCCGTTTTACAAATAATGCCACAACATGTATCAAACAAACAAGAAACAAGTCGCGTAAGGCGAAAATACAATATTTAGTCAAGTAGCTGTCGAACTCACAGAATGAAACTGAACGCAATGCAACGCAGCAAGACCGTATACTCGTAGCATCGTCAGTCCACCGCTCGTGGCAAAGGCAGTGAAATTGACAAGAAGAGCGGGGTAGTAGTTGCGCTGAGAAGGATAGCACGCTTTTCTGTACCTCTCTTCGTTTTAACTTTCTGAGCCTGTTTTCAATCCAAACATATCATATCTATATGTTTTTGGAATCAGGAACCGACAAGGAATAAGATGCAAGTGTTTTTAAATTGATTTCGAAAATTTAATTTTGATAATAATTTTTATATATTTAATTTTCAGAGCTTGTTTTTAATCCAAATATAACATATTTATATGTTTTTAGAATCAGCAAATGATGGAGAATAAGATGAACGTAAATTTGGATAGTTTTATAAAAACATTTTTTTTTTTACAATTTTCAGATTTTTAATGACCAAAGTCATCAATTAAATTTTAAGCCACCAAGCTGAAATGCAATACCGCAGTCCGGGCTTCGTCGAACATTACTTGACCAAAATTTCAACCAATTTGGTTGAAAAATGAGGGCGTGACAGTGCCGCCTCAACTTTCACGAAAAGCCGGATATGACGTCATCAAAGACATTTATCGAAAAAAATGAAAAAAACGAATGGGAATATCATACCCAGAAACTCTCATGTCAAATTTCATAAAGATCGGTACAGTAGTTTGGTCTGAATCGCTCTACACGCACGCACGCACACACACACACACACATAGGTGGTTTTACAGTCATTTGGGGTCGGCTGTGTATCAAAATGCCATCTTGCTCAAAACACAGGCATTTGGGGTCTCTTTTGTTTTACGTGTTAGAAAGTTTCTTAAAACTTCAATGAGCGTTAAATGCCATTTTAAAGTGTGAAAACTCATTTCAGGAGGTTATTACATAAAATGCAACCTCCAGCGTGATTTTTAGAAAAACAGGCATTTGGGGACGATGTTTGCTGTACAGCAGTGAAATGGGGACGTATGTGGCCACAAAGTGCAGAGCTAGAATTACGTTATTGGTGCTATATGAATGTTTTAGGTGTTAGAAAGTTTTTTAAAACTTCAATGAGCGTTAAATGCCATTCTAAAGTGTCAAAACTCATTTCAGGAGGTTATTACATAAAATGCAACCTCCAGCGTGATTTTTTAGAAACAAACAGGTATTTGGGGACGATGTTTGCTGTACAGCAGTGAAATGGGGACGTCCAAAAGTGCAGAGCTCCCGCAGAGCTATATGAATGGTTTCATCACATACATGGCGCTAGGCGACATATGTTGTGAAAAATTTTACAAATCACGTTTGTGCGCCCAATATTTTCTTGTCATCTCCAAAGTCAAGGGACAAACACGAAATTCCTTGACTTTTGGGGTAGCGCGACTCTGTTAATTTTAAGAATTAAAAAAAAAAAAAATTCATTACTAGGATGTCCCATCGTTGGGAAATTCCGGTCGCTTCCTCCGAGTGGAAAGCTAGCAGTGACAGAGTCGCACTACCCCAAGTCAAGGGATCTATTAGTCCTGTTTCGCCGTCATCCCATTTTGGCGACATTTCTCAGGCCAAGTGTCATTTTACCACCATATCATGTACCATTAGCTCCACATTCCATTTTGGCGCAATCCCGTTTCGCCGTTAGCCCATTTCGCCCCCATCCCATTTTTGCGACATTTTACAGGCCAAGTGTCATTTTACCACCATGTCATGTACCATTAGCTCCACGTCCCATTTTGGCGCAATCCCGTTTGGCCGTTATCCCATTTTGCCCCCATCCCATTTTTGCGACATTTCATAGGTTATGTGTCATTTTACATGCCATTCTAAAGTGTCAAAACTCATTTCAGGAGGTTATTACATAAAATGCAACCTCCAGCGTGATTTTTTAGAAACAAACAGGTATTTGGGGACGATGTTTGCTGTACAGCAGTGAAATGGGGACGTCCAAAAGTGCAGAGCTCCCGCAGAGCTATATGAATGGTTTCATCACATACATGGCGCTAGGCGACATATGTTGTGAAAAATTTTACAAATCACGTTTGTGCGCCCGATATTTTCTTGTCATCTCCAAAGTCAAGGGACAAACACGAAATTCCTTGACTTTTGGGGTAGAGCGACTCTGATAATTTTAGGAATTAAAAAAAAAAAAAAATTCATTACTAGGATGTCCCATCGTTGGGAAATTCCGGTCGCTTCCTCCGAGTGGAAAGCTAGCAGTGACAGAGTCGCACTACCCCAAGTCAAGGGATCTATTAGTCCTGTTTCGCCGTTATCCCAATTCGCCCCATCCCATTTTGGCGACATTTCTCAGGCCAAGTGTCATTTTACCACCATATCATGTACCATTAGCTCCACATCCCATTTTGGCGCAATCCCGTTTCGCCGTTAGCCCATTTCGCCCCCATCCCATTTTTGCGACATTTTACAGGCCAAGTGTCATTTTACCACCATGTCATGTACCATTAGCTCCACGTCCCATTTTGGCGCAATCCCGTTTGGCCGTTATCCCATTTTGCCCCCATCCCATTTTTGCGACATTTCATAGGTTATGTGTCATTTTACATGCCATTCTAAAGTGTCAAAACTCATTTCAGGAGGTTATTACATAAAATGCAACCTCCAGCGTGATTTTTTAGAAACAAACAGGTATTTGGGGACGATGTTTGCTGTACAGCAGTGAAATGGGGACGTCCAAAAGTGCAGAGCTATATGAATGGTTTCATCACATACATGGCGCTAGGCGACATATGTTGTGAAAAATTTTACAAATCACGTTTTTGCGCCCGATATTTTCTTGTCATCTCCAAAGTCAAGGGACAAACACGAAATTCCTTGACTTTTGGGGTAGCGCGACTCTGTTAATTTTAAGAATTAAAAAAAAAAAAAAAATTCATTACTAGGATGTCCCATCGTTGGGAAATTCCGGTCGCTTCCTCCGAGTGGAAAGCTAGCAGTGACAGAGTCGCACTACCCCAAGTCAAGGGATCTATTAGTCCTGTTTCGCCGTTATCCCAATTCGCCCCCATCCCATTTTGGCGACATTTCTCAGGCCAAGTGTCATTTTACCACCATATCATGTACCAATAGCCCCACATCCCATTTTGGCGCAATCCCGTTTCGCCGTTAGCCCATTTTGACCCCATCCCATTTTTGCGACATTTTACAGGCCAAGTGTCATGTTACCACCATGTCATGTACCATTAGCTCCACTTTCCATTTTGGCGCAATCCCGTTTCGCCGTTATCCCATTTTGCCCCCATCCCATTTTTGCGACATTTCATAGGCCATGTGTCATTTTACCACCGTGTCAAACCACTAGCGCCACATTCCATTTTGTCGCCATGCCGTTTTGCCGTCATCCCATTTTGCCGCCATCTCTATTTCGCGACATTTTGGATTGTGGCAAAAATGGAATTTGGCGTAAACGGAATGTCTTCCTAGTTGAATAACGCAGTATAGTAGTATAGTGAGGCTTGGCAAGAAGAATAAATAAAAAATGTGATGGCGGCCAAATGGGATGGTGTCAAAATGGGATGACGTGCTATTGTTATGACACGGTAGTAAAATGACGCTTGGCTTGTGAAATGTCGCGACAATGGGATGGGGGATAAATGAAATACGGTGAAACGGCATGGCGGCCAAATGGGATATGGTGTCAAAATGGGATGTCGCGCTATTGTTATGACATGTTAGTAAAATGCCCTGTCACGTAGTCTCAATCCAAATTGGAAATCCATAGCATCATCATTATAATCATCCTCATCTCATTAATCATCCAAAATTATAAATTTTATAAAATGACGCTTGGCTTGTGAAATGTCGCGAAAATGGGATGGGGAAAAAAATGGGACGGCGGCAAAATGGGATTGCACCAAAATGGGATGTGGATCAGCCACTAGATTTCCAATTTTAAAGTCTTAGGTATGACCCGGTGTGACGTTTTCATCTTTCGCCGTGTTGATATTTCGATTTTCGGCCTCGTTGATCTAGTATAAACTCTACACTGAACAAAAAAAACACCCTTCGATAGTACTGATGAGCGACCTTGTGTACCTTACATTCATGGGGCCAAATTTGTCCAACCAATTATTTTATTTAACTTAGAAATTTGATTCATCCTAAAATGTTTCCCTTCTTACTCAAGGGACGTAACCACTCGGTACACGTTTTCGAAGAATTCGATTTTGGGAGTGAAATCTATTTAATTTCACAACCAATTTTTTTCACATGCAAGAAACTGACATGCTTTTCGTCCATAAATAATTTCTCTTCTTAATTTTACCAGGAAACAACGTTTCGGTCTCGAGTAAATATCGAGGGGGAAATATGTACACAGGCGAAAGATGAAATCGTGACACCGGCCGAGGTTCGAACCCACGACCTCCCGATCACGGGGCGGACGCCTTACCACTAGGCTAATCGTGCCGGTTTACCCTTGAGTGACAGACGGACAGACAAAAGAATATACAGACAGACCGTAATTAACACAAACACACACACTCAGCAGAGCAAAGCGGTATAACACACAAACTCAGCAGAGCAAGGCAGTATTACACACACAGACTCTGCAGAGCAACTAAGTCGGTGACACACAGACACAGGTATTTGGGGACGATGTTTGCTGTACAGCAGTGAAATGGGGACGTCCAAAAACCGATAGCTCTGCGCTGTGCTATGAATGGTTTCATCAGTTACATATGGCGCTAGGCGACATAAGAGTATTTCCAATCCAGTCAGTAGCTAGCATTCACGACCCTGACAACGGATGGTTTGAGTCTGATTTATGAGAATGAGAATGAGGGAGAGAGAATTGTATTAAATTGAATTGAATTAAATTGAATTGAATTTATCTTTCTCTTAACACTGTAACAGAACAAGAAATGCTAAAATGTTTTTTTTTCATCCCGCCCTCGCCCATTGAGTTGAAATAGAAGTTAACCACATTATGTTTAAAAATGTTCCCAGTGCTTTATGTTTGTTTGTTTGCTTAACGCCCAGCCGACCACGAAGGGCCATATCAGGGCGGTGCTGCTTTGACATATAACGTGCGCCACACACAAGACAGAAGTCGCAGCACAGGCTTCATGTCTTACCCAGTCACATTATTCTGACACCGGACCAACCAGTCCTAGCACTAACCCCATAATGCCAGACGCCAGGCGGAGCAGCCACTAGATTGCCAATTTTAAAGTCTTAGGTATGACCTGGCCCGGGTTCGAACCCACGACCTCCCGATCACGGGGCGGACGCCTTACCACTAGGCCAACCGTGCCGCTGCGCTGTGAATGGTTTCATCAGTTACATGGCGCTAGGCGACATAAGAGTATCTCCAATCCAGTCAGTAGCATTTACGACCTTGACAACGGATGGTTTGAGTTTGTTTGTTTGTTTGCTTAACGCCCAGCCGACCACGAAGGGCCATATCAGGGCGGTGCTGCTTTGACATTTAACGTGCGCCACACACAAGACAGAGGTCGCAGCACAGGCTTCATGTCTCGCCCAGTCACATTATTCTGACACAAGACCAACCAGTCCTAGCACTAACCCCATAATGCCAGACGCCAGGCGGAGCAGCCACTAGATTGCCAATTTTAAAGTCTTAGGTATGACCCGGCCGGGTTTCGAACCCACGACCTCCCGATCACGGGGCGGACGCCTTACCACTAGGCCACCGTGCCGGTATGGTTTGAGTCTTATTTATGAGAACGAGAATGAGGGAGAGATGATTGTATTGAATTGAATTGAATTAAATTGAATTGAATTGATCTTTATCTTAACACTGTAACAGAATAGGAAATGCTAAACTACTTTTTTTTTCATCCCGCCCTCGCTCATTGAGGTGAAATAGAAGTTAACCACATTATGTTTGAAAATGTTTCCAGTGCATTATGTACAATAATGTTTTAATACAATCATAGAGTATTAACGTTTTACCAGTATCAGCTGCAAAATATAGTAGTAGTGCTTTACAAGTTTTGCAAGAGAAGCAGCATGTAATGATACGTAAATGTGATACAACAGCGATCAAAGTTCAAGTCTGAAGGTAGGCTCTGAGAAGTGTAACCAGTGCATGCAAATCCTTGGCGATATGATTTATCTCAATAAGGTACAGTGTTCGTCGCACATCCGCAGGCTCCTCAATAAATGCCAGTCGTTCTGATTCATCATAACTCATGTCTGCTTTGTCCCTGAATAACGTCCAGTACAATGTTTCAGCTTTGGTACAATCGTAGGTGAACATGAAGTCATCTGATTTTGCAAGCAGCTGTTTGGATGAAGCATTGTACACCATTCTAATCACTTTCTTTCGTGTTCTGGGGTTCGTAGTAATTTCTAAAGCAAGTGCTTTTACTTCCCCTAGACTGTACTCCCTTTCCAAAGCATCCTTTTCAGCTTTAGTCAACTGCTTTTCCACTGGTTCCTCTGTATCACTCTCTGACGTAAAATATCTGTCCTTGTCACTGTCAGTGGCCACGCATGTGGAGTCAACGGATTGCTGCAAGGCAGGTTCCGTCAGCTTGGATGGAATGTGGCTCCGTGATTCACGTGCTTCAATGTTCACAACACAGCTTGCCTCGCTGTCAATGCGTTCGCCGGCGTGTAGTCTCATTTTCTGTTTGTGCCTAACGTCGGGAACTTTGTCGTACGTGTTTGTGTGAATTATGCCTGATGTTGTGCTGGCATGATTTCGCAGATGATCGATCAGCTGTATCAACAGAAGAAACGCATACCTCTTTGCTGTTAAATTGTTGGGATCATTGTCTGTCACGTCTGAGCTGCGAAGGGGTTTTGTTTACGTTGCGTTGACTAGCTCGGCAAATGGCGGCCTGTTGGTTCTCTGTGCTGAGCAGTTGAAGTGTGACTGTGGCTCCTTCTCCTTCTCCGGTGACTTTCCAGTACTTGACATAGTGGTCAGCTGGCAGGCCTGTCAAGGTAGCTTCCACAGCAGTTGGTAGTCCAACGACAGGCATTTTCTTCACTTGTTCAAGTAAATTGCTGGAGCGAAAAATGTGTGCTGCCGGAGGGACAGAGAGAGAGAGAGAGAGAGAGAGAGAGAGAGAGAGAGAGAGAAAGAGAGAGAGAGAGACAATGACAATGACAATTCTTTATTTAACGAGGGTAGTAGATTAAGCAGTGGTCTGCTTTTTTACATCCAGCCCTCGCCCTAAAGAGGGACTAACTAAAAAAATGAAATAAAAAATACAAGATAAAAATTAGAAAATAGATAACTAAAATTCTACATTTTAACAGATAACTAAAGTGAAAACACATTATACATATGTACACAAAATGCATTGCATTGAGGTAAATTGCGAGTTGATTGATGTGAATTAAGTGGTATAGTGCAGCTTGCACTTTCTCAACATCATGCTCTAATCCATACATTACATTTTAAAGAAAATCAATCAAACAAGCAAGACATTGCCAAGATCATCACACATCTAAATACATGTAGTGGTTGGTTTGTAAGTCCCTTCATTCGAAAAGGGTTTGTGTACATTATACCAATAAAGAGGAGAGGGGCATGTTTAATACAAAAATTGTATTTGTAATTGTAGAGAGAGAGAGAGTGAGAGTTGGGGTAATTAAATAAGAGAAAGACAGAGACAGAGTGAGAGAGACGGACAAACAGACGGACAGACATACGGACAGACAGTAACCTGCGAGAGAGAGGAAGACAGACAGATAGGCACACAGTCAAAAACCGAGAAAAAAAATCATAGAAAGAGATAGAGATAAAAGACACAATTGCAACAGCTCTGCAGATTTCTTTCCTACGTGTTTGTTTAAAACAAATCTGACAGAGAAAGGAGAACAAAACAGAGAGAGAGTAGGAAAGAGAAAGTGTGTAAGAGAGAGAGAGAGAGAGAGAGAGAGAGAGAGAGAGAGAGAGAGAGAGAGAGAGTGGGGGGGGGGCGAGAGAGAGAACGGGAGAGAGAGATGACGATGATGATTTAACGTTGTTATACAATGAATAGGGTTAGAGGCTATCACGCAGCAAACTCTCCAAGAGAGGGAAATAAAGAGATATATCATCATCATCATCATCATCATCATCATCATCATCATCATCATCATCATCATCATCATCATCATCGACATCGGCATCGGTATTGGGATCGGCATCGTCACCTACATGTGTCTTTTCATGTTGTTTTTTTGTTTGTCGGCTTGTCTAGTCTGTCTGTCTCTGTCTCAGTCTCTGTGTCTGTCTGTCTGTCTGTCTGTCTGTCTGTCTGTCTGTCTGTCACGGGCTTGGGGTCTCTGTTTAATTTCGTCTGTTTTCCGTTGTTGCATCTTATTTGCATAACCATCTTCGATAATCATTTGGTCGAAATTTGCCAGGAATAAACCATCATTTGTAATATGCTGACTGTAAGAGAGAGAGAGAGAGAGAGAGAGAGAGAGAGAGAGAGAGAGAGAGAGAGAGAGAGAGAGAGAGAGAGAGAGATGAAGAGAGCGAAAAAGAGAGAGAGATGGCGAGAGAGAGATGGGGAGAGAGAGAAGGGGAGAGAGAGAGAGAGAGAGAGAGAGATGAAGAGAGCGAAAAAGAGAGAGAGATGGCGAGAGAGAGATGGGGAGAGAGAGAAGGGGAGAGAGAGAGAGAGAGAGAGAGAGAGACAGACAAACAAACAAACAGACAGACAGACACACAGACACGCAGACAGACACCAAAGGTTGAGAATAGAGAGAAAACAAGAAAAGTGTGAAGCAGCCGTGCATATTTCTTTTTTGCATAATCCGTGAAAGTAACCTAAGAGAGAGAGAAGAACAGGCAGACAGGCAGGGATGTGTGTGTGTGTGTCTGTCTGTGTGTGTGTGTGTGTAGAGTGATTCAGACTAAACTACTGTACCGATCTTTGTGAAATTTGACAGGAGAGTTCCTGGGTATGATATCCCCGAACGTTTTTTTCATTTTTTTGATAAATGTCTTTGATGACGTCATATCCGGTTTTTCGTGAAAGTTGAGGCGGCACTGTCACGCCCTCATTTTTCAACCAAATCGGTTGAAATTTTGGTCAAGTAATGTTCGACAAAGCCCGGACTTCGGTATTACATTTCAGCTTGGTGGCTTAAAAATTAATTAATGACTTTGGTCATTAAAAATCAGAAAAATGTAAAAAAAAAAATAAAAAAATTATAAAACGATCCACATTTACGTTCATCTTATTCTCCATTATTTGCTAATTCCAAAAACATATCAATATGTTATATTTGGATTAAAAACAAGCTCTGAAAATTAAAAATATAAAAATTAGTATCAAAATTAAATTTTCCAAATCAATTTAAAAACACTTTCATCTTATTCCTTATCGGTTCTTGATTCCAAAAACGTATAGATATGATATGTTTGGATTAAAAACACGCTCACAAAGTTAAAACGAAGAGAGGTACAGAAAAGCGTGCTATCCTTCTCAGCGCAACTACTACCCCGCTCTTCTTGTCAATTCCACTGCCTTTGCCGTGAGCGGTGGCTGGCGATGCTACGAGTATACGGTCTTGCTGCGTTGCATTGCGTTCAGTTTCATTGTTTTTGTTTTGTTTTAATAAACTGAGAGAGTAAGAAAAAGACAAAAAGAGAGACAGAGCTAGAAATACAGAGAGACAGACAGAGAGACGGACCGACCGACAGAATTAGTGCGAGATAGAGATAGAGAGACACACAAACAGGGACAGACAGACAGAGACCGACATTTTGAGAAGAATGAAGAGAAAACCAGCAGTATTATATGCATAGTCTTAAGCTGTGTTTCCATATCGCGACGCGATGGCAGCACGATAGTTGCGGCGAGGTGGCGGCAGCGTCAAAACCGATCGCAACAGTAATATCAAAGAACGCATGTTTCCATATGTGCGACGCGACGGATGCTTCATCTGGGGATTTAATCAAGTTTGAGTGAATCTTTCTTGAAGGTTTTTCTTTGTATTCATAAATTATGAGTAATCTAAGCTTAATTAGTTTGGACAACATTTTGGATGAAATTATTGCTGCTGCAGGAACATTGAATTGGCAAGTCTGTAACAGTAATCGTCTCTCTGACCCCCCCCCCCCCCCCCTTGCTTGCTGAAAAATAAAATTAACTCTCTTCCCGTCCTCTGTCACATCCTCTGATTCTTTTGCTGTATCTTTTCCTCTTTTTTTGGTAAAAATTGTATCTTGTCTGTCTTACATTTATAACAAGGGGATAAGCGATTCTCTGACCTTGACATAACGTGAAATAATAATTCCTATCTAGATGTACATATTTATAACCACATTTAATATAAGCTTAGCTTATTGTGTGGTTACAAATGTTTATATCGCATATATATGCAAGTTATCCAAAGAATGAAATTGTTTTGAGACCTATAGCACCGTTAGTTTGTCAGAACTGGAGGTGGTCCATATCAGGCAGTTGTCCATATTAGGCTATTTTCCCTTACGACCAGGGTGTGCTTATTGCGTGCCTTATGAGAAACAAACCGCGTGCAGAAACACACACACACTATGATGTGTTGTATTATTTTTGCTTTGGTCAATCGTCTCTAATTAAAAGGACCCTATTCTGAGGTCTCAATATTTTCCCACGGTCTTCCCAACGCATGCGATGTCACTTTCCATTGAGCGTTTTTGCCACCATTTGGCAAGGAGTTATCAGCTGAGATAAAACGACTGTAAGTAGAACGCGAAAATCACACCTGGACTCGATCCGACCGACTGGTTCTTGTATACGCAAGAGCACTTGATAGTCTCTGCCGCGGATCATAAAATCGTATAATCTGCTGATTTTCGCATCCCGAATCTACTCAGCTTCGTCCCAATAGGCCCACTTAAAACATCACACGCGGAATTTAAATTAGCTAAGATGGACAACTGGACACCACATGTGAGAACCACGCACCAAGACATTGTCAGCATTGAGAGAATGTTTTCACGGAATTGTTTCACGATTCTGTGACACTGTTATATTGCGGGGTTATGATATTTTCTTCGTTTCTGATTTGAATTCATGTAAATGAAATCAAGTTAAAATTAAACACTATTGTTTTTTAGAAACCAATGCGGACCCTGAAAGAAATAACGTTTCACTCAGATAAATTTTATCCAGCCTGTCACGTTTTTCATTTATACATTTTGACAGAAAAAAAGAAAATAACAAAAGAAAAATTAACACATCTGTGTGGGATTAAAATCAAACGTCGATTTGTGTTACTAAAGTTACTGACCACCATGTGCATGCGAACATTTGCTGCTCCCCCCCCCCCCTCCACATCGTAATCGTATCGGCTCTGTCTCATTTTGCCCACCACCCCTCCACCTCTCCCCAGGACCCCCCCCCCCCCCCCACCTTCCTTTTCAGTAAATAGCCCTTCAGTCGGAGCGGCAGTTGTCGCCACGCATCAGACTTTTTTTGAATAATTATGTGCGGTTTTTAGTATCTCCTTTACAAAGCTGATCTGATAATTAACTATCTTTTTTTTTTGCAAGCAAACGACAAATTCGCCTCAAAAAATGTTATTGACAGTGCATATAGAAAAGGTAGCAAAAAAACTTGCGGGGACAAAGTGGGCGAGGGAGAGCCTGGGTGGTCAAACGGGGGCCGTGCCATGCCATATGTCACCTGCTGGTTAAACGAAAGGTTTAAAGGAACAGATATCGCACACAATATTTTGATCTTTTGATCAGTCAACCATCAATTTTGTACATCAACCCCAACAGTGTTGTTGTCCAAAAATAAAAGAATTGCATTCTGTCCTCAAACTGAACGGTAGTTCAAAGTTAAAGGGATATTGACCAAAGTGCTTTTGAGGAACAATAAAACACTCTCCCCAAAATAAACACGCAAAAAAACACCCCACACAAATAAATAAATAAAGAAAGAAGCAAAACAGATTTACAAGGAAATTAATTATGTTTATGGTATGCTAGCGCTGTTTTTATTTTATTGTATAATAAGCATGCTGATACCGGGATGCAGTATACGTTAAATGTAAATGATATAATGCTGACTATCTAAATGTGAATCAAAAAACAAGAAAGGTAGGTTTTTTAATTTTTTTTTAATTTAAATGTGAACCAGAAAAGATGCATTTCTTTTAAATTGATGGCGCCGTTAAAAACAAAAACTAAATTCTTGGTTACAAAATCAAATGAATCTTAGTAGTCGATAGTTTAGTACTATTTGTCACTTTATTAGAGTTGCCGACTTCTCCGCTTTAATTCCTTTTCAGTTTTATCTGTACACTCTTTGTTTTCATGCGATACGTGTAACACTTTTCCCGACCTCGCACATGATGGACAGCATTCATTGGAGCGATATGTTTTCACCGGGTTTTCGCAAAATTGTTTTTCATGCCACGCTATTATCGATTACCTCAAATTAAAAAAGAAACAAAGAAAAACTCCGGACAAGCGCACAAGGTAGAACCAGCGGTCAGTGCATGGGACTGCAAAAGTGCGCGTGCACGTGTGCGTATGCGTGTGAATACATTTTTTTTTTAAACTAGTTAGTGTCAATATCGATCGAATGTCATTTCGATCACGTTTCAGTTTAGCGGACAAGCGTAATCGGATTCAACATACGCATACACACTCACATAGTCGGAAGAGTCGTCGAACAGGGAAAAAAATGACAAAGTAAAATATTGTAAATTGAAAAATGTTTGTGTAATTTTGCGATGAGACAGAGACAATCTGGGAAGGAAGTTTATACCCAAGTAATACTATCGAACGGGTTAGTCCGTAAGCTGCGGACAAATATTCTTACTCAAAGAGAAAAATGAAACAGGATTTTTTCAGTAAATGTAAGCTTACAGGGCTGCCGATGGGGAAAGACTGAACCACCTAAACAAATAGCAGTTCACATCGGTTGATGATTCTTCAGTCCCACAGAACTTCGGTCCATTAGGAAGTAGCCCTGTTGATTTGCTAGATTAACATCACATCGCTACCCGAACCGATTTTTATTGAAAATAAACACTTTTTTAAGCTCAGATATAATTTATCTGTAAGTTACATCACGTCTACAGTCGTTGACACAATCTAAAAACTCTATCAAATTACTCCGCCAAAGTTCCGACAAACTTACTACACATATATGCGTCGTCTGCATGTGTTGCGCGCGCAGTCCGGGGCGTGGCTTATTAAAAAAAAAAAAACAACCCCGTATTAGTCTTTTTTTTTTTTAAGAGTTAAATTCAGATAGCACTTCATTTGGACAGCCTTGAGAAAACGGCCGTACAATACGTGTATATCTTCTTTTATCGAGAAGGAGATTAACAGCGGTGGGGTTTCAGTCATGCTTTCTAACGCCAGCTTCAATTTCAGATAATGTTAGGAGATTTCAAAATGCAAGGGGGTGGGGGTATAGAGTGGGGGGGGGGGGGGTGTATTTTCTCTGAATCGTTTATAAGGAAGGAATGTGTTTTTTAGACCCCAATCGTCAATGTTGAAGGTCCGGTATTAAAACTTGCCCAGTGTCTGACAAAATTAGACTCAGTTTAAAATTACCCTTGACAATTTGTGCGTGAGACAGACTGATTGCCGAACGGAAAATGGAATCACTCATGTGGCGCAGTGAAGTGTAGCCAAGTACCTGCTATGTCCTTCAGCAGAAGTGGCGGAGTGCCTGTCATCTGTTTCTCATTTAGTGGCCTCACAGTGGCCGAAGATTGGATTTGATGTGACTTTTAGTACACACTTGTGAGCGTGATCTGGTAATTTCCCTTCGCTTGCGTCTGACTTTCCCGTCTTAAGCTAACATACGAGAACAAACATAATATGCAAAATTGCAAGGATCGACCTCCTTGCATGAAAAGTCAACAACACTTTGTTATTTTCTCATTGTATAGAAACCTAAAATGTGACAGCAGCCCACAGGGTTATCTGTGTTCGTACACACCGAAGTCTGTTCACTCGAAATCGTTCTGACAATTATGTTTTATGTTCAAAGATATGTTTAAATTCAAATTCAAACGACAAAAAAAAAGAGAGATAGAGAAAGAGAGAGAGAGAGAGAGAGAGAGACAGACAGAGAGAGAGAGACAGACAGAGAGAGAGAGACAGTCAGAGAAAGACAGACAGACAGACAGACAGACAGACAGACAGACAGACACAGACAGACACAGACAGAGAGAGACAGAATCAAATGTAAAGCGAACTGTTTAAACCTGTTGCGATAATTAATGTACAGTTCTGTAAAAATAAACTGTACTCTTAGTGCCCGACCCGACTCCCCAAACCTACGTCGCGGTTATCTGACGCTCTCTCTACGTCGTGCCTCTGCGTGCCTCCATTACAGAGAAATGGAAGGTGAAAATCTTTGTGTCAGTTTGACTCTTGATTTTAAACAAGTCGCGTAAGGCGAAAATACAACATTTAGTCAAGCTGTCGAACTCACAGAATGAAACTGAACGCTATGCAATTTTTCAGCAAGACCGTATACTCGTAGCATCGTCAGTCCACCGCTCATGGCAAAGGCACTGAAATTGACAAGAAGAGCGGGGTAGTAGTTGCGCTGAGAAGGATAGCACGCTTTTCTGTACCTCTCTTCGTTTTAACTTTCTGAGCGTGTTTTTAATCCAAACAACTCATATCTATATGTTTTTGGAATCAGGAACCGACAAGGAATAAGATGAAAGTGTTTTTAAATTGATTTCGAAAATTTAATTTTGATCATAATTTTTGTAATTTTAATTTTCAGAGCTTGTTTTTAATCCAAATATAACATATTTATATGTTTTTTGAATCAGAAAATGATGAAGAATCAGATGAACGTAAATTTGAATCGTTTTATAAAAAAAATAGGCCTATTTTTTTTTACAATTTTCAGATTTTTAATGACCAAAGTCATTAATTAATTTTTAAGCCACAAAGCTGAAATGCAATACCGAAGTCCGGGCTGTAAAAGTTGTTTCAATTTGTTTCCATTTAAAACGTCCGCTACTGGCACCTCAGTCGGACCATACATAACACTCTGAGAAGTAACCAAAGTGTTTTCTTTTAAAGTAATTTGTAACTCTCCGCTCCGCACGCCAACCAAAACAATTCCTAGGAGACGCCTACATCGTTCGGCAAAAAACCCCACAAAAAAACTGTCCCGAGCCAGGACTGAACTAGAAAGGGTTTCCATGACCACGGACGTAGCTTTGTGCCGAGGCTGATCACGTGGTCAGGTTGACCAATGGCAACGCGACCCTTTTACGGCCTCTCTATTGTCCAATGTGTGTACTCTATGACCCCTTGAAAACTTCAGCGATTGGTGTGAAGTGTACTCTTTAGAGAGGATGAGTTCAGCGGTTAATTGCTTTTAACATACTTACCTGAACAGGTTATAGGCCATTATCTCGAGATGCCTTGCTTTCGGCAACAGTTCTTTGAATCCCTCCCTCCCTCTCTCCATCTTCTCTCTACCAGTCTGTTTCTCTCTTTGTTTCTCTCTCTTTTTCACACTTTTCAACCATTAACTATTCATATTCACGCCCTCAGTTTTGGTTGAAATTTTGGTCAAGTAATGTTCGACAAAGCCCGGACTTCGGTATTGCATTTCAGCTTGGTGGCTAAAAAATTAATTAATGACTTTGGTCATTAAAAATCTGAAAATTGTAAACAAAATATTGTTTTTATAAAACGATCCAAATTTACATTCATCTTATTCTCCATCATGTTCTGATTCCAAAAACATATAAATATGTTATATTCGGATTAAATACAAGCTCTGAAAATTAAATATATAAAATTTATTATCAAAATTAAATTTTCGAAATCAATTTAAAAACACTTTCATCTTATTCCTTGTCGGTTCCTGATTCCAAAAACATATAGATATGATATGTTTGGATTAAAAACACGCTCAGAAAGTTAAAACGAAGAGAGGTACAGAAAAGCGTGCTATCCTTCTCAGCGCAACTACTACCCCGCTCTTCTTGTCAATTTCACTGCCTTTGCCGTGAGCGGTGGACTGACGATGCTACGAGTATACGGTCTTGCTGCGTTGCATTGCGTTCAGTTTCATTCTGTGAGTTCGACAGCTACTTGACTAAATATTGTATTTTCGCCTTACGCGACTTGTTTTTCTTCTCGTGTCCCTTTGCTTGTTTGTAAGTTAGTTTGTTGATTTTCTGTTTGTTTTAATTACTGTTGATGAATTGTACGCTCTTAATATATGTTTTACGCGCAAAGTAAACATTTATTGCCGGCGTAAAATTGAAAATATTGATTACGCCTTCCTAGGCAAACCTGAGGTGGTGATCCGAATCATTGATACGTATTGGAAGGACTTCATTTACAAATAAAGAAATAAATAAGCCGTTTTAGTGATTTTTCCCCGGCGACATCCACCTTTCGAAGCCCAAGAGACATTCGCAGTGATGTAATTTGGAAACATCTGAAATAACTAACTGTAAAATGCTCCGTTACCGTTGCCGATTATTTATTTTCATACAAACAGGATTTCACCTTCTGGCGATAATCTCTTTTGCGTTTGATTCTTGATTCTTTAAATTAATTTTTTTAGTGCTATTTAGTTGTAATCCATTACCCAAGCAGATGAAACCCGTGTGAATAACTGAACACTTAGACACTGATGTTCAGATGGTACGTGTGTGGTTACATAATTACAATAACCAAAATTGCAACCCGAACTGTCCAGTGAAGTGCTTTTCCAAGTTGCATGTAAGTGTGTGATTGTGTCTGTTCGGAGCGCTTCTAAGAAATTGTAAAAGTTTATGCGTAAGCATTTGCGATTTTCCGGTCTTGTACTTTTTCGTCAGTTTTCAGCAAACTCAGTTATATCATGTCACATTAGTGTGTGTTTCTCTTTTCTTTTATTTTTTCGTGTGTGTGTGTGTGTGTGTGTGTGTGTGTGTGTGTGTGTGTGTGTGTGTGTGTGTAGTTAGTTGTGTTTTTTTCAAAGATTTGTTTTTAGCCAAGTTGATAGAGCGCTTGGGCGACTTACTTAAAAAACAAAAACAAAACTTCCCTTTTTTTCCAACTAAGATCCTTTATACTCGTTTTAGGAATGGGTATGCTAAGTACATTTTTCTTGGCGAATTGTTGTGTTAGCTAAGCAACATTACGTGAATCGTTAAAACATGTGGGTTTTGTTTTTTAAAGTATTCCCCGCTTAACGAATTAAGATTTCTATGCAAAACAACGTGTGTTAACCCCATGTACAAAAACAGTACATGTAGTACATGCTTGAAAGTGCAGAGTGCTGTTGCGTCCAAAGAATTGAGTATTTCAGTAATTATGTCGACTGGTGATAAACACACATACAAACACGCGCACGCATTAACAAATCATAGAGAAACAAGCAAACAATTCGCAGAACAAACGTATATTAATGTGTGTGCATGCGTGAACGCGTGCATTCGTTTGCTTGACTAACTGACAATGTCAATCACGCTTTTAGAAGAGAACCGCTGATTTCAACGTGGTATGGCTTTTACGCGGTCTTATGAGCCTTCTGTAAGACGAGCAGCGTTCGGCCTGTAACAAAACAGACCATCCAATAAACACCAGCGAAGATTTCATTGACGCGGCGGTCAAGTGTTTTGAGTGGAGTGGGCGGAGCGTTGGGTTTATCACATGACCATTTGGGCCAATGGATGAATGTATTTAGTATGTGCGCTACTTTACTGGCGGACCACGAAGCTCGAAGAAGGTGTCAACTTGATTTCTTCATGCAATAAATCGTTGGCAGAAAAAAATGTTGCCCTTGGTGGAACGGGAGCCGCTCAGAAGAGGCGTGATAGAAGTCAAGTCAAACAGTTTATTTACCAAATGCAAAGCACAGGATTTTGTTATGGTGTATGCATAAAACTTCACACTCCTTCCACACGCATATATCACAACAACTATGTACAGACAAAGTGTTCAATCTCACTGGGCCCACTACGTGTGCACACCAACCAGACAGTTCAAAACGGACTGGTTGTTCCTTTAGCACCAATCTGACAGGAGCAATCACAGGTTGCATGGATAAAGATAAATGAATTCCCTAAAAATCATATCTAAAGATATAGTCATCAATATAATAAATCCGAGTACATGCTAACACAGTTATTCAAAGGACACAACCCTTACATCTATTAAGATATTTCATTTAAGGATACTCGATCCATTTCAAAACTTTAACTGACACATATCACAGATCTAACAGATCTAAGAACGATCCACCATTGAGGCCGCAAGGACTGCCTCAGGAAAGAAACTGTTTCTGAAACGAGAAGTCCTGCTCTTCAGAGCGCGGAAGCGCTTGCCTGACGGGAGGAGCTCGAACAGATGGCCGGCTGGGTGAGATGAGTCTGCCACTATACCCCTAACTCTCTTTGCTAAACGTGAGCTGTACAGTGAGGCGACTGACGGAAGTTCGCAACCCACAATACGAGACGCTTGTCTGACAATGCGCTCCAGCTCTTCCTTGTTCCTAGCACTGGCACCGCTAAACCACACGGTGACTGAAAAACACAGAATGCTTTCTACAGTGGCCCTATAGAACTGCTTTTGGATGGCTTGGTTCAGTCTAAATTTCTTCAGCTGTCTAAGGAAGTGAAGCCTCTGCTGACACTTCTTGATGATGGGCTCTGTGTTTTTGTCCCATGTGAGGTCGCTCGAGATGATTGTGCCTAAAAATCTAAAGGAGTCGACCTGCTCAACACTTACACCGTTGATCTCTAAAGGGGTGAGTGCGAGTTTGTTCTTTCTAAAATCTACAATCATTTCTTTGGTTTTAGAGACATTGAGCTCTAAGTTGTTGTCAGAGCACCAGCCAACCAACTGTTCCACCTCCTCTCTATACACACTTTCATCATCGTTGGAAATCAGCCCCTCAACTGTCGTGTCATCTGAAAACTTCAGAACCAGCACAGATGGATCTGATGATACACAGTCGTTCGTGAAAAGTGTGAATAAAAGTGGAGAAAGCACACACCCCTGGGGTGCCCCTGTGTTCAGCGTGGCTGAGCAAGAGTATGAACCGTTCACCTTGACTACCTGTGGACGGTCTAAGAGAAAGTCTAAAACCCAATGACAGATGGACGGATGTACGTTCAGGGCTGACAGCTTGTCAAACAGCATGTGGGGGATAATTGTATTAAAAGCACTACTAAAATCGAGAAATAAGATTCTAGCGTATGAACGTGGCTTCTCCAGATGACGCAGGATGTGGAACAGACCTAGCGCTACAGCGTCCTCAACCGATCTGTTTGCCCGAACTTGTGCGCGGTTCATGCATACACAACAATTATTTTTCTTTCAAGGTTTTATTTAACACTATGTGTTCGTAAAAACCGTTGCTCAACAACAAAAATAAATTAATTAATATTTTTCATCCTCTACATGCCGCTACAGAAGCACACAGGGAGAGGTAGACGCGGCGAATCGTGTCGTCTGTGAGGTAACGATCGTGTCAAATCATAGTATCTGTTAACGACGCGCCGAACCAAGGTCAGGGGGTGGAGACAGGGGTAAAGAAGAAAAAAATATGTGTATTCAGATTCATTCTTCTTTCAGTTGATCAGCTTACTTGACTTCTATTTCCCGAAAGTTTTTTTTTGTTTTGTGCGCAAAGTTATCGATTGTTGTCGTTGTGGTATAAATGGTTGTCGATATTTTTTCTTCTCAACATCACTGGCTTGATTTGTTTAATGATATATGTAGCAGGCAGCACACGTCTGTTTCAGAAATCGTTTGAACGTCTGAATTCTGTTATGATACAACAATATAGATGATATACAACTTTTACATGAGAGAAGAAAGTCAAACATTATCTACCTAGAACATGTTGTCTTGTTAAGTTAGCATGCGTATTTTGTGTTCTATGCTATTCCTACTCATGCAGATGTCGAGTGCATTTGAGGTAGAAAAATAACAACAACCGGCAGTTTTGTCGCGACATTTCTCGCAATAATGTTTTGGTAAAGTTTACTTCCTCGTCCGGATTTTCATATGTAATTTTCCATGATGTTCGACCTGCAGCCGACTGCGAATTACTCTTAAATGTTTTGAAAGTTGCAACGCAAGTAAGCGTTTCTATCTTTCCATGAACTTTTGTTGTTGTAGTATATCATTATGACATATCTGGGCCCCGGCCGAGATTCGAACCCGCGACCCTAGGATCACAAGTCCACAACCTGAGCTACCCGGGCTCCCTTGAAGCCAATCGGTGTGTTTGAATCTTTAGTCCGATCGTGCAATCAAACCTGTCCAATGAAAGCTTGTCCACCACTTTGTCTATAACGACCACACGAAATATATATATATATTTTTTAACATATTGTAAAGTTTTGACTAAATGTTTTAACTTAGATGGGGAATCGTGACTAGGGTTGTGGTGTAGGGCCTACGTAGTACGTGTGTCTGTCTGTGGGTCTGTGGGTCTGTGTGTATGTATGTGTAGAGCCATTCAGAGAAAACTACTGGACTACTGGAGGATACGTTTCTTTGATGACGTAATATCTGGCATTTTGTACAAGTTTTGGTGGCACTGTCACACCCTCATTTTTGGATTCATTTGATTAAAATTCTGTAAAAGTAACTTTCGACAAAATCCGGACAACAGGATTGCATTTCAGGATTAAAGCTTGCAAATTATTTTTTGAGTTTGGCCATTAAAAGTCAGAAAATTGTATTTAAAAATAAAATGTGATGAATCGATCCAAAAAGATGTAATCTTATTCTTGATCATTTTCTGATTCCATAAACAAATCTATGTGTATCGATTGAACACTGGATTTCCCTTCTTTGAGCTATGTGACGTCAGAGGCCGACAAAACGTCTGTTTAGGCGGCCAGCCGAGACTACAAAATAGTGCATGTTTGTGTGCGTTCAATCATAAAAACTACAAGAAATTCTACCCAGATACATAAATTTTATTTGTATTTTTTTACCAAAATATGACAATTTACACATATCTCGACAGTCGTTCACCTCGACCGCTAGCGCGGTCTCGGAGGAACACTGACTGTTTCGATCTGTGTAAAATGTCCTATTTTGGTCAAAAATACATACAACGTTTAATGTCCTGTTTGGATTAAAACAAGCTCGAAAAAAAATATACAATAGAAAAAGCACAATTTCATAAGAAGCGCTTTACACTACTGCGCTATACTGGCTTTCTGTGGCGTGAACGCGACAGCGGTCGCCGTCAGGTATGAAATCGACACAGGTATTGAGTTTTGTCTTCGTATTGTCTTTCATAATGTGAGTTCGAAGGGTTGACTGAATGTATTAATTTCGTCTACGCGACATGTTTTAAGATATTGCTTACTTGTCAACTGCGATCACATGTCTAAACGGACTGCGGCTGCCAGTTTCGGCCCAAACTAACGTTCACAACCTGTCTTTCACAACCTTTAAAATCATGTTTGTTTTAAATTTATTTTTTTAATTACATTGTACTATCTCTACATCACCAATACATAAAATTCATACACTACCATCTCGCTATACCGACTGCTAAACGTATCAGACGGACGGGACGGCTCTCAGTTAGCCGAATGCAATCACGTTGTCTTCTGCGCTTGAGTGCACCCCATACACACCTCTTGACATACTCTTGACATACTCTTGAAAGCGATAAGACACCACCCGAGTAGCCAACGGCGGCTTTCTTTAATTGCGATAACAACTCGGGTAGACAGTTTCAAACTGTCGTTAAAGACAGGTCCAACTACACTTACTTTTAAGATGTTACATTATGGAGGTCAAAATGGCCAATTTTCTGTAGTTTTTTTTTTAACAATCTATCCTGTTATTGTATTAAAAAAGAAGCTTTAATTTTTCGGCACTATATTTGATTATGGTGGACTCAGTGGAACTCATTCTGATAAGCATCGCTCCACGGCTATTGCCAGTTGTCTCTCTGACCGGACGCTACAGTCCTACGCGAATCTATATAAAAAAAAAGAATACAGAGTTATCTCCCATATGTTTTTCGCGAGCACTGATCTAAATTTGAGATCAGTGTTCGCGAGACGAAAATGATTGCAGATTGGCCGACTTCGACAGTGATCTCCGTTCTGTTCTTCACAGTTATGATAAAGACATCGTTCTAAGGTCAAAACAAGTCGACATTTTGGGACTGCTGCCGGAAGGAGACCGTAATATATGGTTTCATCTCTGTCAACTGGTTACAGAAAAAATCGTCTGCTCCAGTGAGCGCCGAAACCAAACGGTTGATTATCACGTGACACTTTTGTCATATTTAGAATTGTTTGCACAGTAAATACAGCCGCGAAAAATAGCTCGCTTGAAACTGTCTTACATTTCAATTCCTTCGTAATTTTAAAATGACAAAACACCATGAAAAATCATTATCGACGATCGCGAATCTGCTTATATCAATAATACATTACAAAAAGCTCTAAATATGCACACACACACACACAAATCGGTTTCCTTGCCAGACAAGGAATCTCAAGGCATCCTGTCAGGGAGAAAATGACCTAAACTCCTTTTGACCTGAGTTCAAGATGAGTGGAACTGTCCTAACATTCTCAGAGAATTATTTTCAAAGTTTATGTTTGTTTTAAACATTAATATGTGAAAACAGAATTAAGGTAGGTGATCAGCGATGCTGTCAAAACTACTCACATTACGTCATATATGGCTGGTTTTTAGTGTTGATATTTTTGTTTCGAGCGACAGATTGACTGATTTGTTTCATATCGCTTAACCGGTATTTATTGTGTTTTTTTTTAAAACATTTTTTATTAGGTGTTTTTTGTGTTTGTTGTTGTTGTTGTTGTTGTTGTTGTAAGCACGCTGCTGGATTACACACACACACACACATACACACACGGCTGAGTCTGCAGGTGACCCGTCTGCAGTTTTACTAGATATTGCTCGTCGTCGGCGTGTGCTCTTTCAGTAGATATTTTTGTCTTTCTTTGCATCCACATTGTGACACAGTGAAGCCGTCCACGCTGGGTGGTGGGGGTGGTTTGGACTCGATAGATAAAATATTACGATTTTTAGCATAAAGAAAACAAATCCGAATTTTTGAGCGATGGGACAATAAGATAATGAAAAGAATTAAATAAATCTAATTGACCCCTTGACGCTCCACACACGGCTGATTCCTTGACGAGGTGTGGGAGCTTGAGTACTTCTATGACCCCGAGAGCTATGCCAGCGGGAGTGTCAAAACTTCTGGTAGCGTCTCGCATGCTGGACAGGTCAACGGAGAGAGGTCAGACTAATATCAGCAAACTCTCCTCGAGTCATAAGGGGCATGAGAAGGATACTCATGTAAATAAAACCATGGGCAGACCGGACTCATCAGCCATGGCAGGCAACCGGTCTAGGAGAGGGACACTCTGAATTCAAACCATGGGCAGACCGGACTCATCAGCCATGGCAGGCAACCGGTCTAGGAGAAGGACACTCCGAATTCAAACCACCCCCCAACGAAGTCGGAGCGATGCTGACTGTGTTTCCGGACACAGTGTGGGAACCTAAACTAAGTTCTTGGGAGACGAGCTCGCACGCCACCACTATAGAAACTGGAACGCCGAAGAAGAAGACCCCTTGACTTTGGGGTAGTGCAACTCTGTTGCTACTAGCTTTCTTCTGGGAGAATGCGACCCGAATTTCCCAGCGACGGGAAAATACATTAATGACAAAAACATCTTATAGATCCCTTGACTTCGGGGTATCGCGACTTTGTTGCTGCTAGCTTTTCTCTGCGAGGAAGCGCCCGAATTTCCCAGCGATGGGACAATAAAGTAATGAGAGAAAAAAATCTAATATATCCCTTGACTTTGGGGTAGTGCGACTCGGTTGCTGATAGCTTTTCACTGGGAGGAAGCGACCCGAATTTCCCAGCGAATAGACAATAAAGTAATGAAAAACAACAATCTAATATATCCCTTGACTTTGAGGTAGCGTGTCTCTGTTGCTGCTAGCTTTCCACAGGGAGGAAACGCCCCGAATTTCCCAGTGATTGGACAATGAAGTAAAGAAGAAAAAACATCTGATAGATCCCCTGATTTGGAGGAAGCGCGACTTTGTTCCTGCTAGCCTTCCATTGGGGGGAATTGACCCGAATATCCCAGCGATGGGACAAAAAAGTAATGAAATAAGAATCAAAACATTTAATAGATCCCTTGACTTAATTTGGAGATGACAAGAAAATATCGGGCGTATTTACGTGATTTGTAAATCGCGGGGCGATTGTTTTACATTTTTACAAATCACGGATTCACACGCTCGCATATTTTGTGTTCTATGCTATTCCTTCTGATGCAGGTGTCGATCGTATGTGCGGTCAAAAACGGGAGTTTTTTGCGTTAATTACGAGGGGCATTATGCGAAAAAGCGCTGTATGTCAGCAAGGACTTGTTAGTTTGCTTTGAAACTTTCCGACTATTTTGACTACACACTACATGTACTACGGGTAGTAGCATAGACAAATTGAACAAAATGACATGGGAATTAATGCCTTAATTCGGGTGCGTAATTTGTCGCAATACTTTGTTGGTGAAGTTTGTTTAATTCAACTGGTAAAAGTAGCACAAATGGTAAACATTATTTAGTGTGTGTTATTCATGTGTTATTTTTGTAAAAGAGTAATTCATTCAGTGTTCACAACAGGTGTTTTAAAAATGTGTTTAAAAGTGGAATGTTTACAGTATATACAACAACTTATTCGGAACGATAACCTCGATAAGATCAAACGAATTATGTATTGTTTGCTTGTCATGTTGGTAATCCTTACACGTAACAAACAACAAACAAACCACAAGGTAGTCCACATCGTATGGCCCATGCAGAGAGGTAATAAAAGCTCGGAAAAAATCAGACACTCAGCGAGCTACTTCTGTTCTCCGACAGGGCCTATTTCTCCCACATGAAAGTTAGCTGCAACAGAGTCGCGCTACCCCAAAGTC
This sequence comes from Littorina saxatilis, assembly GCF_037325665.1. Classification (NCBI taxonomy): domain Eukaryota; kingdom Metazoa; phylum Mollusca; class Gastropoda; order Littorinimorpha; family Littorinidae; genus Littorina; species Littorina saxatilis. The sequence continues at coordinate 23,820,266 of NC_090258.1, forward strand.
AAGGAATATATTAGATTTTTCTCTCTCATTACTTTATTGTCCCATCCCAAGGTAGTCCACATCTTATGGCCCAGAGAGGTAATAAAATCTCGGGGAAAAAATCAGACAGTCAGCGAGCTACTTCTGTTCCCTGACATATGGCCCATCATGGCCCATTGCCTATTTTCGCGGATAGGTGTGATATTGTGAGAGACGGACTGAATGACACTTGACTTAAAGTGTGTTGCGACTAGAACACCAAAAGCGTTTCTGCTTCAAGACAGGCCTTCGCACTTAGGCTGTGTCTGTGACGAGCTGGAAACATAAGTTAAATCAAAGCGTGAAATGTGTTCGATGTATTTTTGATTTCTTCAACATTAATTTAAGCGGAGCGCGGGCGAAGCCCGCGCGTAGCGAGGTAGTTTTTTTTTTCATCTCCCAGCACTGAAAATTTTTTTGCCAAGTGGTGTCTGTCTGTGAACATTGTTCTAGAATTCATCTTTTAGCACAATATTAGCGACACTGTTTGGACAATTCTATTAAAATTAGGCGTACAAACTGATTTTGTTTCGGGGAATCCTCTCAGAGGATCAGAATTTTCATATAATATCATCGGAAGCTGTTACAACGGGAAAATGTGAAACTTTTGTCACTTTTTAACATGGAATTTCATCTTTGAGCGTTTCAAGCGGACTTTAATAAAATAGTTATTTGCGAATTAAGCAGCGGAAGACACTCACCGGTTCAACATGTGTATGGTCATTAAACCTCAAAACATTTCAGTAAGTGGTTTAGACAAACACCTCCGACATGTGAGGGTGACTGGTTTGTAGCTGAAGAGTTTTTTTCTAAAGTGTGTTCTAAATACAAATGACGTACTGGTAATGATGTAATGAGTTGTTCTAATCTTGTTCTTGGAACTCTTGCTGTTCCAAGCTTGTTCTTAGCAAGTCTTGGTGACGAGAACAAAGACTATCAATGAAATCTTTAGAAATAACCTCTGACAACGACGACGATGACGACGACGACGACGATAACAACAACAACAACAAATGACATCGACGACGACGACGACAACAACAACAACAACAACAACAACAACAACAACAACAACAACAAAAACAACAACACGAGAACAACAACAATCACGACAACGAACATGACAACAACAACACCAACAACTACGACGACAACTACAACGACTGGGTTATGATGACATCACCAATGATTTAAAGGCCGTTAAAAAATCGTTAAATCCTATTTCTTCACTGATTCTTATGAAATTTTAAAGGTAGGTTTGTTGTCCCCAACTTATTTTCACTCCATACTTTTCCAGAAGAAAAACATAATTTTGGCAGTTAAAAACCGTTAAATTTCAATTCTTCACCGATATTTATGAAATTTTGTGGGTAGGTTCGTTGTCCCCAACTGATTTTCACTCTATACTTTTCCAGAAGAAAGACATAATTTTGGCAGTTAAAAAACGTTAAATTTCAATTCTTCACCTATCTTTATGAAATTTAGTGGGTGGGTCCGTTGTCCCAAACTGAATTTTAAGACATACTTTTCCAGACAAAAAACCTTATTTTTGGCAGTTAAAAACCGTTAAATCTCAATTCTTCATCGATATTTATGAAATTTTGTGGGTAGGTTCGTTGTCCCCAACTGATTTTCACTCCATACTTTTCCAGAAGAAAAACATAATTTTGGCAGTTAAAAACCGTTACATTTAAATTTTCACCTATCTTTATGAAATTTAGTGGGTGGGTCCGTTGTCCCAAACTGAATTTCAAGACAAACTATTCCAGTCAAAAAAACTTATTTTTGGCAGTTAAAAACCGTTAAGTCTCAATTCTACACCGATATTTATGACATTTTGTGGGTAGGTTTGTTGTCAGATTTGACATGATGGCAGAATTGAAAGTGTGAGATATCCTGATGTTTCACAATTTATGCTGCATAATTCAGCCCCATAGGCGCTTGAATTTTAGGTGGAGTTGGGTTTTTTTTCAGCCCAAACCAGTAACCCCCACATGGTTTTCATGTCCCTTTCTGAGAGACTTCAAGAAGTTTCAATTTGACCTCATGATTAGCCTGCCGCATTAGCAAGTATGAAAACACGTCATCGATGACACATTTTAAGACAGAGAGAGAGAGAGAGAGAGAGAGAGAGAGAGAGAGAGAGAGAGAGAGAGAGAGAGAGAGAGAGAGAGAGAGAATCATGTACACACAGATGGACGACTTCGCTTGGGGTATGTACTGCCCGGCAGTACACATCTACTTTATTTTTATATATTTATTTTTCAGAGCTTGTTTTTAATCCAAATATAACATATTTACATGTTTTTGCAATCAGCAAATGATGGAGAATAAGATAAACGTAAATTTGGATCGTTTTATAAATTTTTATTTTTTTTTACAATTTTCCGATTTTTAATGACCAAAGTCATTAATTAATTTTTAAGCCACCAAGCTGAAATGCAATACCGAAGTTTGGGCTTCGTCGAAGATTACTTGACCAAAATTTCAACCAATTTGGTTGAAAAATGAGGGCGTGACAGTGCCGCCTCAACTTTCACAAAAAGCCGGATATGACGTCATCAAAGACATTTATCAAAAAAACAAAAAAAAACGTTCGGGGATTTCATACCTAGGAACTCTCATGTCATGTCAAATTTCATAAAGATCGGTCCAGTAGTTTAGTCTGAATCGCTCTACACACACACACACACACACGTACATACACCACGACCCTCGTTTCGATTCCCCCTCGATGTTAAAATATTTAGTCAAAACTTGACTAAATATAAAAAGATAAAACAATAATAAAGTTTTTTTTATGTATTGCAAATCCTGACATGGTTCTGGGCGTTTCACAAAATTAATGTGTTAGCAAAATTACAAAGCAATGTACATAATGAACATTTTAAAACAAAACCATTTTCTCCCTATAAAAATCACCAACAACTAGTACTGTGGCATCAGCATTAACAGGGAAAACAAATCTGAAAATTATTAAAAGCACAATCACCTACAAGATGCACATTATAATACATTATTTATCCAGAATCTATCATAATATTGATTGTTTGTTATTATGTGTTTGCGGCTGCCAGTTTCGGTCAAACTAACGTTCACAACCTGTCTTTCACAACCTTTAAACTCATGTTTGTTTTGAATTTTTTTTTTTTAATGACATTGTACTATCTCTACATCACCAATAAATAAAATTCATACACTACCATCTCGTTATCCCGACTGCTAAACGTACCAGGCGGGCGGGACGGCTCTGAGTTAGCCGAATGCAATCACGTTGTCTTCTGCGCTTGAGCGCACCCCATACACACCTCTTGACATACTCTTGAAAGCGATAAGACACCACCCGAGTAGCCAACGGCGGCTTTCTTTAATTGCGATAACAACTCGTTTCAAACTGTCGTTAAAGACAGGTCCAACTACACTTACTTGTAAGATGTTACATTATGGAGGTCAAAATGGCCAATTTTCTGTAGTTTTCGGGGGAGAAATCTATCCTGTTACTGTATTAAAAAAGAAGCTTAAATTTGTCAGCACATTATTTTATTTTAGTACCAGTTCAGTGCCTCATATGGCTTTTTGACCAATCAGGACGGATTCTAGGTGACCCTCTAAATGTTATAACGTTCAAGCAGGGACCCTTTTTGTTTATCAAGCAAAACATTGACAAGACAAAGTACAAATTTAAATCAACAATACCAGCGTGATTTATTCTAAAGAATGACACTTCAAATGCTGCGAGATAATACTCTCTTTATCTAAAAAAAAAAGTACAGAAAAGCTAGTTTTGTCGGTGGGTGCTTCACGGAATAGCAAAGCACCGCCCATCCTCTGAGTGTGCAATGCCGACCCGCTCACTTGGAATCTAAATGATCAAAGTTCGAAAAAATCTAGTGAAATTGCGTCACTCGCTTTACGTCAAATGTATCTTTACAGCATTTCCCATCCGTCTGGAGTCGGTTCTAAATCTCTCTCTCTCTCTCTCTCTCTCTCTCTCTCTCTCTCTCTCTCTCTCTCTCTCTCTCTCTCTCTCTCTCTCTCTCTCTCTCTTTTTCTCTCCTCTCTCTCTCTCTCCCCCTCTCTCTCTCTCCCTCTCTCCCTCTCTCTCCCCCTCTCTCTTTTTCTCTCTCTCCCCTCTCTCTCACTATTCTCTTTCTTTCTCTCTTTCTATCATCATCATCATCATCATCATCATCATCATCATCATCATCATCATCATCATCATCATCATCATCATCATCATCATTTTTCTTTTCTTTTCTTGCTCCTCTTACAGTATCACGGTAAATGTTCCCAAATAGATCCTAGTTACCTCAGAGGACGTTAATCCCCAAAGTCAGCCAGTCAGTCAGTCATTAAAGGCAAAAGCGAGGTAACGCACAACTGGGTCCGACCAGTAAAGCCGTCGCTGCCTGTGTGACAACCACCATAAAAATCTACCACAGCGGGAAACTTTCAAGTTAAGTATTTTCAACCATCATGTGCCCGCATTCAACTTTACAATCAAAGGATGTCTGTTGAGATAATCGAATGGATCAAAACTTTGAAACCTGCGCGCATATTCTAAGCCGACTAACACATAATTGTTAAGGACATCATAAAATGGTTCTCGGTGAAAACTTGACCGAGGGCCATTTTACGACGTCCTTGACTCGAGTGTGTGACGTATACTCTTATGCTCTGCTTCTTGGGCAAGGTAAAGAACACCGAAAATATTTCAATGCCGTTCTCGAGCTACGCTGACTTTTACAAAGGGTACAGCTGACACGGCTTACGTAATCTGGTTTCCTGGTCATTTGTGTGAAAAATCTGTCCGACAAAGAAGAAGAAGAAGAAGTGCGCGCAGAGAGAGAGAGAGAGAGAGAGAGAGAGAGAGAGAGAGAGAGAGAGAGAGAGAGAGAGACAGACAGACAGACAGACAGACAGACAGACAGACAGACAGACAGACAGACTTTCCGCACTCGTTAAAATGTCAGTCGATACTGGAATGAATGTTAAAACATTGTAAACCTAAAAAAAAAATAATAATAATATTAAAATTAAACATTCATACGAGTTACTATCTGTGACAAGAACGCATAAGAAGTATAGCAACTAAATATTAATCCGCTTACCCATTGCTCCTCTTCGCACCTCGGCCTGTGTGTGAGTCATCCTTTTCCTGAGTACTTGCACACAAGTTTTGCGTATGCATACTTCAGTTCGTCTGGAAAGGGCTGTTTTGAATTCTTGTTCGCAAGTTGAACAGCACGTCTGTATTTGACCACAAACACCAAATCGTTCTTTCTGGAAAAGTCTGCCAGCCGTTCGGTAAGATCATTCCAACTTCTGAATGTTTTCCCCAACTGTCATTTGTGCCATTTCTCAGCGATTGATCAACGGTGTGGTTATTATGGATGTAGTAAGTGTCGAATTGTGAGAATGCACAGTTCTGTCCGCCAAGTGGTTTTAAACACTGCGCGTATATAACGTGTCACATCAAAATAGTTCTTTACCTGTCAGATAGTTTAGCGCCAAAAACATGAACCAATGATAGCCCATGGATTAGTAAGTCATATGATGTTGGGGCGGGGCCAATGAACTAATGTCAACACAGTAAGTATCAACCAATGTTTGGCTCCGCCCCCACATCACGTGGACTGGGTGGCCGAGTGGTAACGCACTTGCGCTCGGAAGCGAGAGGTTGCGAGTTCGACCCTGGGTCAGGGCGTTAGCAATTTTCTCCCCCCTTTCCTAACCTAGGTGGTGGGTTCAAGTGCTAGTCTTTCGGATGAGACGAAAAACCGAGGTCCCTTCGTGTACACTACATTGGGGTGTGCACGTTAAAGATCCCACGATTGACAAAAGGGTCTTTCCTGGCAAAATTGTATAGGCATAGATAAAACAATGTCCACCAAAATACCCGTGTGACTTGGAATAATAGGCCGTGAAAAGTAGGATATGCGCCGAAATGGCTGCGATCTGCTGGTCGATGTGAATGCATGATGTATTGTGTAAAAAATTCCATCTCACACGGCATAAATAGATCCCTGCGCCTTGAGTCCGAGTCTGGAGATACGCGCGCGATAGAAGACTTCATATATATAATCACGTGACCCATAAACCCATCGCCTGTAATTAGATCATACTATTACCGCTTCAGTTCTGAGACATCCTGCTTGCTGGCGCGCGCGCAGAGAAAAAAATTCCCTCTTTATCTTCACTTCTGATGCTCATCCTATTGTTGTTGGCACTCGGGTTTGTTTGTTTGTTTGCTTAACGCCCAGCCGACCACGAAGGGCCATATCAGGGCGGTGCTGCTTTTGACATATAACGTGCGCCACACACAAGACAGAAGTCGCAGCACAGGCTTCATGTCTCACCCAGTCACATTATTCTGACACCTGACCAACCAGTCCTAGCACTAACCCCATAATGCCAGACGCCAGGCGGAGCAGCCACTAGATTGCCAATTTTTGAGTCACTTGAGAAAAAGTGACTCTATGTAATCGGTCAGTGTTAGTCTGTCCGGCCGGCCGTCCGGCCGGCCGTCCGTAGACACCACCTTAACGTTGGACTT
>NC_090258.1:23831839-23834339 GCF_037325665.1 Littorina saxatilis
AAGCAGATGCATGCACGTGTTAAAGATCCCACGTTTCCAGCGAAAGTCTTGGGACAGAAACACGGATGCCTAGCTCGCATACTCTCAAAGACGGCGTCATGCTACCATCGTGGCAATGTAAATATTGTCACGCTCATAAGAAAAATATCTATCTCAGTGTTACAAACTCTCAGACCATTTGCTGATTGAAAATGTTGCTGTCAGCTCTTTATCTCACGTTTATCCAGCTGTCACCGCTCGAGATAGGCAGTTTGCAACTTATAACTAAAATGTGATAGGCAGATTGTTCAGAAACCAAAGAAAGTTTGTTGCGTTTTTCTCAAAACATCAAAAAGTGACATAGGCAATGATCTTATGAGCGTGACGTCATGGTGAAGCACGCAAAACTCGCACCATATGATGACTGTCTTACGCGATTGATTCAAGACATGTCATACACATGTTTATCCTACATACGTGAGAGAGACACCCGTGAGATAATAATCGTTCAAATCACACGTGTGTATATCATGTAAATGAGGTCATGTCAAGTAAGTCTGGCAGTGACCTGTTTTTCCACTGCTTATGATGCCAAAGTCACCGAGACAAACGTCATTATAGAAACACAAATTGCGCTCGCTAATTACCCTCGCTGAATCTTTAGAACTAACACGTCACGCCACACTTTCAGAGTGACGTTTCTTTGCTTTGACGTAATAGATTGCACGAGGCTTTAGAAGAGATCGAGGTTCCAAAACAAGCGTCTTCAATTTAGCTGCCTCGAATGCAGGACATGTTCAGTAAAATACACGAAAGAACAGTATGTAGGATAAACAGAATACTACATGGCTTGCTGTGTCGTACCAGATTTACACTCGTTGCTTTTTCAAATAGTGAACAGCTCGCTTTCGCTCGCAGTTCAATATTTAAAAAAACAAACTCGTGTAAATCTGGTACGACACAGCAAGCCATGTAGTATTCTCTATAACTATGTGCCCAAGTTAAAGACTAAGACACGAACATAAACATCACAAATATGTAGTAACCCTCTGACAAACACGGAGATTGCAAACATTTTATTATCAACCCCTAGATAGAAAAACAGGATGTAACTAACAAATCAATGAAAGCATGAATTATAATAGGTAAAACACTTAGACCAAAACGGGGAAGCAAAAATCGTGCTCTAACTCAAAGGGTTGTGTCCCTTGTCATAGTATTAACATACGTGAACCAATGTTGTATGTTTTATGTGTGTTGTCCTATACAATTGTTGTTATAATCGTTTACAGGCAGGCAGGGTGTGCCGAAGACAATGTTCCATTTGTATGTAATATTTTAATGGACAATAAGGTGCTGTTATTGTTATTGTTATTATTATTGTTATTATTAATGTTGGGATGCTGACAAAATATCGTAACTGCCACCATCACAAAATCAAAACTCAATATGTATTGTGGCAGTCAAGGGGTTAATCAGAACACAGACATTGACCTAGGGAGAAAGTAATAGGGACAAATAACTCAGAAGTCAACAGTACAAGAAAGAGAGCGAGATGCAGAAGTGAACTCTGAAAACAGTTATTGTATTTGTCAACTGACCCGTTATAACGTATTATACATGAAACTGGACTTCTTTGAGATGCACAGCATAACGTACTTACCTTGCCTGTGCAGAGACAGAAGCATGACGATAATTATTATATATGTTTTTGTTTACGAAGTCTAGAACAATCTATCTGGATATGATTAGGCAACACATCTCGTCCAGCGATGTCAAAACATTAAGGCATTCTGTCGGCCTAAAAGTGAAAGATCGACACTGAAATCAGTCATCACTGGATCAGTCATCGTCAAGACTACTAAAACCTGGTTAGCCGAATCCCGTAAACCGAGACGCCTTGAGTTGGTCTCAGCGAATCATGCCAACACGAGACCTACTTTGCATAAACAAAACCTCTATAATTCTAAGCACATGTTAAGAGTAAACGTAGTATGTCGACATATTTTGTACCCAGGATTTAACGAGGAATACAATACATTGTTGTTGTAATCTGTTTGTGGTTTTGTTGAGAACATTTCATTAAAATAATAACTTTAATGAACACGCTTATTAATTAATGATTAAGCTCCCAAGCATAAATGCAACCACATACTACGAAGTGAGTAAAAGAGTGCTTGACCTAAATGTCAATCCATTTGCTTTAAAAATAAAAATTTAAAAAAATTAAAATAAAAAGGTCAAAAATCCGGATATGACATCATCACATACTTTAATCGCAAACAAAATGAAATGAAAAAAACCCAAGTGTCGTGGTATCATCTGGAAGAACTCACATGTACAGTTTCATAAAGATGTGTCAGGTAGTTTTCAGGTAATGGGTCTATGCACACACATACATACACACCACCACTCTCGTCTTGATAGTTTATTCCTGGTCTATCTGAAAACATTCAGTCAAAACTTGACTACATGTAAAAAGAGAGACAGCGAAAGACACGACAGACCAAACGAAGGTGTC
>NC_090258.1:23836839-23846839 GCF_037325665.1 Littorina saxatilis
CACACACACACACACACACATTATACACATACAATACGTAACTAAATATCTGCATAAATAACTTAATAAATCAATATATACATAAACGGGTAACCGATTGAATACAACCGGACCACAAGGCGACGACAGTTTGAAATCCATCACCCTCCCCTTCTTTCACCTCCTCCCTCCCCCAATATCCCAGAACCCCACTACCCTCCTGTCCTACAAGAATGAATCGAGTGCACACACATCAGTCACCAAATACAAATCACCTCTCTGACCCTGCAAGTCTGGAACAAAGAAATCCGTCACGTAAGCTGCCAATACAGACGTGTGTCCGCAGTGAAACCAAAGATCTTGTAGGCTACGCTTAGCCTACAAGATCTTTGGTGAAACTGCTTTCTTAAGGGCAGAATATACCTGCGCAGTTTCAGCGGCACAGACGACGTACTGCATATTATTGATGCTGCGATAGGGATTATGACGAGTACTTGGCCTGTTTTCCTTTCACGCAACGTGTAGCGGGCTGGGATAACGTCACACTCATAAGAAAAATACCTAGCTCAGTGTTAGGCATTTCTGTAGTGAAACTACAGGGGAAGGTACTGGAAGGGTATCTATCATGTTTTAGAGAGTATAACATGTCAGACCATCGGAAACCATTGCCATGGTAACGTAAGCAAAACTGCCGATCTCGTTTCTTGAGTTAGGCACTTTTTCTTTATGATACAGGAAGACTTGTTTTGAAAATGTGGAGGTATGCAAAAGCTCTTTGTGGGTTGTTATGCAGTTTTGCTGATTGAAAATGTTGCTGTCAGCTCTTTATCTCACGTTTATCCCGTGGCAACAGCTCGAGATAGCCAGTTTGCAACTTATAACTAAAATGAAATAGGCAGATTGTTCAGAAACAAAAGAAGTATTTTTGCGTTTTTGTCAAAACATCAAAAAATGACATAGGCAATTATCTTATGAGCGTGACGATAATCGGCAGTGCGTCGTCTGTCCTGCTGAAGTTACATAGGTGAGCGCCGGGCCTTACATCACAATCACAAATTGCTGCACCAAAGTTTGGGCCGCCCTCGGATAAATGCAGACTACAGAATGCATATCTGATATCCGAAGGGAAGTTAGCGCTCTAAATGCATACGACATGTGCAACGGAGTAAGCGAGGGTTCTCCGGAACCAATCTCCTGGCACCTGAGAGAATAACAAGCATGGACATAAAGAAGCGACTTTCATCCTCAATACAGAATGCATAGTTATTGTGTAATCATTGAATAAATCCAAACACAAAGAGACTGCCAATGTTCCAAAATTCAGAATCATAAAACAAGAAAGGTAAGTTGTTGGAATGTTGTTATTGACAAAATACGTTACAATCACAACTATATCAACCCAACACTTAATATGTTCTTTTAATGTTCCCTTAAAAGACTGTTGGGTCGATATAATTATTTGTAATTGTAACGTATTTTGTCAATAACAATGCTCCAACAACTTACCTTTCTTGTTTTGTGATCCTGTGTAACCATTGACAAAGCGTAGTCTCGTAAGACGGTGCTTGATGCGCCCTGTGTCAGTCTGTAGATGTGTTGCAGCCGTTAACCCGTGATTTGTAAACGTGTACACACATTTTTACAAATTACGTCGAACCTAAAACGCGATTTGTAAAAATAAAAAAAAATTCGCATTCGCAAAGTAATACATGCCTTTTATTATTATTTTTAATATTTGTTGTTTGGAGCCCAGTCAACCACAAATGGATCCCAGGCCAAAAATTCATATGAAAATGAAAGTGTGTGAGTAAACCTGCACATGCTATTTTTTGTTTAATTTCGAAGCGTGATAAGCGCAGATTCGTCTGTCTGTCGGTGTGTCCGTCACAAACATGTGCACGCGAGTTCTCAAAAAAAGTCTCAACATCCTAATTACCGCCAAGCTAATAGATTCCTGGACTTTGGAGATGACAAGAAAATATCGGGCGCATTTACGTGATTTTTAATAATAATAATAATTGTCAGTAAGTACTGGTGTCACATGACTGATGTGAACCAGTTGATTGGCTAATGGCGATGCGCTTAAATCTGTTAGCGCACTCTTGGAGTGCGCTAACTTTTCCACAGAGCGTATTCTTACGTTACGCCCTTTGCCAAAGCGAGACTGTACTCTCATCCTCAGAATTAATTAATGACATGTAGCTTATATTTTCCACAATACCAATGATTATGACCATAAATTTCCTGCTTCTCAATTAAAGCCGAAGTGGGGTTTTTTTCTGACAGATTGCATGTGCCTGTGCCACAGTTGCCACTGATCTAAAAATAGAACCCGCTGTGTCTAATTTTTCAGTTTCGACTTGCGAAGATTCCTCTCATAGTTATGCCATGTTAGTGGCATGTAGCTTATTATCCACATTACCAAATGATGAGTTAGAAAACAATTCCCAGCAGCAAACAGAAAACACAAGTGTTATTCCGATAACGTAGCAGCTAGATCAGCACGTAGCAGACTACACTGACTGAAATGCGACTGCATCTGTTCAGTAAATGAATGTTTTCCGAATTATTATTTCAAGGGAAGAACAATCGGAATCGAAAACGTGTAGTGTTTAGAACGTTCTTACCATATATAAGACTTATTACCAGCCTGCCTCATACGTGCAGACTCAGTGCAACGTGACGAGCAATTTTTGTTTTTGAAATGAGACTCGACAGTGCAGTGGTTCGATTGCTATAGCCTAGCAGACGACATAAATCCCGCTCAGCAAATTAACATGTTGGGCAAATGTGAACGTTAAAACGATGGGGATATAATACGTGTAGAGTTCAGAGCATTCTTACCGTTCATATTTAGTACCAGACTCCCCGATGAGTGAAGATACCACACGAGAAACATGCCACATTTATTTTGAAAATGTGCTTACCGTCGACCTTGGCAAGGGGCAAAACTCTGCACAGTCAATCTGTCGAAGCTCGATGAAGGTTTCGAATCGCAAATAACTATGAGCACAGTCCTTTCTCCGAGTTTAAATGAGGTCTCTATGAAAGATCATCACTTTTTAGCTTAACGCTACACTGGAATTTACCAACAGAAATTAAAACAAAAGTTTGCGTGTGACGAAAGCACGACATACTTGAGACAGCCCACACAAAAGTAGATCTGATAACAAACCTGACCACACAGTTACGCCTATCCAAATGCGCGTTGCAAAATGTGCGTTTTGAATCTTCTTTTTTATCTGGCGGTACTGACAATATCGTTATTGAAACAATCCCAGTGCACTAAGGGATTTATAGAGCAAATCTCGAAAATAATTATTAAACTCAGCGCTATGCGCTTCGTTCAATAATGAAATTTCTTGATTTGCTCTATAAATCCCTTAGTGCACTGGGATGTCTCAATAACTTAAATAATAATAATAATAATAATAATAATAATAATAATAATAATAATAATAATAATAATAATAATAATAATAATAATTGTCAGTAAGTACTGATGTCACATGACTGATGTGAACCAGTTGATTGGCTAATGGCGATGCGCTTAAATCTGTTAGCGCACTCTTGGAGTGCGCTAACTTTTCCACAGAGCGTATTCTTACGCCCTTTGCCAAAGCGAGACTGCATGTACTCTCATCCTCAGAATTAATTAATGACATTTAGCTTATATTCTCCACTTTACCAAAAAATAATCATAAATTTCCTGCGGCTCAAATCAGAAATGGTTTTTTTTTCTGACAGATCGCAGGCGCCTGTGCCACAGTGAATCCCACTGATCTAAAAATAGAAGCGGCCGTGTTTCTTCCACAATGGTCTCTTCTCGTTTTGACTTGCAAAGATTATTCTCATATGCCGTGTTAGTGGCATGTAGCTTATTAACCACATTACCAAATGATGAGTTAGTATAAAATTCCCAGCGGCAAACACAAAACACAAGTGTTATTCCGATAACGTACCAGCTAGACTCTGTTATCGTAGACTACACTGAAATACGACTGCAATGAATGGTTTCCGAATTATTATTTCAAGGCAACAACAATCGGAATCGAAAACGTGTAGGGTTAAGAACGTTCTTACCATGTATAAAACTTATCACCAGCCTGCCTCATGCGTGCAGACGAGCATTTTTTGTTTTTGAAATGAGACTGCAGTTCAGTGGTTCGATTGCCCTAGCCGCCTAGCAGACGACATAAACCCCGCAGCAAATTAACATGTTGGGCAAATGTGAACAAACAAACGATGGGGATATTATACGTGTAGAGTTCAAAGCATTCTTACCGTTCATATATAGTACCAGACTCCCCGATAAGTGAAGATACAACACGAGAAACATACCACATTTACTTTGAAAATGTACTAACCGTGGCCTTGGAGTCAATATTCAAGGGGCAACACTCTGCACAGTCAATCTGTCGAAGCTCGATGAAGGTTTAGAATCGCAAATAACTAAGAGCACAGTCCTTTCTCCGAGTTTAAATGAGGTCTCTATGAAAGATCATCACTTTTTAGCTTAACGCTACTCTCGAATTTACCAACAGAAATTAAAACAAGAGTTTGCGTGTGACGAAAGCACGACACACTTGAGACACCCCACACAAAAGTAGATCTGACACAAACCTGACCACACAGTTACGCCTATCCAAATGCGCGCAGCATAATGTGCGTTTTGAATATTCTTTTTTCTCTGGCGGTACTGACAATATCGTTATTGAAACAATCCCAGTGCACTAAGGGATTTATAGAGCAAATCTCGAAAATAATTATTGAACTCAGCGCTATGCGCTTCGTTCAATAATGAATTTTCTTGAACCAGTTGATTGGCTAATGGCGATGCGCTAAAACTGTTGAGAGTGCGCTAACTTTTCCACAGAGCGTATTCTTCTGGCCTTTGCCTAAGCGAGACTGTGCTCTCATCCTCAGAATTAATTAATGACATGTAGCTTATATTCTCCACAATACCAAATGACCATAAATTCCCTGCTTCTCAATTAAAACAGAAGTGGGTTTTTTCTGACAGATTGCATGTGTCTGTGCCACAGTGCCACTGATCTAAAAATAGAAGCCGCTGTGTTTCATCTCATTTTCGCCGACTTGCATTGATTCTTCTCATAAACCCCGCTCAGCAAATTAACATGTTGGGCAAATGTGAACGAAAAAACGATGGGGATATAATACGTGTAGGGTTCAGAGCATTCTTACCGTTCATTTTAGTATCAGACTCCCCGATGAGTGAAGATACAACACGAGAAATATGCCACATTTATGTTGAAAATGTGCGAACCGTCGAGTCCTTCGTGGGGTAGTCAATTCAAGGGGAGTCACTCCGCACAGTCAATCCATCGAAGCTCGACTGAAGGTTTCGAATTGCAAATAATGAAGAGCACCGTCCTTTCTCCGAGTTCAAATGAGGTATCTCTGAAAGATCATCACTGTTCAGCTTAACGCTACACTGGAATTTACCAACAGAAATCAAAATGCGTGAGACGAAAGCACGACACACTTGAGACACCGGCCCACACAAAAGTAGATCTTACTGTACACGACCTGACCACACAGTTAGCCTATGCCTATTCAAATGCGCGTAGCAAAATGTGCGTTTGGAATCTTCTTTTTTCTATGGCGGTACTGACAATATCGTTATTGAAACAATCCCAGTGCACTAAGGGATTTATAGAGCAAATCTCGAAAATAATTATTGAACTCAGCGCTATGCGCTTCGTTCAATAATGAATTTTCTCGATTTGCTCTATAAATCCCTTAGTGCACTGGGATGTCTCAATAACTTAAATAATAATACGAGAATGTATAACGCGCACATAGCTCACCACAAGGCGATTCAAACATTTTACAAATTGCGGGGCGCGCCTCGTGATTTTTAAAAATGTTTTACATATCTCGGGGGGGGGCGCCCCGTGATTTGTAAAACAATCGTCACAAATCATGGGGTTACAAATCACGGGTCAACAGTAGCGCCTTGTACGACTGAAGAGTCCTATCCTTGAGCGACAGTCCCTGCTGCAGATTGAACAGGTGAAGCTGAAGGGCTGTTTGTTGAGAGGGCTTGTGTCTTTTTTTTAATTGGCTATTTTCTTTTGTGTGATAATGCTTGCAAAACCAATCTACCAAGCAACCACGCACCCACAAAGGTAACTAAACTAGACAGCAACAAAGAACAAAACAAAAAAAGTAAGCACCAAGTTAACGTACTAGGCATTACAGCCAGCAAAGTGCATTTAATCAAGTGGTAAAGGAGCGAACCAAACAAACAAACAAACAAACAAAAACACATCAAAACATAGAAACAACTACAAGAAGACTACAGCTCGACAACAAATCACTCCACCCTCCGTTGTATCGCTATAGTTACCACCACCACCAACACCACCCTCCTCGTCTCCATCCATTTGTCAATGAAGACTTGATGGTAAAAAGTGCATTGCCGTAAGTCACCGGATCGCGCTGGCCTCTGTGACCCGACAGGTCAGGCGATAAGACCCTTCTTCCTTCATTAACCTGTCAATACGAACGGGTGTGCAACAGTGACTGCGTTCTTCAAGCCTGTCTTTTACTTGGCGAAGTCGACGACGCAAAGTATACTTAGTTGTGTGTGTGTGTGTGTGTGTGTGTGTGTGTGTGTGTGTGTGTGTGTATGTGTGTGTATGTGTGTGTGTGTGTGTGCGTGTGCGTGCGTGTGTGTGTGTGTGTGTGTGTGTGCGCGCGCGCTCGCGCAAATGATACGTCATCTTTGATTAGTCGGCAATGTATCAAGACACATAATGATCTTGTAATATATCATACGCATGTGTGGATGTTTTTTTCGTCGGATAGGTGCAGGTGGGAGTTGGGATGTTGCACAAGACAACAGTGATAGTAGACGCAGTCCTCACAAATAGTTGTGTTTTTCGTGTGTGCATTTATACAAAGAAATCAATTTTTTTAAACATATTTAGAGCTTTTCGCAATGTGTTATTGATATATTAAGCAGATTCGCGATCGTCGATAATGGTTTTTCATGGTGTTGTGTAATCGTTTAATCACAAAGGAGTTGTTATGTAAGACAGTGTCAAGCGAGCTATCTTTCGCGGATGTTTGTTTGTTTGTTTGTTTGCTTAACGCCAAGTCCACCACGAAGGGTGATATCAGGGCGGTGCTGCTTTGACAGTTAACGTGCGCCACACACAAGACAGAAGTCGCAGCACAGGCTTCATGTCTCACCCAGTCACATTATTCTGACACCGGACCAACCAGTCCTAGCACTAACCCCATAATGCCAGACGCTAGGCGGAGCAGCCACTAGATTGCCAATTTTAAAGTCTTAGGTATGACCCGGCCGGGGTTCGAACCCACGACCTCCCGCTCACTGGGCGGACGCCTTACCACTAGGCCACCGTGTTGCGGTTTTCGCAGATGTATTTACTGTGCAAACAACTCTAAATATGGCAAAAGTGTCACGTGATAATCAACTTTGTCTGATCGGGATCATAGCAAAATTGCTACGGAGCGGACACCGGTTTAAAGTAGATGTGTCCTTTGTGACAGTGAAAAGACCGAGACCAGCCATAATTATACGGTTGTAGGCAAAGTTGGGTGGAAAAATGAACAGCTTGGTGAAATGGTTGAGTCTCTCAGTGGAGAATCTGTTCGTCGAGAGATGGAAGAATCGGCCAATCTGAAATCACTTTTGTCTTTTATCAGAAACATTAGCGAAAAACATGTGGGAGATAACTCTGTATTTTTGTTGTAATAGATTTCGGCTTTTAGCTCCGCTTCTTTTCCTTTACTCCGCGTAGTAATGATCCATCCTGTCAGAGAGACACTGAGCGAGAGCGTTGACCAATGATTATCAGAATGGAGAACGACTATGTAAGCAGAGTGATTGACCCGGGTTGCTCAAAGTAACTAACAGGAAACACGCAAACAACTCCACACACAGAGAAACATTTCAAGCAACCAACACCACAAACACGTACGTACGCACGCAAGCACGCACACACTCACGCGCAGACACAAAACACAACAACAACAACAACAACAACAACAACAAAAACAACAACAACAACAACAACAACAACAACAACAACAACAACAACAACAACAACAACAACCGATCATCGAACCAACACCAAACTAATAGATGCCCGTATGCTGAATGAGAACGCTAAGCAAGAAGCACAACGAACGATTTCGACACTGAAGAGCGATGGAACTTCCCTGGCTCTACAAACAGAGGAAATGAAAAGGAGAGAGAGAGGCCGACATCTTAATAAGAAACAAAATAACGCCCCAAAACGACGAACATGATATTGTTATTGTTGTAGAAGAGGAAGAAGATGAGACAGTTCAATTTGAACAATCTTACTTTTGGACTAGAATGCTTATTCTCGCTACTCTTATTACCGTGGCAAACCACTTTAATTCTGAAGCACACACCCCCCACCCCCCTTTGCCCTCCGCCTCCCAATCACCCCCACACACACACACACACACACACACACACACACACACACACACACACACACACACTCACTTCTCTAAATATTTCCTCTAAAATAAATAAAAGGAAGCAATTAAAAATAAACGGTCGTTTTCCTTCCCTGCATGAGAGAAGATGAAATCGGCGTTAACCCACGCAACTCTTCAGCTCTCTGAAAATGAAAATGTCCTCGCACAGTTCAAAATAACAACATCCGTTAGCGCTCAAGCTGAAGAATGGGCAACACGAATCGAAAATCGATCATCCTTATAAATTTAAAAAAAAATCGGAAACGGCACATCCGGCTTTTTTGTTAAAAATCCCGTTAAAGAATGAGATCGTTTTCGAAAATCGCCAACAGGATGAATCACTTTTCTTGACATGTCAGTTGTTCCAGCCTTTAATAGCCGATCATCCAAAAGAGATTGTTTGCAAAAGTATCGAACCGGAAGTTGAAACTGCTGCTCTCAATGAGGCATGCTAGTGTT
This sequence comes from Littorina saxatilis, assembly GCF_037325665.1. Taxonomy (NCBI): domain Eukaryota; kingdom Metazoa; phylum Mollusca; class Gastropoda; order Littorinimorpha; family Littorinidae; genus Littorina; species Littorina saxatilis. Next base: position 23,845,786 of record NC_090258.1, read on the forward strand.
TGGTGTAAGAAGAATGATGATGATGATTATGATGATGATGATGATGATGATGATGATGATGATGATGGTGATGGTGATGATGATGACGATGAAGAAGACGACGACGATGATGATGATGATGATGATGATGATGATGATGATGACGATGAAGACGACGACGATGATGATGATGATGATGATGATGATGAGGAGGAGGAGGAGGAGGAGGAGGAGGAGGAGGAGGAGGATGAGGAGGAGGAGGAGGATGCAGAGGAGGATGATGATCATGCTCACTACATCGATAACAATTCAAACTATCTTAGTATATTCAGCATTAACAAGGTCCTTAAAGTTTTGTCTACAACGACCATGCCTTAGAAAAAGCACTAACCGCCGCCATATTTCGCAAACATCGTCATTACAGTCATACTTCCAGAGACCGAGGCTAGGCTAGTTCCGGGCTTCTCGGCACTCATCAGGGCAGCCACTATAGAGGTGGATGTTGCCAGGAGAATTGCACGGCAAAAGAGGGAGCGGGGTCAGATATAGAATAACAACCTCCGACGCGCTTAAAGGAATCTATTGTCTCATGTAACCCATCTTCCGGAAAGCGGAGTACGGCACGGTAAATGGCGGATAAAAAAACCGGCTACACGTAAAAGACTTGTGTGTGTGGGGGGGATTTCGACTGACGTGATCAAAACGTTTCCTGTATTTATTTGGATTGTGTTTAAAAGCTAAGAGTAAGCGGGAAGTACAAGCTGTGTTCGGTTCGCATAAATCGTGAACGAATGTCTCATCAAAGCTTAACTTTGGATGCAATTTATTAGCCAAACACCGGACATAGACCATAGACGATAGATCAATCATCATCCTCCTACTCCTCTCCCGTTTTTCCTTTTCATCTTTTTACATTTAGTCAAGTTTTGACTAAATGTTTTAACATAGAGGGGGGAATCGAGACGAGGGTCGTGGTGTATGTGTGTGTGTGTGTGTGTGTGTGTGTGTGTGTGTGTGTGTGTGTGTGTGTTTGTTTGTGTGTGTGTGTCTGTGTGTCTGTGTGTGTGTGTAGAGC
>NC_090258.1:23851839-23859339 GCF_037325665.1 Littorina saxatilis
TAATAAAGACCGAGAGAAAATAAAACTGGGCCACATACATCGCCCTGTTTGACACCAAATGTACAATTAATATAATCCCGTCGCGATATAACCTTCGTGGTTGAAAACGACGTTAAACACCAAATAAAGAAAGAGAAAGAATTAATATAATCCGCAAACTTTGCTCTACATCTCACTTTTATTTTTACATTATCATACATACTCTTCACACACCTAAAGAGTTTCCATTTTATACCGTTTTTTAACAGAATTGGCCAGAGCAAAGCTCTATTGATGGAATCAAACGCTTTCTCAAAATCTATAAAGGCAACATACAGCTTACGACTCAAAGAAAATTGTTTCTGTACAAAGGCCAAAAGTGTAAACATATGATCAATAGTGGAATAGTTCTTCTTAAAACCAGCTTGATATTCCCCCGTACTGTTATTACATTCAATCCATTCTTGCAACCTGTTATTAATCACAGTACTAAAGACCTTGCTACTAACATTACACAGCAAAATTCCACGATAATTATTTGGATCATTCACATCGCCTTTCTTAAACAAAGGGATAACAATGGACTCTGTCCAACTTTCTGGATATACACCCTTGGAAAACAAACAAGTCGCGTAAGGCGAAATTACTACATTTAGTCAAGCTGTGGAACTCACAGAATGAAACTGAACGTAGTCCGCCGCTAGTGCAAAAGGCAGTGAAAGTGACGAGCCTGTTTGGCGCGGTAGCGGTTGCGCTGTGCTTCATAGCACGCTTTACTGTACCTCTCTTCGTTTTAACTTTCTGAGCGTGTTTTTAATCCAAACATATCATATCTATATGTTTTTGGAATCAGGAACCGACAAGAAATAAGATGAAATTGTTTTTAAATCGATTTCGGAAAGTTAATTTTGATCAACATTTTTATATTTTTAATTTTCAGAGCTTGTTTTTAATTCAAATATAACATATTTATAGGATTTTGGAATCAGAACATGATAAAGAATAAGATGAACGTAAATTTGGATCGTTTTATAAAAAATTTTTTTTTTACAATTTTCAGATTTTTAATGACCAAAGTCATTAATTAATTTTTAAGCCACCAAGCTGAAATGCAATACCGAAGTCCGGCCTTTGTCGAAGATTGCTTGGCCAAAATTTCAATAAATTTGATTGAAAAATGAGGGTGTGACAGTGCCGCCTCAACTTTTACAAAAAGCCGGATATGACGTCATCAAAGATATTTATCGAAAAAAAGAAAAAAACATCCGGGGATATCATTTCCAGGAACTCTCATGTCAAATTTCATGAAGATCGGTCCAGTAGTTTGGTCTGAATCGCTCTACACACACACAGAGACAGACAGACACACACACACACACACTTGACTAAATGTAAAAATTAAACAAGTGTACCAAAAAGTCAATCCCTGGAGAAATTATTTTTTTCAACAGTTCTCCTATCATTCCATCAGGCCCAGCAGATTTTTGAGGTTTTAACTTTCTCATTGCAATCAAAACTTCTTCTTTTGAAATGGGACGATTCGAAATACCTTCATCGTCTTCATATTCTATTTCTTCAGCCTCAATTACATATTTTTCCAATAATACTTTGAAATGCTGAAACCAGGTATCAACTGGTATGTTGTTCTTTATTTGTTTTCGTTTTGAGGATAATTTATGCATTATATTCCAAAATTCTTGTTGATCGTTTACAGATTCAATAAGTTTTTGTAATGGCAAATCATTATACAATCTTTTCTTTCTTTCTAACATGTTTTTATATTCCCGTCTGGCTAAACAATAAACATTGCGAGCGTCTTCAGGCTGATTACATCTGCTTAACAACCTCCACACATTTTTTCGGGTTATTCTACACTCTTGATCGAACCAATCATCCGATTGATTATTTGAATTCAAATAAATTCTTTTCTTCATGCAGTCAGCACTTTCCTTAACACAAGTGTTAAATAATTCCAAAGCTCCATTCATATCAGATTCAATCATATTTTGGGCAGACTCTAACCTTGCACACATATCATCTGCACACATCAAATTCACATACGTTCCTGCCTTCCTGCTATCCCACACATACTTTTCAATAAAGCAGTCTGCATTCTCACGCATATCAAGATAAACATTATCACATGGGAACGTAACATGCAACTCAACTGGCATATGATCTGACTCAATCCGGCCAGCCACCAACAGTTCGCTAGAAGACAGAGTAATTGTAAATAAATCATTAGACAGCAAAACATAATCATTAACACTATTCCCCCTTTCTGACATGTAGGTAAAACAGCCCTGCAAATCCCCATTACACACACCATTAAGAATACACATGTACAGTCTAAGTGCAGTGCACATATTTAACAAATATTTACCATAACTATTCAATATCTGATCTTGTGATTTTCGATTCCCGCAAACTGACTGACTTTTGTGCAATAAATCAAAAACATCATGATCTTGTAATACAGGCTGGGACATATTGGCTGTTCTGCTATTCAGGTCACCCGACAACACGACAAAAACATCACCTTCTGTCAACAAACATTCAGTCAAACATTCTTCTAGTAGAGAAACACCATTATCCAGATCAAAAAACGAGTAATACGGCGAGCCCTCGGGCGGAACATAAGCACACACATACAAAATATCCTTAGAAATTCAAAAAAGGATTTTATCAAGGATAAAAACAATGAAGTTAGAACATTCAACATCAAGTTTACGCACGAGAGAGAGAGAGAGAGAGAGAGAGAGAGAGAGAGAGAGAGAGAAAGAGAGAGAGAGAGAAATAGAGAGAGAGAGAGAGAGGGCGAGAGAGAGAGAGAGAGAGAGAGAGAGAGAGAGAGAGAGAGAGAGAGAGAGAGAGAGAATCCCAGGATTTTATCAAGGATAAAAACAATAAAGTTAGAACATTCAACATCAAGTTTACGCAAGAGAGAGAGAGAGAGAGAGAGAGAGAGAGAGAGAGAGAGAGAGAGAGAGAGAGAGAGAGAGAGAGAGAGAGAGAGAGAGAGAGAGAGAGAGAGAGAGAGAGAATCCCCGCTGCATCTCCGTTAAAGCAAAGAGACATCAAATCGCAAGGCAGTGCAATGCTTTCACAGAGGTCATCAAAATATGATTTATTGTCCGTGTCGTCCTAGAATAAATCCCTTTCGCAAAATATTGACAAAAATCATTTCATCCTTTGTTTCCGCTTTAAACGAAATGTCAATTGCTTCAGTATCATATAGTTTTAAAGTGACACTCTCCGCCAACATAAATGTGTCGCTCACAACAACACAATGCTACTCCTTGTTAGTGTGAGTGAAGATGCCTGTGACGAGGCAGGGTTTAGATGCTTGTAGTGAAGGGCGCTGTGGCGGGTGGTAAGACGTCGGCCTCTTAATCGGAAGGTCGAGGGTTCGAATCCCGGCCGCGGCCGCGTCCTGGGTGAGATTTTTCCGATCTCCCAGGTCAACTTATGTGCAGACCTGCTAGTGGCTTATCCCCCTTCGTGTGTACACGCAAGCACAAGACCAAGTGCGCACGGAAAAGATCCTGTATTCCATGTCAGAGTTCGGTGGGTTATAGAAACACGAAAATACCCAGCATGCTTCCTCCGAAAGCGGCGTGTGGCTGCCTAAATGGCGGGGTAAAAACGGTCATACACGTAAAATTACACTTGTGCAAAAATAACCACGAGTGTACGTGGGAGTTTCAGCCCACGAACGCAGAAGAAGAAGAAGAAGATGCTTGTATTTGAAAACAGATAGCTAGTGCAGGCAAGCATCCTCCCCAGCAAAAATATCAAAATACTTGCATGTTCCCAGCGATCGTCTTTATAAAGTGAAAGGGTAAGTTTGTTTGTTTGCTTAACGCCCAGCCGACCACGAAGGGCCATATCAGGGCGGTGCTGCTTTGACATTTAACGTGCGCCACACACAAGACAGAAGTCGCAGCACAGGCTTCATGTCTCACTCAGTCACATTATTCTGACACCGGACCAACCAGTCCTAGCACTAACCCCATAATGCCAGACGCCAGGCGGAGCAGCCATAAAGTGAAAGGGTAAGTTTAGGACAATTCTAAGAGTAGAGTTTGCCTTCCTTTTTATTTGCAGATGTGATGTTTTGTGTAAAACATATGTGGAGGTATTCCTAGTTCGACTCTGAATGGGCATCGAACTTCATCGATGCATGATTGAGTCGTTGGGTAAGTCAGTCACTCAGTCAGTCACTTAACGAGCTGATAAGCACACTACTTAGTAATTGGTACCTGTTTGCTTGCCTACCTATTCCGTTAGGTGAAAGCAACAGAGCAATGGGACTTCGCATTGTAAATCTCGGTCCCCCTTGAGGAGGGTCTGATGCTCCCAATAGGCTGTCTGTGAAGGGATACTTTCTTTCTCCCTCTCGGAAGAAAGTCTCTGCTGACTTTCAATTGTTTCTTTCACAATTTCTGGTGTCTTATAATGTGGTCACCGTGAAAGTTTCATTGCCTTTAAAGCGATCCAATTGAACAAGTCTTGCAGAACACTTCTTCTTTACTAAGTCCGGTGTTGAACAGCAGTGGAAAGTTGACCACGTATCCATTTCTGGATCTGCAGGCTGGTACAGAGTTACCTCCCTTTAGTTTTTTTCAAATTTCCCTTGTTTTAACCTAATTTCTTGGTTAAAACTTGTCTACATTTCTAAATTCTTTCTTAATAAATATCAATTCCACACTTTGGCCTTAAATCAAAGTGTTTCCCTTCACAGATATCCCCTTGTTGTCAGATGAAGGTTCCCATGCCAACAGAAGCTACCATTCAGAGAGTGGTTTGCTTCTTCGTTGGATACCATGGGTTGACAACTCTCGCCATCAGTACCACCTGACCACTGATGAGACACAATAGTGTCGAAACACGTGTCTGGTCTAGGTACAAAAACAGTGGTCCTCCTCAGGACTAGATTTCCTTGTGATACGTCCCCCACAAAGGGACTTTGCTTTTCTAAATCTCGGTCCCCCTTGAGGGTCTGATGCTCCCAATAGGCAGTCTGTGAAGGGATACTTTTATTCTCCCTCTCTTTCTCTGCTAAGGGATTTTAACAAATCTCGGAAGAAAGTCTCTGCTGACTTTAATTGATTCTTTCACAAACACTTCGCCGGGTGAGTGGCGCACCAATGCCCGGCGAAGGCGGCGCACCGTACGCGATTGATGCCACACGAATGAAGGGAGATAAACGCACAAAACACTGGAGAAGATAAGGAAGAGTTACTGGGAATGGATGTACAGAAAAACCAAAATCGGTTCACCGCGCCGCGCTTAGAGCACGCACGTGTTCAAAATTTTCATCGATTGTGTCCGGGGTCTACCTGAATATGCCCACCAAATTTGAAGCAGATCCATCGAGAACTTTGGCCGTGAATCGCGAACACACAGACAGACAGACAGACAGACAGACAGACAGACACACACAAGCCGTATATAGATATAGATGTCACAAAATATAACGAAAAATGGCTCCGATGCCAGGCCGCTTCCAAGCTTTAGAAAGTAAGTTAGTATTGCATGGCAGTAACTTTATAGCAAAGCGGGTCTTGTCCCTTTGCGCACTCCTCTAGTCTGTTCTTAACAATGTCACTGCTGACGCAAGCTTTTCAAAAAACTACTGGAATACAATCCAACATGTCCGATAATGGTTTTCTTGTTCAATCGAATAAATTGCACATTCTCCGGAAAGCTGAACTACACAAACACAACGATTATCCCGTGTACTTTTTTGTTTCAGGCTGTTAAATTGCACAATGGCGCATTTCTGTATGGCTAGAATTACACTGTTCGCTCTTGCATCAGTGATGATTAAGGGCGTTCAATTGCTTGTCGTTAAAGGTAACCTTCCCGTACACATTTCCATATGCACCATAACAGATCTGGCCAGTCTTTCTTGTAGGATATAACAATACCTGCTATTCCGACTTGGTCGTGTGACAGACGTTTTCTTCCACACGAGATTACTTTGATTGTCTAACGAAGCCGTCAGGCTGAGTTAGACATCAGCTAATCGAGTGTGGGAGAACACTCTGTCACACGACCAAGTCGGAATAGCATTTATGTCTTACAGCTTCAACAGAGGAGAGAACAAACACGTTGTGTGTACTCAAGCTTGACAAACCTAAACACAGGAGCAGCCATTGTGGAGAGATCTACTTTTTGACGGAAGTGACCGAACAACTGTGAATGACGTCTCGGTGTATGTGAATGACGTCACAATCATCGTCACAGTCTGTATCTGTTGAAGCATCGCATTCTTCATGACGTCTTTCTGTGTCTGCATCCGCGAAATGTTTGTTCATTCCGGGATCTTTGTCATCTATGTTCAGAACTCTGTCCTTATAGTTTCAGACTAACAGGCCTCCTGAGCTAGCCACTTTCCAAGGGCAGCTAAATTCGCGTATGGAAACAGTACTGTCGTCTGGGATGCCGTTGTCAGTATTCTGAGCGTTGAAGAATGTGTAAAGAGAAGAAACGATAACAGCAGGAGAAATAAAAGTCGTGTGTTAATTGTTTGGCATTTGGAAGGACGATTTCGAGTTTGAATCCGTTCTTGCCATGCTCCTAAAGCGTGCAACATACAATCTTGCACACGTTTGCTTTAGTAGTGGCAAAGAAGGAAAGCGGGTGACATCATTGTTTTACTACGAGATACATCAACAATCAACAGCCTTGCTGTTTTCCTAGCTACGTGGGAATTGCTTGACTGCTTTTGTGTTGTCATCAACGCCCGTCAGTGTCTCAAGTTTTCATACGCTAGTCTTTCGGATGAGACGAAAAACCAAGGTCCCTTCGTGTACACTATATTGGGGTGTGCACGTTAAAGATCCCACGATTGACAAAAGGGTCTTTCCTGGCAAAATTGTATAGGCATAGATAAAAATGTCCATCAAAATACCCGTGTGACTTGGAATAAAGGCCGCGAAAGGTGAATGCTCGCCTAACAGGCTTGAGGTTTGCTGGTCGATGTGAATGCGTTATATATTGTGTGTAAAAAATGTTTGTTTGTCTGTCTGTCTGTAAAAAAATTCCATTTCACACGGCAGAAATTAATATGTAAAGCGCGGAGAGCACAGTTAATTGTGGTTCGCGCTATATAAGCTCACCATAATAATAAAAAAATAAAGTTGCGAAAAATCGACTTGAGCAAAAAACCATGTCCGATCTCCCAACGCCTCAACCTCAACCTCAATGCCCGTCACTCCTGTCAGGGTATGGGCCGCCAACAACAGCTCTCCAGAGTCCTCTGTCCTGGGCCATCTTTTCTATCTGACTCCAGGTGTAGCCCATCTTTCTGGTGTCGGCCTCCAGGTCTCGTCGCCAGGTGTTTCTTGGACGGCCTTTTCGGCTTTCACCACACAGCGTCATAGGTCTTCTTGATGAAGAACCTTCCTCTCCCAGGATAAAGTTTTCTGTTTCTTCTGTTGTTGACGTTTCTGTAGCGAAGTCTTTTTTGCAGGGTGGGGGTGCTAACCCCACGCCCAACCCTCCTCCTTTTTT
>NC_090258.1:23861839-23864339 GCF_037325665.1 Littorina saxatilis
CACACACACACACACACACACACATACACACACACACACACACACACACACACGCGCACGCGTGCACACACACGCACACGCACACACACGCGCACGCACACACACGGCACACACACGCGCACGCACACACACACACACACACACACACACACACACACGCGCGCGCGCGCACGCACACACACACACACACACACACACACACACACACAAACACACACACACACACACGCACACACACACACGCACGCGCGCTAGCGCACAATGTTCTGGAGTGTAAGACAGTAGGGAGAGATGTTTAGGTTTAATGTTGTCGCCCTTGAGAAGAAGCCAAGCATGTCTGCACTACCGCTCAAGCTTCAAGGAAAGTGGCGCGGGGGTAAGGAGCGGGGCAGGGAGGATTTGGGATGTGAGAGAAGGGGGGGGGGGTTTACAATAGAATAAGTTGGTCGGTTTATCCTCCTGTGCCTCCAAGGACAAAATACGACAGAACGTACTGAAGCGTCTTCTTTTTACATTTAGTCAAGTTTTGACTAAATGTTTTAACATACACGGGGAATCGAGACGAGGGTCGTGGTGTATGTGTGTGAGTGTGTGTGTGTGTGTGTCTGTCTGTCTGTGCGTGTGTGTGTATAGAGCGATTCAGAGTAAACTACTGGACCGATCTTTATGAAATGTTACATGAGAGTTCCTGGGTATGATATCCCCAGACGTTTTTTTCATTTTTTCGATAAAATCTTTTATGACGTCATATCTGGCTTTTTGTAAAAGTTGAGGCGGCACTGTCACACCTTCATTTTTCAATCAAATCGATTGAAAATTTGGCCAAGCAATCTTCGACGAAGGCCGGACTTCAGTATTGCATTTCAGCATGGAGGCTTAAAAATTAATTGATGACTTTGGTCATTAAAAATCTGAAAATTGTAATTAAAATTATTTTTTTTATAAAACGATCCAAAATTACTTTTATTTTATTGTTTATTATGTTCTGATTCCAAAAACATATAAATATGTTATATTCGGATTAAAAACAAGCTTTGAAAATTAAAAATATAAAAATGATGATTAAAATTAAATTTCCGAAATCGTTTTAAAAACAATTCCATCTTATTCCTTGTCGGTTCCTGATTCCAAAAACATATATATATATATGATATATTTGGATTAAAAACACGCTCAGAAAGTTAAAACGAAGAGATGCACAGTAAAGCGTGCTATGCAGCGCAGCGCAACCGCGTTAAACAGGCTCGTCACTTTCACTGCCTTTTGTACTAGCGGCGGACTACGGTCATTGTGACAAAATGCAGTGCGTTCAGTTTCATTCTGTGAGTTCCACAGCTTGACTAAATGTAGTAATTTCGCCTTACGCGACTTTTGTTATTATTGTCCCCATCGCATTTTCGATGTTGTTATTCGCTTCTTCTCTTGTTCACCCGAAAGCGGCGTATGGCTGCCTTAATGGCGGGATAACAACGGTTATAAACGTAAAACCCCACTCGTGCAAACAAATACCATAAGTGAACGTGGGAGTTTCAGCCCATAAACGAAACAGATGTTTCTTCTCTTGTGGGCATTAGCCACATCCTACCATTACATTATTCACCCCCGTCCCCCACATACTCCGCCCCCCCCCCCCCTCTCCACTCCCCACCCCATCCCTCGTGATTCCACCCCTGTATTTCCTGCACAGCAACGTTGAGACCATCAAGATAGAAAGAAGCCGCATAAAGTGATATCAAAACATTGAGTCATTTCATCAGCATAAACCCTCCACTGCGACTGAGTCTTGGCCGACCGATACCCATTTACTGCGACAGCGTTGGATCCTTGACATGTAAAACATGGAATCTAATCGGCATAAAACGGATGTGTGTTGTCTTTGACCCCATTATCAACCCATTCGTAACAGCCATAGAACAACTTGCATGCCTGTTTCAATGTTGTTTTCAGGCCAAATTTTGATTAAGAAATAAATGAAATATATGTTAGCTTTTGAGCTCATATCCAATTCAATAATCCTAACCGGGTCAAAACAATTTATGTTTAACATGTTGATATAATTGGTCAAGAAAACGGCTGCCACGGGTATAATGTTCTTGTTGGGTTTTTTTCTTCTGATGACGGATATGACGTTATCAAAGACAGTTATCGAAACAATAACAAATGGATATTGTCGAGTGAAGTGATATGCAACGTGTAATGATCAACTGCCAAGTAGGTGTATCGGAATCGCTCTACAAAAACTAAACAGACAGACACACAGACATCGCATGCGCACATTCTGGGCTCTTTTTCAATCCCAGTCTGCCGGAATAAATTCAGTCAAATTCTGACTGAATGTAAAAAGTTAAAATAGTTCCAATTTGTGGTCCTTGAAAAAACTAATCGTCTCTACACTGTCGCCCAAGCCTTGGGGAAAAATAAAGGAAAGACGGGGGAAAGAAGTAGGTCGTTTTACGCTGTTGTGCGTTCAAGAAGAAAACGCAGTCAAGCGTGTGTTTTT
>NC_090258.1:23866839-23874339 GCF_037325665.1 Littorina saxatilis
ATATGAATTGGTGTGTATGTATTCTTGTTGAGTGTGTATTTGAAACAAAGAGTGAAAATGTATGAATAGAAAGAAATGTGGTTAAAGATTAAAATCTAAACTACAAAAACAACTCACAACCAAAACGTTAACCTTTGCCACGTTTATTAACTCTAAACAAATAACAGTTTCTCTAATCTATCTCAAGGGAGACAACTATTCTATCATGAAAACTAAGGACTGCTACTAAGACTCCTAAGAAAACGAACACTATAACGGTTAACCCATATAATAACTAAAAGTTCACAGACTATAAGAATGAACACTAGATTACGTAAACAACTCACAGATGACTGACAATACAAATGACTTCACCACGAATACATCACAAGACTCATAACCGACCCAAACAGACCCAAACAGACCCACCACATGCCCTGCACACACCAAACATGGAGCAAATTAGCTTCACAGCGACCGGTCATGATTATACATATTTCTCGCTAAAAAACCAACAAACACAATAAACCAAACATAGGAATATGTTACTTAGGTTCTTAAAAACAACCCTGCCAAATAAAACCCTTCTACTCACCCTGGAGTTGGACTCTAAGTCCAAAACAACTTTTAATTACATCAGCCGCTGGTCTGCTCCCAAAACAATAACGGTTCTTTCGCTAAGGATGCTGGGAACTATAGAAGGGAAATTAAGAAGGGACACAACTCGGAACCTTCTGGCCTATACGCCTTTGACGAGGTTACCTCCCGTCCTCCACATCTATGATGTAACTATTGCACTCTTATAACACATAAAATAGTGGATAAATAAGGGTGCACGAAATACATCATAGCTGGCTCTACTTTCTGTCGTCCTTGACATTCCAAGGTGCACATGTACCTGTCGACCGGATGTGCAACGGGTTACCACGCTTTTGAGAACTTGCGCGAGAGTCGTTCAGTAAGCACTATAGCTGAGTTTTAGTCTCATCTTGCCGAGACTATCATCACAGCGTCATATATTTCATGACGTCTGTCGTCCATCGCGTCATATTATGGGGACGTAATCTGTTATTCGCTGTTCTATTTCTCTCTTGTGATCAACATGACAAGCCGTATGTGTTTGAGTATGTGTGCTCGTGCTCTCAACTAAAACAGAAGTCAAGCTGTGCTCAATGTGGGCTGCACCTGTCTGGAGCGCTACTGCTTCAGCCTTGAAGTTGGTGGAGTAGAGGCCGGTAGCGAGGGAGGTGTTCTTCTTCTCGACCTCCTGGGTACTTTATGTAGATTCCGGCACCACCATTTCTGACAGCCTGGTTGGCAGATCCGTCCGTGTATACATGAGTCCATTGGCGTTGGGGGTAGGAGTTGTGGATGTGTTCAATGGTGAGAGACTTCAGTTCAGCACAGCTCTGGGAGTCTTTCTTGCCAACGCCAGGAATACTGCAGCGTATCTGGGGTCTTCCTTCATCACTCCAGCTTGGGTTTTCAAGGTATTGGGGGATATCTTTGGGTTGCTGGTCCAGGATATCTTGGTGTCTCCTTTCCAACACCCTCGTCTGGTGGATGAAGCTTCCTCTCTTCAGTCTTCCTTTTGTTGGTTGGCACAGTCTGTCTTTCATGGGGTGAGTTGGCAGTCGTTTGAATTTAGCTGCCTGGGTGAGGAGTTTGGTGTCAGCAACTCTTGGCCCTGCGAGATGGTGATTGTCGCTGCTCTTGTGTCTTCGCCGTTCATGGCTTTCGTCAGCTTCCACAGCTTGTTGCCGTCCCTTTCTAGGTTCAGCTTCTCCGTCTTCTCCCTCCAGCTTGATCTTGCTGCTTAGAGGTAGGCTCTCCTGTACTTGGCAGTGGCTGCTTTCAGGGTGATGTTGTTGTCAACAGAGGGGTTCTCCTCCACTTCTTCTCTGATACTGCTGACTTCATCCTCAAGCTCCTGAAGCTCTTCCGTCCAGTAGGGCCTGTAGTTCTTGCGTGCGCCCCGTGGGATTGTTTCTGAAGCTGCTTTCAGGATGGCCTGGTTGAAGTTCCTGGTGACCCGGTTGATGTTCAGGTCGTCTGTCTTCAGGCCCCTGGTGTAGAGGTCTGTGAGGCTCGCAAATATGTTCCAGTCTGCCTTCTTGTAGTTCCATCTTGGAAACGTTGTACTGTTCTGTGGCCTGTACTGCAAGTTGATGGCCAGCTTCACTGGCCGGTGGTCGCTGCCTCCTAACTGGCTCAGTATCCCTCTTGTGGTTTTCTTGGAGAGGTCATCAGTTGCAAAGGCAAGGTCTGGGGTGGAAGTCGACAGCCACCTGCGTGAGAAGAAGGTGGGTGGGTCTTCTGGATCGTTCAGCAGTATCATTTGAGCGTCGATCTGCCAGTCCTCCACTTCCTCTCCTCTTCTGTCCGTCTCCTCGTAGCCCCAACAAGTTGAGTGGCTGTTGAAATCGCCAACAACCAAACAGTTCTCGGATGGTAGATTTTCCAGATACTGCAAGGAAAGTTCTTTGTCTGGGGGGCAGTACAGGTTATAGATGGTAATGACAGCGCTGTCCACTGTGATTTTGACTCCTTGGACTTCAGCTTGCTGATTTGTGTCCACTTTGATTTCTTGTGCTGGTATACTGTTCTTGATGAGCATCAGCACTCCTCCTTTGTGTCTTCCTTCTCTGTCATGTCTGCAGGTTTGGTATCCTCTGATGGTGAACCGGTGGTTCGGATTCAGGTGCGTTTCTTGGATACAGGCTACATCAATATTGTCGGCACACAGTCTTTCAGTGAGAGGAAGCTTTTTGTTGTACACTCCTTCCGCATTCCATTGAAGAATGTTCAGCGGTCGAGGAGTCTCCTGCGCGCTTGTTCTTCTTTGGCCAGTAGCATTTACCCTCCGCCTCCGACGGGGTGACCTCCGGTAGCTTGGGTCGGGCCCCTTTGAGGCATAGGGCCCGGCACACTACCAGCCCGGGGGGACTCCACAGGCAGAGCACCATCACGTGTTGAATCGTCGTTGTCCATCATGGGAGTGAAATGCGTTGCACTGTCGTTACGCGCACTTGGGCCCAGCGCATCCGTCTTCAGCAATGGTTTCTTCTCCGACTTTTCCTTGTCGTATGAGACTTGCCGTCCATGGCTGCAGAACGTCCCCCGTCCTTGGTTTTTTGTCTGAGTGAGTGATCCTTCTCATACCCCATTAGCCTCGGGGAGAGGTGGCTGAATTAGTCTGACCTCTACCCTTTGACCTGTCCAGCTTGGGTGGCCCTACCAGGAGTTTACACTCCCGCTGGCATAGCTCTCCGGGTCATCGAGGCACTCAAACCACCACACCGCGCTAAGGAATCAGCCTTGTGGTGGGTATGTGATTCAATAAACAAAGCGTTTATCTTTACACTTTGGGTGCAGGTCGAGTCAAATAAGAACAAAACCGAAGAATCATTAACTGATAGTGATAGTGACAGCAAACGAACTTCGCTTTTCTGATTGGATGTAAAGCTAGAGTAACCTCCCTTCCTCGAACACTGCACCACTGATCTAAAAATACACACTGATCTTAAACAAAACAAAACAAAATTAAATGGCACGTTGCACTGACACAAGGTGAATCAATGAAACACTATGCAAGACTGAAAATGAAGTGGAAACAACTCTTAACTGCACAGCGGGTCGAATTCTCCAAGCACAGTTTCATCTAACCTTACGAAACACAAAGTTCAGTTTGAACAGAAGCACGGTGATCGACAGACAAAACCAGAACAATTACAAGGTAAATAAGCTTTCCTTGTGCAGCGAGCAGCTTCTGCAGTTAAAACGCACTCACACGAATGTCAACAGCACTGATTATAAATCTACATTGCAACATTAGGTAAATTCAGCGACACTCAATTAAACAATGATTGTACCATGTAAACAAACAACATGGTGCAAACATTCAGTCATGATTCACCCATCAATAGCAACAACCTCAGTGCAGAACTCAAGAAGTCTGCAGCAAGCACTTCCATTCCTTTTTTTCTTTAAAAGGCCCAATATCCATCTACAGCATCAACATCAATATCTTCCCCACAAAAGCAAGCTCGATCCACAGCTACAGTCACCAGCACACAGAGTGATATAATTCAACAAAGATTCCCCAAACCCCCCCCCCCCCCAAAAAAAAAAAAGGTGTGTATGTGTGTGTGTGTCACTATGTGTGTGTGTGTGTGTGTGTGTGTGTGTGTGTGTGTTTGTGTGTGTGTAACTGTAAGGGTGTGTGTGTGTGTGTGCAAGCTATTTCTGAGTGTTCAATCAGAGACTGTACAGTCTGGTTCAATGGCACGGGCATTGTCGGTGTTACCCAAAGGCAAAGGGGAAGAACCCTATTATCACTGACCGATTACCTTGAAGCTTGATTAGACTTTAGATCTGCAGCCAGAATACTGAGACTACCATCAAAATCAAATGAGTTGCTTCAGACCTTTTTAATTTGACATCCAACCTAATAGTCAGGTCGTCATTTCCCGATTTTGACCTTAACCCCTCAAAAAATACCTCGGAGAATGTTTTGACTGTTTTGAACTCTGTGATGTCTGTAGATTACAGATCCGACGGATGACACTCTGTCATCCTTGGGCATTTTGATGTATTCAAGATGGCGGACAAGATGGATTCCAGACTGCAAAATAGTCGAAACTGCATGCTATAAACTAGCAGAACTGTATTTATTTATGTTTTCCGGGAGATAAAACGGGAGTTAATATGCATAACAACAGTTACATGATTAGCAGACACTATAACCCGAATGGCTGGTCTGTTGAGGGACCGTTAAAACTGGTTAACGGAGCAGGATGATATAGTTAGTTTTAGCAATATATTTTTTCAGTTACAGCTAAAGGTTTAAGCTTATATGTGTTGTGGGCTTTGATTACTGTTGCACTTTGCTTGACCTTCATCGCATTTCAAGGTCATATGAATGTCAAATGTTCATTCAAATGATAAAGGATTATACTATTTTTGAAGATAAAATGACGAAATGTCTTCTTAAAACTTGCCATGAATAAAAACGTTCACCAACACTGAAGGTCACACGTTTTCAAGGTCAAACAATTTCAAGGTCATATATTTTAATGTGTGCAAAACCATCACTTAGCACGTGCATCACTACAAAGATCACTGTCAAGAAGACGAAGCTGAGATTGTATGGCAATGTAACAAGAACAGGCGGGCTCTCCAAGACCATCTTACAGGGTATGGTGCGCGGAAAGAGAAGATAGAGAAGGCAAATGAACAGAGGGACAGATATCATTACAGAGTGGATTGGGAAATGTTTTGCAACTTCCCAAAAATTGCTCACAGCCGCCAGAGGTGAAGACAGCTTATGAAGCGCTCGTCGTTGAAGTGACCCTACCATCCTGGTGGGTTCCAGAATCAATGAGTGACTTGGTCGGTGAGCAAGCAGATAACAACTTAATCCTGGAAAAGTGGCTGTAATACCCAGAATAACTTAAAGTTATCTTGTGCTCTTTTTAAAAAAAAGATCTAGTCAGGTGAGGAATGTATACATCAGACGAAAGGCCAAGCGATTGACACCATATACACAGAGTTGTGTCAGTTAGTGACGCCCCGAGGAGGTGTATTAGGCGTCATGTCAAGAGGCTAAACCTGATGTACCATGTCTCATATACAAAAGACCTCTATCTCATAACGTAAAGGTCATGGCGACGAACCAGGGATACTGGTTAGTATGCACTTTACCTCGCCGATGACCACACAGGATGATGTGTAGTTTACCACTCCAGATGACCAGGCGGGATGACCACGCTGGTTTACCACACAAGATGACATGGTCATGCAGTGAGTTTCCAGTTTGAGGGCAGCCACCATCGATCCTTTTTTCAATTGCCGATATGGTAGCGGATGACTATGCCTGATGACCAATAAATGACCACGCCCGATGATTACGCAGGATGTCATGTAGATTACCAGTACGGGTGACCGGTGAGAATTGCCAGTGCGGATGACCAGTGTGGATGACCTGTGCAGATGACCATGAAGGATGACCAGTGCAGATGACCAGTGCGGATTACCGGTGCGGATGTCCAGTGCAGATGATCATGAAACATGACCAGTGCGGATGACGAGAGCGGATGATTAGTGCGGATGACCAGTGCAGATTATCATGGACGATGACTAGTGCAGATGACCAGTACAGATGATCATGAAGGATGACCTGTGCGGATGACCAGTGCAGATGATCATGAAGGATGAATAGTGCGGATGACCGATGCGGATGATCACAAAAGGATGACCAGTGCGGATGACCGCAAATGATGACCAGTGTGGATGACCGATCCAGATGACCAGTGCTGGTGACCGGTGAAGGTGACTGTTGCACATACCCAGTGCGGATGACTACGATGGATGACCAGTGCAGATTTGTGCAATTTCCAGGGAGTAGACATCGACATAAGATGGCACACGCACATTGACCGACTGCGCAACCACAGCATGCTGTTGCACATGGTAAATTTCTCCACAGCCACACTTCAAAATTAGCATGACTTCAGTTGGTGTAGGTTCTACTCCAGGCGGTTTTCTGCCCATCCTACAACCACCCAGAGTCAACCGGATCAAGATTTGGAAGATCCCCGTAGAATTGCAATACAGCCCTTTTCAGATGGACGTTCAGCAATGGGCTGATGTGGGCGGTAGTTTTTGATTTATGTGGACTGGTGCTTGGAGGTTCTAGCTAGCCAGGTTTCATATCTCTCACGTGATATGTTGTTTGAGATTTTGCACCTGTAGCACTCGCTTACAAACTGCGACATTTGCTGAAAGACTTCACCGATTTTCACGCATGGATCTTCTGCAGAGAAATTAAGCACTCCTACGAACACACTGGTTAATGAACAGCTGTCACCAGATGGCATACGCTTCCATCTAAAATAGCTCTATCGTCTGGTAAACAATCAAATCGGAGAAAACTAGTCTCTCACGATGTTCTTTGATCATCGCCCGCCATTTTGTAAGATCAATTTACAAGTTTTATCTTCGACAGTGAAACCTGTGCTTTGGAACACCATACGCACTAATCACAAGTCCACGAATAACACAGGTTTCACATCTTCTCAGCCTGGATTTAATTCCATACACACTCATGTGCAAATTGTTTCCATTTAGCAGAATGAAACACGTCAAATGCCTTTGTTTTTTTGTCTTGGAAGAGGAGCTCAAGTACGGACACGGACAACACTACAGGCCATACTGTACGTGTCGTCATATTACTCATTACGTTTTCCCGACGTCATGAAGTTATGACGCCATTCTAGCCCTTTTTTCTATGGAATGCCTTTTGTGTCTAAACAAAAAAATCAACATTTGCTAATTTTCCTATAATTAATTTTGTCTCAATTTGCCCAAGGATTTAAAGATGTCATCCTGCGGATTTGTAAACTTCAGGAGTTAAACTACCCAAAACCATTAAAACATTTTCCGAGGTATTTTTCAAGGGGTTATTGCCCTGCCGTAAGGACTATAAGCAATTCACTCGCACACACGCGCGTGTGTGTGTGT
>NC_090258.1:23879339-23881696 GCF_037325665.1 Littorina saxatilis
GTCTTTGTGTCTGTCTTTGGCTCGGTCTCTGTTTCTTTCTCTGTCTGTGTCTGTGTCTCTCTGTCTGTGTCTGTGTCTCTGTCTGTGTCTCTGTCTCTCCTTCTGTTTCTCTCTCTCTCTTTCTCTCTCTCTCTCTCTCTCTCTCTCTCTCTCTCTCTCTCTAGATATGTATATATCTCTCTCTTTCTCTCTCTCTCTCTCTCTCTCTCTCTCTCCTCTCTCTCTCTCTTTCTCTCTCTCACACACGTACATAGATATACAGACAGATAGGCACACACACACACACACACACACACACACACACACACACACACACACACATACACGCACACATCCGGTGAACACCACTACATACATTAAGGCAGGTGTACATGTTCACAACGGATCCCATTTTTAACAGCAGTACCATGACTCCACAGTTGTTTTTCTGTGGGTGTGCTGCTCTTCATTTTAAGGTACAGTTCTGTGATGATAAGACATTATTCATATGCTATGTCTTAAGTCGCACAGAAGACGGAGGAGGGGGGGGGGGGGAGAAGGAACAGATGGCAAAGACGAATCCAAAGGGAATGTAACAAAGTGCACGAAGCACAACAATCGCTTTTGGAGGCAAAGCTAGTCAAACAGGGTTGCAAATGTTAGAGCTAAATAAATAGCCCTGTAAAAAGTGGTATGGGTACACTCAGGTTCCATGAGCACACACGGAGATAATGATAGGGGAAAGTCGCCAAATCCGGAACAGTTAAGAAAAAACAACCGGACCAGACAAGAAAGAATGGATATTGCAAAGCGTTCTTTATATTGTCATATTCTAGACTCTATTAGTAAATAAACGAACAACATAAAATAAAATAAAAGTCACGCAACTCGTCAAACTGATCATTATACAAATGTCTGCATCTGTTCCAGGTTGGACGCGTGGAACACTGTGTTGTCAAACTCGGAACACATACAAAAACACACTGACTCTCTTTCTATCCCTCTCTGTGTCTCTCACACACATATACACCTACACTTTGCAGCACACACAAGATAAATAAATAAGTCACAACATTTTGATATCTATTTAAATGTCTTTTTTTTCACTTCAAATACATTTAGATTTTTACCAAGGAAATAACAAATCGGATTGCAATGTAAGCCTTAAAGGTGAAAACAATTGATAAATAAGGGCTCGGTATAAAAGAAACCTGAGAAACAAAACCCTAACATAAAAAAAGAAGCTAAGAACCGATTTCGCAGACAATAATCCTTTTGTCTTCTACTGTCAGCGCTGCACAGTCATCGTGCAGGGGCGGACGAGGGGGGGGGGGGGGGGCACAGGGGGCACGTGCCCCCCCCCCCCCCGAAAAAAAAGAAAAAAAGATTTTTCTATGCTGATTCTATGACCATTTCTAATTTCAAATGGCACCAGATGGCACCATTTTGCTTCTTTGGGCAAACAAAATTTCCGGGGGGGCATGCCCCCGGACCCCCCTAGCAAATTCGGGCGCTTCGCGCCCATCACATTCACTTTCGATTCAAACAAATCAATCAATCATTCAATAAGACTTATAGAAAGGGAAACACACAACAAAACCGAACAGAGAATTGAATACGTGAATAAAACAGCTGTGTTCAGTTTATTGACTAGGGAGTCCTTAAACGTCCTCACAGGAAAATGTTTCTTTTAGGGACGTAGAAGAAACGTCCAGCTACTATAAATAGCCTGCGCTCTTCGCCGGCAGACAACTCTGCAGAGACTGCTGTGAAGGGCGACAGGGAGGGACATCAAAAATGGCGTCCAAGCACGAATTTCGTCCCGTGGGTTGTTTTTTCGGTCAGGACTGTTATCGCTTTTAGAAAACAAAAAGAAATGTATTTAAGATGTTGATTTATGTGCTTACTCCAGTACAAAAGGAGAAGAGATTCACATCATTATATTCAAGTTTGATTACGATCACATAACAGACCTCTCCAAGCTTCTTTGCTACGTACTTTCTATTCAGAGTGGAAAAGAACGAACACACTAGCTGGAGTTTGACGATGAGAATATGTTTTGCCAGAAACGAATCTACGGAGTAAATCTAGTTCATATAACGCATAACTATTTTATGTAGGTTCTACAGAACTTCTACAAGGACTCCGGCGTGGTTTTGAGACCACCTATATAGTTCCGCTGTGGGGTCAGTCGGTAGTGGCGCGGGCTTCAAAACCAGTGTTCGCTATATCGGCGTGGGTTCGATTCCCACGTTCGGAGAAGGATTTACTTCCACGAGTCAACTTTGTGCAGACTCTCCTCGGTGTCCGAACTCCACCGTTTGAACGCATGCACACGATAAAGAACTCAAGTTAACAGCGAGAGTCTCAGGGCTTGG
>NC_090258.1:23881896-23916896 GCF_037325665.1 Littorina saxatilis
CACGTGCCCCCTGTGCCCCCCCCCTCGTCCGCCCCTGGAAAGACACGTTACAATAATTCAAATAGAAACACCTTGTTACAACACACGTAAACCAGGGATTTATACCACTTCCAAAGTATGTCCTGTGATTGTACATGAAACCCCATTCAACTACCCAGCCCTCGTTTATCTGAATCTTAGCATGTAATCATTTTAAAAAAATGTAGCATAAAGTCTGTCCGTTTGATTTCTCTCACTTTTGTTACAGTTGTTTCATCACACTGTGAAAATATCATACGCAAAATATCAGCGATTTTTGTTTGTTTTTTGGTGGTCAATCGGTGTCCGATCTCTTTCAATAATGAAGACGAAGCCAAGGTTATTACCGTAAAATCCCTAGCAAACGCCCAGTATCTAGCAAACGCCCACCCCCCCACTTTTGGCTAAAAGCTGTGCAGAGGGGTCACTACCTAGCAAACGCCCACCCCGTGTTTGTGTGTGTGTGTGTGTGTGTGTGTGTGTGTGTGTGTGTGTGTGTGTGTGTGTGTGTGTGTGTGTGTGTGTGTACCCCCGTTTCCACAGGTTTGGTTGCCTAAATCACCATAAGGCAACCATCCACACGTGGATGGCAACCTAAACTCTGGATGGGAACCTAATTGTGTGGATGGTCGCTTCATTTAACACCGTTAAATTGACTTTTTTGACGGAAAGAATGTCATAACAATGTTCAAAATGACATTCTTTCCGTCCTCTATAGGCGACGAAATAGGTCAAATTTTGTGCATTTTTTAGTGCAAAATTCTTCGATGCCGGAGCGAGTACTGCACCCAGTGCTGTTGTAGTGCAAGTGCACTAGAAAGGCACTACACCCAGTGCCGCCTCTTAGGTAACCATTCACACTTTAGGTACGTGTGTTGTTTTTAATAGTAAAAGGTACCTGATTCTATTGTAATAGTGGTGGGTTTTTTTTTCTCAAAATATATACAGTCCCAAAAGAAACCAACAGTGATTTGAGATGTGAGCCAGTCTCAACATCTGACATGGCTGTATAAATTTTTGTTTCTTGTGAAAATGTGATGAGACGTTATCTTGCAAAGGGGTGTATACCTAGCAAACGCCAACCCCCTACTTTTACCCGAAATCTGTGCAGAGGGGGGTGGGCGTTTGCTAGGGATTTTACGGTACGAGCGGCTCTTGTCTCACCGGCAGTTGCTGGTGAAATTGAGGAACTTGCGGAACCTCCAGTAAATACATTTTTGCTTACTTGTATATCTTGTGGGCTGAATGTCTCCAACATGTGACCCAATCACCATGTTGTTAGAAATATTAGGGGGTACAAATTAATACGATGTGTCGTCCAGAGTAAAACCTATAAATCTTTAAAGCCAACTTGGTAAAAAAAAAATGTGTTTTTGTTTTAAAGATTGTGTTGACCGTGTTACGTATTTATCCTAGGTCAGTGTCTTCAAAAAGAAGTGATGGCGTTTTTTTGTTTTTTTGTTTCATAACAATTAATGTTTCGGCAAAATCTAATGCAACTCTGCGCAGACACAAGGTTAACACAACGTCTGTTCTTCTGTCTAGATACAAGTGATGGTTGGCGTCTGTTCTTCTGTCTAGATACAAGTCATGGTTGGCGTCTGTTCTTCTGTCTAGATACAAGTGATGGTTGGCGTCTGTTCTTCTGTCTAGATACAAGTGAAGGTTGGCGTCTGTTCTTCTGTCTAGATACAAGTGATGGTTGGCGTCTGTTCTTCTGTCTAGATACAAGTGATGGTTGGCGTCTGTTCTTCTGTCTAGATACAAGTGATGGTTGGCGTCTGTTCTTCTGTCTAGATACAAGTGATGGTCGGTGTCTGTTCTTCTGTCTAGATACAAGTGATGGTCGGCGTCTGTTTCTTCTGTCTAGATACAAGTGATGGTTGGCGTCTGTTCTTCTGTCTAGATACAAGTGATGGTTGGCGTCTGTTCTTCTGTCTAGATACAAGTGATGGTTGGCGTCTGTTCTTCTGTCTAGATACAAGTGATGGTTGGCGTCTGTTCTTCTGTCTAGATACAAGTGATGGTTGGCGTCTGTTCTTCTGTCTAGATACAAGTGAAGGTTGGCGTCTGTTCTTCTGTCTAGATACAAGTGATGGTCGGCGTCTGTTCTTCTGTCTAGATACAAGTGATGGTTGGCGTCTGTTCTTCTGTCTAGATACAAGTGATGGTTGGCGTCTGTTCTTCTGTCTAGATACAAGTGATGGTTGGCGTCTGTTCTTCTGTCTAGATACAAGTGATGGTTGGCGTCTGTTCTTCTGTCTAGATACAAGTGAAGGTTGGCGTCTGTTCTTCTGTCTAGATACAAGTGATGATTGTTCAAGTTCTCCGACATACCTCACTACTGCAAGCCATGATGGCGCCACAGCCGCAGGAGAAGACCACCTCACCACGCTGTCGGCGCTGGATTGGCTGAATACATTAGACATTACTCATTCCAGGGGATCACAGCATTGTTAAGGGGGGAGGGGGGGGGGTTCCAAATTTCTTTTAGGGACAATTCGACGACGCGAAGCGTTAAGTTGAGGGCGCGAAAATGGAGCAATCTGGTGCAATCTGAGCCAAGAAACTTCCATTAACACACCTTCAAAATAAGTCAACTTAAGATGACAAATTTGGATCAAAACAAGAAAAATAGACCGATTTGATGCAACCTGAGCCAGCAAATTACCCAACTACTTTCCAAAATCGTCATTTAAAAGACAAAGCCCCCCCCCCCCCCCCCCCCCGGAAAACATTGACGCAAAACAAGGAAAATAGAGCAATCTGGTGCAATCTGAGTCATCACTTTTTCTTTCTTTTCAAATTTATTTATTGTGTTTATAATTTTTTTCTCCATTATTATTCCTTCTTTCAGGCTGGGGGGGGGGGGGGGGTCCGGACCCCCCCCCCCCCCCCCCCCCCCCTCTGGATTCGCCCCTGCATTCAGACCTGGGAACCCATACGGTTTCGCCGTATTCTGTACGCATGCTTGTCTAGAATACGAGAAGCACGGTCAGTGCAAAAAAATAATACGACGAGAACAATTTGCAGACTACTTTTTTCACAAGCTCATCGATCCCGAAGCCGATCTAGTATTTGACACATGATTACAGTTTTTGTCAGTAAACATTGAAAGAAGCGTTTGTTTTAAACGTTGGCCAGAGTAGCGAAGCATCACATTAATCTGTTAACTTATTTTGAGTTAGAAATATATCAATTACGTAATTTCTTCTCTGTTGGACGTGGATCATTTATGTGTCGCTGACAAGAAAAGGCAGTTAATGCATGTTTACATTTAAAGTGAGTGATTGCAAGAATTGTTTGACTGATATATCACACACACACACACACACACACACACACACACACACACACACACACACACACACACACACACACGCGCGCTCAAACTCACACACACACAAAAGATGTGCTTTTTGATCTATGAATATAATCACACACACACACACACACACACACACACACTCACGCACGCACGTACGTACGCACCCACACACACGAACACGTATGCACGCACGCACGCACGCACACAAACACACACACACACATTT
Source organism: Littorina saxatilis (assembly GCF_037325665.1). Taxonomy (NCBI): domain Eukaryota; kingdom Metazoa; phylum Mollusca; class Gastropoda; order Littorinimorpha; family Littorinidae; genus Littorina; species Littorina saxatilis. Next base: position 23,885,469 of record NC_090258.1, read on the forward strand.
GTATTTTGAATTTGTTAGTGTACTTTTGTTCAGGCACTGTAACTGACTGCCATTTAATCGCAAACAAAGAGACACACACGTACACAGTCATATCGCTAGAAAAAAAGTCAATCATTTTATCAGATAATTCCGCATTCATCACACATTTATGATGAACAAACCTCGTGATGCTTTGCCTTTGTTTTAGGCCTGGTGAATTTTGGGTGATTGGAATTTGAACAAACACTATTTACTCTTCATTTGCTACTAAATCATCAAGGCGGCCCAAAAGGTACATATCACAAACTAAAATACACTGTTTTCTGTGTTGCAAAATTTCAGAGGCAAACAACAACAGACGCATACAAAACAAACAAAAACATAAACAAACAAATAACAAACAAACAAACAAACAACCATATCGAAGAATCATAGATGCTAGCAGAAAGGTATACCATATTAAAAACTAATGTGCTCGTTTCTGTATTCCACGATAAAGCTTCTTTAGCTGCTCTTATCATCGACCTTTGTTCTGTGATCTAACTTGTGTCTGTTTGTCTGTCTCTTCAAGGACCGTTTTGTCGACGTGCTAGTGAATGTTCCCCTTTCTCTAGAATCAAACGTTCCCTTAACCTAAACTTTCTCCGTTTTGTCCTGGATTCGGCCGTTTTGATATCCCGAGACCTTTGACGAAGGGACATCTTGCAATAAAGATGAGTTCCCGGTCGTTTTTAACTTGCCTGGTTAAAGTATTCATAATAATAATAATAATAATAATTGTCAGTAAGTACTGGTGTCACATGACTGATGTGAACCAGTTGATTGGCTAATGGCGATGCGCTAAAACTGTTAGCGCACTCTTGGAGTGCGCTAACTTTTCCACAGAGCGTATTCTTACGCCCTTTACCTAAGCAAGACTGTGCTCTCATCCTCAGAATTAATTACTGACATGTAGCTTATATTCTCCACAATACCAAATGACCATAAATTCCCTACTTCTCAATTAAAGCAGAAGTGGTTTTTTTTCTGACAGATTGCATGTGCCTGTGCCACAGTGCGGCTGCCACTGATATAAAAATAGAAGCCGCTGGGTTTCATCTAATTCTCGCCGACTTGCATACATTCTTCTCATCGTGTTAGTGGCATGTAGCTTATCATCCACATTACCAAATGATGAGTTAATATAAAATTCCCACCCGCTAGCAGAAAACACAAGTGTTATTCCGATAACGTACCAGCTAGTGACCAGTTTGGAAGACTGACTCGATCGACTCTGTCATACGTAGCCGCACTGACTACACTGAAATACGACTGCATCAGTTCAGTAAATGAATGGTTTCCGAATTATTATTTCAAGGCAAGAACAATCGTAATCGAAAACGTGTAGGGTTCAGAACGTTCTTACCATTATAAGACTTATTGCCAGCGTGCCTCGTGCGTGCAGACTCAGTCAGTGCAGACTGCATGCAGTGGTTTGATTGCCCTAGCAGACGACATAAACCCCGCTCAGCAAATTAACATGTTGGGCAAATGTGAACGAAAAAACGATGGGGATATAATACGTGTAGGGTTCAGAGCATTCTTACCGTTCATATTTAGTATCAGACTCCCCGATGAATGAAGATACAACACGAAAATATGCCACATTTGTTTTGAAAATGTGCGAACCGTCGAGTCCCGCGGCTTCGAGTCAATTCAAGGGGAGTCACTCCGCACAGTCAATCCGTCGAAGCTCGACTGGAGGTTTCGAATCGCAAATAATGAAGAGCACAGCCCTTTCTCCGAGTTCAAATGAGGTCTCTCTGAAAGATCATCACTGTTCAGATTAACGCTACACTGGAATTTACCAACAGAAATTAAAATGCGTGTGACGAAAGCACGACACACTTGAGACACCCCACACAAAAGTAGATCTTTACTGTACACGACAGTGACCTGACCACACAGTTATGCCTATTCAAATGCGCGTTGCAAAATGTGCGCTTGGAATCTTCTTTTTTCTATGGCGGTACTGACAATATCGTTATTGAAACAATCCCAGTGCACTAAGGGATTTATAGAGCAAATCTCGAAAATAATTATTGAACTCAGCGCTATGCGCTTCGTTCAATAATGAATTTTCTCGATTTGCTCTATAAATCCCTTAGTGCACTGGGATGTCTCAATAACTTAAATAATAATAATAATAATAATAATAATAATAAATGAGCATTTATATAGCGCAACATCATAACTTTACAATTATGCTCTTTGCGCTTGACACATTTAAAATTAAAACACAGTTATACAAGCATTTACATCTACATTCATAGTCAGCAACGCTTAATTAAAAGCATACACCATCAAACATACATTAAAAAAAAGATTTTTCCACTAACTAAGTAATAAAAACATGAATAAAATAGGTAGTGAAAACAAGGAAATACCAGCTGAATACCCTTAATCAAACAGAACATGTTATCAACAATACTGAAAACAGCCCCAGATGTTTACATTATCACATTATCACTAAAACAACAAATACACTACATGTAGCCTACTGATGGACTGAGAAAACAAAATCAGGGGTTGTATTTCTTGAAGAGGTGCGTTTTAAGTGCTCGTTTGAATGCTTGGGGTGACTGAGAGTGGCGGACGTGAAAGGGGAGAGAATTCCATTGTGTGGGTGCGCAGAAAGTAAAAGTGCGTTGTCCGTATGTTTTGGTTTTGGTGTGTGGAATGGTGAGGATGCGACAGTCAGAAGAGGCACGGAGTTGTCTTGCTGGAGAATAGACGGTGAGGAGTTCAGAGAAGTAAGCAGGAGACGAGCCAGAAAAAAAAGTTAAAGCAGAGGGTGGACAGTTTGTAGTCAATGCGGGCTTGAATAGGTAACCAGTGCAGTGTGTGAAGAAGTGGTGTTGCGTGATCTCGTTTTCGTGCTTTCAGAATGAGGCGTGCTGCCGAGTTTTGGACTTTTTGTAGTTTATGCAGGAGGTACAGAGGACAGCCAGAGAGAAGAGAGTTGCAGTAGTCAAGTTTAGAAAGAACAAAGGCACAGACAAGAGTGTTAGTTGTTTGAGAGGAGAGTGTGTGGCGAATAGTGCTGATCTTACGAAGCTCAAAATAAGCTGCTCTACAGACTAAAGATATATGTTTGTTAAGGGTCATGTCAGATGAAAGGGTGACTTAAGAGTCTTAGTTTACCTTTGACACCCTCTATTTGTTCAAACCTGTCTTTCCGGTATTTCATAATCCTCGCTCTGGCCTCCGCTGGCAACCAACGATTCATAAAGTCGGTTTTCGTTTCTGTTGGGTGACAATCCTTCGTAAGTGCTGTTCTGATTTCCCAAGGCATTATACGGGTTTTCTTCGATATTTCGATTGGCCAAGCCATCATACACGTTCATTGGCGTGAGGTATTCGTTAGAAGCGTCTGAAGCTCTTGCAAGGTCTCTAAGATCTGTAAAAAGATGAATAAATGTCAGTAGCATAGCTCATCTCGTAGGTGTCGTTTCCTCTGAACTTTCAACTGTTCTCATGAATTCACATTGAACAAACAAATGTTATAAAGCTGCAATAATTTAGTTTTCTCGGTACACGGTACGTTTGGGTCAGAAAAGATATTAAAGTCAGGTTTCCAGAGGTTTATCAAACATGATCGCCCAAATCCACTTAAAAATGCTTTCTGATGTGATTCCTTTCCTTTGGAGCCATTGAAGATTTAAAGCAATCTTATCACGCAGAAAAAAGGAATCTCTTAACCTCTCGATTTTAAATCAGCTTTTATTACTGATACAGCAGAAAACATACCTGACATCTCCCGAGCATTGACTATAGAACTGTCCTCCACCGGAAGACCGACTGGCTGACCATGGAATCCCTGATTCTCACATACAACACTCTGTCGAACTCCATCACTGCCAGAGCCTCGCCTTCAACAAAATAATAAATAACATTTCATGAAATAGGAATGAAATCAATTAAACGGAAAAATGCAGATAAGTTTTCTTGTTCTGAAAAGAATGGCTAGCTTTACCAGTGTTTGAAACCTCCTGTCACGAAGGACAATGAGAATGTCTAGGGCTGTAACGAAACAGCTCTGTCTTTGATGTACGCGTGTCTGTCGAGCAAAACGTAATATTACAGCGTGACTGTATGAGACCTTAAATTGAGTCAACATTTGTGGGTGTTTAACCTTTGCCGTGCTTCCTGGGTTCACCTGTACCCAGAGACACACTAAAATCATTGTAACTCTGGAACCATTAAAGGTATCGTTTTGAAATTTTAAGTATCTCTCACACACCTAATTTGCTCTCTGTCTGCAAATTTTTAGTGTGTACATGACAAAACATTAAAATTAATTGATTATGACAATTTACATAAACACTACCGATGGCGCGGGTTCACACAAACCCATACTTTTAAAGAGTAGTAGTGATTGTAACTATCCCTCTGCCGACGGCGCGGGTTCTGCTACACCCATAATTACCAAAGCGGCGGACCAGTGTCTGTCTGCCTGTTTGTCTCCAAGAGACTGTCTGTCTCTCTGTCTGTCTGTCCGTATCTCTCTGTCTGTATGTCTGTTGTCAGTTGCTCTGTCTGTCTGTCTGTCTATCTGTCTATCCGTCTATCTGTCTATCCGTCTATCTGACTGTCTGTCTATCTGACTGTCTGTCTCTGTATCTCTCTCTCTGTCTCTCTCTCTCTGTCTCTCTCTCTGTCTCTCTCTCTCTGTCTCTCTCTCTTAGTCTCTCTCTCTGTCTCTCTCTCTTAGTCTCTCTCTCTGTCTCTCTTTCTTAGTCTCTCTCTCTCTCTTAGTCTCTCTCTCTCTTTCTTAGTCTCTCTCTCTCTTTCTTAGTCTCTCTCTCTCTTTCTTAGTCTCTCTCTCTCTTTCTTAGTCTCTCTCTCTCTTTCTTAGTCTCTCTCTCTCTCTTTCTTAGTCTCTCTCTCTCTCTCTTTCTTAGTCTCTCTCTCTCTTTCTTAGTCTCTCTCTCTCTCTCTTTCTTAGTCTCTCTCTCTCTCTTTCTTAGTCTCTCTCTCTCTCTTTCTTAGTCTCTCTCTCTCTCTTTCTTAGTCTCTCTCTCTCTCTCTCTTTCTTAGTCTCTCTCTCTCTCTTTCTTAGTCTCTCTCTCTCTCTCTTTCTTAGTCTCTCTCTCTATCTCTTTCTTAGTCTCTCTCTCTCTCTTTCTTAGTCTCTCTCTCTCTTTCTTAGTCTCTCTCTCTCTCTTTCTCTCTCTCTCTCTTTCTTAGTCTCTCTCTCTTTCTTAGTCTCTCTCTCTTTTTCTTAGTCTCTCTCTCTCTCTCTTTCTTAGTCTCTCTCTCTCTCTCTTTCTTAGTCTCTCTCTCTTTCTTAGTCTCTCTCTCTCTCTCTCTTTCTTAGTCTCTCTTTCTTAGTCTCTCTCTCTCTCTTTCTTAGTCTCTCTCTCTCTTTCTTAGTCTCTCTCTCTCTTTTTCTTAGTCTCTCTCTCTTTCTTAGTCTCTCTCTCTCTTTCTTAGTCTCTCTCTCTCTCTCTCTCTTTCTTAGTCTCTTTCTCTCTCTTTCTTAGTCTCTCTCTCTCTCTCTCTTTCTTTGTCTCTCTCTCTCTTTCTTAGTCTCTCTCTCTCTTTCTTAGTCTCTCTATCTCTCTCTTTTTTAGTCTCTCTCTCTCTCTCTTAGTCTCTCTCTCTTTCTTAGTCTCTCTCTCTCTCTCTTTCTTAGTCTCTCTCTCTCTCTTTCTTAGTCTCTCTCTCTCTTTTTCTTTCTCTCTCTCTCTCTCTTTCTTAGTCTCTCTCCTTCTCTTTCTTAGTCTCTCTCTCTCTCTCTTAGTCTCTCTCTCTCTCTATCTCTCTTTCTTAGTCTCCCTCTCTCTCTTTCTTAGTGTCTCTCTCTTTCTTAGTCTCTCTCTCTCTCTTTCTTAGTCTCTCTCTCCTTCTCTCTCTCTTTCTTAGTCTCTCTCTCTTTCTTAGTCTCTCTCTCTCTCTCTTTCTTAGTCTCTCTCTCTCTCTCTCTCTTTCTTAGTCTCTCAGAGTCTCTCTCTCCCCCTCTCCCTCCCTCTCTCCCTCCCCTGCAAGAAGTCGGTGAAGGGAGAAACTCGATGCACCCACTGAAGTAGCACTGTGGGTTTCCCTGAACCCACCCCGTCGTTAGAGAAATAAACGGTAAAAACCCTCTTTCAAATGTATGGGTTCAGACAAACCCGCATCGTCGTTAGAGAAATAAACGGTAAAAACCCTCTTTCAAATGTATGGGTTCAGACAAACCCGCATCGTCGGGCGTGTGTAGTCAAAAGCGGCATCCGGCAAAGGTTAAGTCAACCGTTTATAAGATAGGTCAAGTGTACATCAGATAAAGGGATAACCACTAGTGTGCTGTGACCACGTATTCTGTCTTGGAACCACTTACTATACACACTCAAAAGTTAGAAAGCACGTCATTCGGACATTAAAACACCATCCCACAAGAAAAAAATCGTACTGCATGGACAAGCTCTGTTAAACTTATCTTCCTGTGTAGTGGGGTGTACTTCTCAAACAATATATTATGTTTCATGTTTTGAAGAGGAACCCAGTTTTATAAAGATTAAAATTTACTTACGGGGTTTGATCCGCTTGCTTTCTGCGCCTTCTTTGCACTAACAACACAACGAAGACCATGACAACAACGACGATAACAGAAACGATGATAACAGAAACGAGGATAGCCACCAGTGAGCCTGTAGACATATTACTGCGTTCTGGAAAAGAAACAAATGAAGAAATGTGTTTGCAACATGGGAATTCCTGTGACCCATCAGTCGATTTGGGCCATGTAGTTAAACATTCGTTTGTATTGAATTATTTAGTATTTTGTGTGAAATGTTGGTGATCAATTTGATTCACAGTTTTAAATTGTTGTAGTTAATGACGTCAGTGCTTTTCGGCAATTGGTCAATGCATTTCGTATCAATAATGTCGGTCACGCTTGAAATTATCGCTACTTCGTATTGCTTTCCAAACTTATACGAAGTGACCGGGAGCATAGGGTCAGTTATGAACTGAATTAGCCCCGAACAGGGAGATAGAGAGAACAGTACAAAGACACGAACGGAGAGACTCGGAAACTCGTCCTTACTTTTGTGGATTTTGTTTTTTTATTGTTTTCAATATCATTTTCCACCAAATGAATATTGTCCACATTTACATTTAATTCGTTTTAAAAGGTCTTAAAGTACTTATTCTTGAAGTTTGAAGGGGGGGGTCACAACTGACTGGTCACAACTGACTGGCCTAGTCAGTTTTGACCGGGGGGTCATTCTAGGCTAGCTGATTTTGACCGGGAGAATGTCCCCCCTTCCCAAACTTGTGGAGATGCATAGATGCATTCATTTATGCGTACATTTTGTTTTAAAAGGTCCTAGTGTACTTATTCTAGAAGTTTCAAAGGAAGCGTCAAAACCGGTGGGTTTTTTTTTTGTATAATTAAAAAAAAAAAAATTTTTTTAGATCATTTTTCCAACAGATTTTGTGCACATATACATATATTTCGTTTTAAAAGGTCCTAACGTACTTATTCTTAAAGTTTGAAGGGGGGGTCAAAATTGACTGGGGAGGGGAAGGGGTCAAAATTGGCTAGCCCAGAATGACCTCCCGATCAAAATCAGCTAGCCCAGAATGACCTCCCGGTCAAAACTGACTATGTGTCAAAATGGCCTGTTATACCGGGTTCGATTCGCTTCGACGGCAATTTTATTTTTACTTTTTTCTTAACTCATAGTTCTTGTATTTTATTCATTTGCTTCATTCCAAACGTTTTGGATTATGAAATGAATCGAAATAATAAACAAGTCGCGTAAGGCGAAAATACAACATTTAGTCAAGTAGCTGTCGAACTCACAGAATGAAACTGAACGCAATGCCATTTTTCAGCAAGACCGTATACTCGTAGCATCGTCAGTCCACCGCTCATGGCAAAGGCAGTGAAATTGACAAGAAGAGCGGGGTAGTAGTTGCGCTAAGAAGGATAGCACGCTTTTCTTTACCTCTCTTTGTTTTAACTTTCTGAGCGTGTTTTTAATCCAAACATATATCATATCTATATGTTTTTGGAATCAGGAACCGACAAGGAATAAGATGAAAGTGTTTTTAAATTGATTTCGACAATTTCATTTTGATAATAATTTTTATATATTTAATTTTCAGAGCTTGTTTTTAATCCGAATATAACATATTTATATGTTTTTGGAATCAGCAAATGATGGAGAATAAGATGAACGTAAATTTGGATCGTTTTATACATTTTTATTTTTTTTTTTACAATTTTCAGATTTTTTAATGACCAAAGTCATTATTTAATTTTTAAGCCACCAAGCTGAAATGCAATACCGAAGTCCGGGCTTCGTCGAAGATTACTGGACCAAAATTTTAACCAATTTGGTTGAAAAATGAGGGCGTGACAGTGCCGCCTCAACTTTCACGAAAAGCCGGATATGACGTCATCAAAGACATTTATCAAAAAAATGAAAAAAACGTTCGGGGATTTCATACCCAGGAACTCTCATGTCAAATTTCATAACGATCGGTCCAGTAGTTTAGTCTGAATCGCTCTACACACACACACACACACAGACAGACAGACAGACACACACACACACACACGCACGCACATACACCACGACCCTCGTCTCGATTCCCCCCTCTACGTTAAAACATTTAGTCAAAACTTGACTAAATGTAAAAAGCTGACACTGAGACCGTGCATGTTGAAAAGACCAATGCTTTATTTCAGCAAGTGTTTCTTCACCATTGGAATGTGCTTACCCCATGGCACGGAAGTTCCTCAGCCACCGGAAAAATTCGGCCAATCTAGAGGAATATTGTAAAATCATTTTCAGGCCAATATGTAATGACTGAACACAGTTTAAGGTGAGGGAGGGGGCCGGGTGGGTGGTGGTGTACGTGAATTATTGCAAGGGTACGCCTCTCAGAGAAGCCTAGCTTACATTTGCCTGACAATAAGGAGTGAAGATGAAAACAACAGGGAGCAATCAGCATTGAGGAAGCCATCGCTTTGTATCAGCTAGGTATACCATAGATGGTCACAATATTGCGACAAGTTTTACATCCGAACAAAAGCATTCATTCCCGCATCACCCATTCATCATTTCTGTTAAAATGCACCCATCTTGGCTATCTAATACGATTTTCGAATTAAGTAGAAGTGCATTGCCAAGGCACTGCATACCCCCTGTGAAGGACAAATTCTCTCTCTCTCTCTCTCTCTCTCTCTCTCTCTCTCTCTCTCTCTCTCTCTCTCTCTCTCTCTCTCTCACACACACACAAACAGACACACGCACACACACACACACACAGGCGCGCGCGCGCAAACCACGTCACACACACACATACACACACACGCACACACACACTTACTCACACACACACATAATCCATGCACACAAAGCACATACTCGCACGTAAATAGTCAGACAGACATCAACACACACTCTACACGCACACGCACACACACACACACACACACACACACGTACCCAAACACATGTATACACACACACATACACACGTACGCACGCACGCACACACACACACACACACACACTAACTTGTACGTGTACATAAACGTGCAAACTACACACGCCACGCGCGCGAGGAAAAATCCCCAGAGATGGGATGACGTCACGGACCTTTGATGTCAAACTAATCTTGACGTGGTCTAATTGCGCGAATATTATGCCCTAGTCTCTAGAAATTCCACCCCAACATATCTGCCCTGGGTGGTGACGGATCAATAATAATAATAATAATAATAATAGGGAAGATTTATAGAGCGCTTTACATTCTCTAAGCGCTTTACAATGACAAACAAACATACATATATGTGAACAGCTCAGATCATGGGTCACTAAAGTGTTGCACAGATGGTCAAAAATAAAGTGCAAGATAATGCATTCTAAGTGATATAGTACTGTTGCTTAGAGTCTGTAGGATGCAAAACGGCAAAAAACGCAAAAAGAAACAAGCGTTCCAGGCTTTGACAGTCTTTCTGTGTTGGTCATCGGAAATTCTTCTGCTCATACAGGTATACCTACAAAGTTAAAGATATGTCTTCAGTGCTATTGATCAGATGTTTAACAGCCGTGTTTGGGTTAAAGACTGATGTGTATTCAAAGATATGCATTTCTTATTCTCAAAACCGTTGTTCTTGGATTTGACTGAGTAATATTGTACTATGACGTCACAGGTCCTTGACCACGCCAACCCTCAATATGGCGTTTTTGATGGTATGACACTTTCGACCGTGGAAACGATGACTTCAACTGAACGATATTTCAGATTTTTTACTACAGAGAGTTTGTTTGGTATCTGAACTTACAGGGCATACCCATTCCGTGTAAATCCACCGGACAGTCAGGCTGATCTAACGTGTAAAAGAGAGTGACCGCCATATTGGATCGTGGCTCTGGATGGTGTTTTTGCCGGGTAGCTGCAGTTGATGTACAATAAATCTAACACCTTACGTAGCAGCCTCCCCAAATTTTACAGAACAATGACAGAAACCCTTATCTGTATTCCTTTCAGTACTAAGAGCAACATCGAACGCAGAAGAAGAAAAAGAAGTACTAAGAGCAAAACGAAACAGAAAATGGTCGCTGTAATGGTTTTCCGTTAATATTTTGTTATATCAAATTTTATCTTATGTACGCGCATAACGTAGACACCAAGACATTCCAATGCATCCACACACATTAAGGCAACACTGTTTCAACATATTTTATGATAATGCATTCAAGTTGGCCGCATATTTTATTGGAATAAACTGGCTAGCAGGGGGGAAATTCGGCCTGAATACGGCTGGAAACACAGAATCAGTCTATGTTTCTCCCATTACCTTCACACTCAGTTAACACAAAAGGAACATAACTAATTCTAACAACCAATACATCAAATTAAAGCTACGACCTTTAACTTTCCATCAAAATAAGTAACATTACGTAAAAACCGATATTTATTTAATAGGATAGAAAAATAACGGTTCTAGCGAAGGCACTGAAACATCTTCGGCGCAGAAAATAACAAAACTCTCCAAATCGGCAAACGTATATATCATACACATAAAAAGTAGAACTCGAGACAAACATTCTGATATGCATTACATGGGGGAACATTATACAGTGACTTAGCATGAAACGAAAAACTCTACCAACTGAGCTATCGGGCCCCCATCTGGGAATAGCGTGCGTCCTTTTAAACAATTCACCAGTCAGAGTTCAGCAACTAGACATACTTCCAAGTTACAATAAACACAGCGATCCTGAAGGCAGAAACAATGGGTCAGGGGGAGATAATTAGATAAGGATTGAAAGAGAAAAACAATTAAATGACCGAACATAACATAACTCTATCATTGTTGACAGTTCACCCTGTCACAGTTAGAAAATATGTGTCGTATACGACCCACATCTTCCGGACTTTGTAGTGCAAAGCGTGATTCGGTGCAGGTCAATCAAAAAAATGTTTGCCCTTTGAATCTATTCTGCTAATGGACATTATATTGACATTTTCCTCATGGAACACGAAGCTCTTGACATCCAATCCCAAGAAAACGTAGTTGCTCCTAACACGCTTCATCAACCGGACCTGAACACCTTCCTCTTCCAGCTTGTTGATCTGGAACAAATACAATAAGTACCAACTCATGCCTAAATCCGTTGCAGAGTATATTTATTTACTACCATGGAAGTTGATGTTGGAAATCACCCCAGCACGCACTGCTGGATTTGTTGGCAGGATTTCCAGAAACTTCTTGCAGAATCTCGATTTTGTGCTGCGAACAGCAACACATCTACTGCTTTATCACAAAGTTGTGTCACACCCGCCCACCTGTACTGTTTTATCACAAAGTTGTGTCACACCCGCCCACCTGTACTGCTTTGTCACTAAGTTGTGTCACACCCGCCCACCTGTACTGCTTTATCACAAAAATGTGTCACACCCGCCCACCTGTACTGCGTTATCACAAAAATGTGTCACACCCGCCCACCTGTACTGCTTTATCACAACGTTGTGTCTCACCTGCCCACCTGTACTGCTTTGTCACAACGTTGTGTCTCACCCGCCCACCTGTACTGCTTTATCACAAAGTTGTGTCCCAACCGCCCATCTGTACTGCTTTATCAAAAAGGTGTGTCTCACCCGCCCACCTGTAATGCTTGATCACAAAGTTGTGTCTCACCCGCCCACCTGTACTGCTTGATCACAAAGTTGTGTCACACCCGCCCACCTGTACTGCTTTATCACAAAGTTGTGTCTCACCCGCCCACCTGTAATGCTTGATCACAAAGTTGTGTCACACCCGCCCACCTGTACTGCTTTATCACAAAGTTGTGTCTCACCCGCCCACCTGTAATGCTTTATCACAAAGTTGTGTCTCACCCGCCCACCTGTACTGCTTTGTCACAAAGTTGTGTCACACCCTACCACCTGTACTGCTCTATCACAAAGTTGTGTCTCACCCGCCCATCTGTAATGCTTTATCACAAAGTTGTGTCTCACCCGCCCACCTGCACTGCGCTGTCACAAAGTTGTATCTCACCGGCCCACCTGTACTGCTTTGTCACAAAGTTTGTTATCGCGCTTATAACAACGGCACACAATATTGAATGTCTATTTGACAAGCAGGAGGCAATTCATGTGTTGACATCATGACAAATAAACTTAAGAAAAACACCAAAAAGTTAACTAACAGACCCCATTACTTTGACATCCACGAATTCAGGAATCACAGAACATGACAAATAACGTATTTCCAAGTGCTGAAACGTATTTAATAGATTTCAGTTCCAATCAATGACTTTGGATATAATAGAAGAAACATTTCTTACCTTTGGATTTGTTCCAGCTTGATTAGGACAGCGCAAAAGTCGAAAACAAGAACATCACTGAAAAAATCTCACGCCCATAACAAGTTGCCCATAACAAGTTTGAGGAACAAACTATGAGGTCACGCTCTCAATTACGTCATATTTTTACACACTATTTGGTGCATCAAAAGTTTATGGGCGCTAATTATGATACAGACAACAATTTTTCAAAACAATTTTCGTCTACTACAGCGTTTTAACACAATCTTCCGCCCATAACGATGTGACACGAAACTCATTTGACTTAACGAGAGTCGTGTTCTGCCGACACTATAATGTTTTTTCTTTTTTAAAACACATTATTATGGTAAAGCTTCTCTATATCTATGCTAAAAATTACTTTTCTTTGTTGTAAATGATTTTTTGCAAGAATGCGACCTGCCTCAAGTTTGCCCATAACGTGTGACACCAAAGTTATTAGCGGAAGACAAATCTCCCGAGTGTAATGACGTTTTAAAAGTCAGTTTACTGCAGCATTTTATCCCTCAGGCATGTAAAAGAACAATAAGACTGTAGTATGCAGGCCTCCATTGCTTTCTTCTGTCATTGATGAAAGTACTGGCCTGGGTTTTTATTTTTATTATTTTTTTATTTTTATTCTCTTTTTGTACAGTTTTTTTTTTACATGTATATGCTGTACATTACAGGACATCACCTAACCGAAAGGACAGAATCATATAACAAAAAAGCACACTTGGACAATTACAACATACATGGGGTGGGAAGATGGAATGGGGAGGGGGGGGATGTTCAGTGGTTTGGTGGTCGCATTATCAAAAGGTTTTAAGAACGAAAAAACCTAAGGGTTACATCAAAACGTGCATATACAGGCGCCAATTCTTGTAGAACTTATCTACTGTATTATTCACAACTGCGTTATACTTTTCACAAATAAATCTTTGCTTAAAGTTTCTACTAAATGTCTGAAAATGAGGGGTCTTTTTGTTCATTTTGGAAATATATACATGGTGTTTGGCACAGATTAATAACACATCAAAAGCTTTATCGGTGACTACATTGTTCGCCACTCCAAGAAGAACCAGTTCTTTAGACAGTTTTAAATTGTCGCAATGGGTGCAGTTCGCCTTTAGCCAATTTACAAATTCTATCCAAAAAGTCTGCACTTTATCACACTCCCAAAACATATGTAAAAGGGTTTCTTCATTTCTACCACAAAATGTACACAATGACGTATCCACAATTTTTCGCAAAAATAGAAACCTTTCTGTGGGCAAAATTCTGTACAATAATCGGTACTGGAACCATCTCAGACAAGTGTCTTTTGTTGTTTTAAAAACATGTTGAAAAATAGCCTTCTTATCTAACAAACAGTCTAAAGATTCAGACCATTTTTCGATACATTTTGGGACCGTAGTATGTTCAATCAGTTTTTTGTAAATAAGTTGTGTCTTACCTTTACAAATACATTTCCACACAATGGGCTCTGTCATAATAAAATGTTTATCAAATTCTAAGCCGATTTTTCTCTGATATTTCTTAACAGCCTGGATTACACCTTGATACAATACAAAATCGCCTCGCACATTTGGATATTTGATTTTAAACGCATTATAGGATAAGTATCCATTTTGTCCCAAAATATGACCAATCTGAGCTATTCCATTGTCGATCCAATTTTGAATGTACACTGTCTTTTTATCTCTCCGAATATTAACATTATAATGTAAACATTCTGATACAAAATCGTTAAAGGTTATAGGGTCACATTTTCCATGTAGTTTCTTATAATGTTTAAAAACATTGGTCCAAAATGGGTTTTCCATTCTCTGCATCAAAACATTTGCAAATTCCTCTCCTCTCATATTAATTGTTGTAACAGATGGACATGCTTTAAACAATAATCTTGATATTAATCCAGTAAGACCATCAACTCTTTTTAACCAAACAATTTTTAGAGATGACAGAAAACTTTTCACGTCAATCATCTTTAATCCTCCATCTTCATAGGGTTGGGTGACCGTAGTTCTTTTAATTTTATCTCTTTTTCCATCCCAAAGAAATTTGAAAAAAATGATATTTTTGGGTGTGAAGAGAAGCGAGATTGTGGTGTATAGACGGTGCCAGAGCACAGGTCATATGCATAACTAATGAGCGGAATGCCGTCTTCCCATTGGCCAGCCGGCCCAAGATCAGTCTCTCTGCCATTTCTGCATCTGCGGTAGCCAGTGCCAGACGTCCCAAACAACTGTGCGAAAATTTTCAACGTTTCAAGGATTTTGGAAAGAGAAGGTACACGTACTTTTACCTTGTTTTGTTTTGTTTTGTTGCTTGATTGTCGAGAGGGGCGATTGAGATCGAAACAGCGGTAATAGGCTCGAGTGGGGCCAATTAGTTGTCTGCAAGGAAAGTTTGGAGTTTGGGAAACTGGGAGACAGCGTGGCACCGTAGGCAGAAACACGTGGTTTCACGTTTGCCGGGAGTGACACTCGAAGGAACGAGGGTGATAGCTAGGTAGACGGTGATGGTACAATTAGCTGACAGCCGTCAGTAAAAGTGTTCAGGGAGAAAAGAAGACAGTATCATCTTCTCCTGGCATTAAAATTGGTCCGAGCAGTGGCAACGCGAATCGCTCGGTCACGTGACTAGTTTCTTTGTGAAGAAAGACGGCGGGAGCGAAAATGTTTACAAGTTGTGCGGTGGTCGGGCACTTTTTCACGTGGAGGTTTCAGCGATTTGTGAACACAGATGAGGGGGTGCGGCCAGATTTAGGTTTTGATGGTTTTGAGCAGATATTCGATGGGAGAGGGGGCCGAAAAATAAGCGACGTTGAATCAATGCTAGAACAGAACAGGGCCATTTTCACCCGGAAAAAATGGGGAGTGATAGTGCTAATGGTGGGGGACAATAATATTGTTCCCGGAACGACACCGAATAAAGTGTTTCGTGAGCTGTGGCATCTGTGTGTGAGGGTGCAAACATTGGCAAACTCAGTAGTGGTGGTGTCAGGGATGACACAGAGATACAGTGGCTGGGGGGGTTTCAATGACATAGCCAGGGAGGTGAATAGGCTTCTTCATCAACAGCTGAAAACGGCACACAGGATAGTGGGTTTGTTCCCCCACTACGTGGCTTTCCCTCCAGCAGAGAAGTTTGCTCAGTATCAGAAACATTTTTTAGCAGATGGGATTCATCTGTCAGGGTCGGGGCACATGCTACTGTACAGAGCACTGAGAAAAGTTCTGTTGGACAGTCGGCATATAGACCAATGAGGTAAGAAGGTGTTGTGGTTGTTCAGCGGGTGAGAGGGAAGTGGGGGCTAATAGTGATAGCCGGTATCCTCTCGTGCTGATGGCAGAACCACAATAGGGGTAGATGCAGCACGGACGGGGTACCAAGGTTTATTCCCAGACTGAAGTGGTTGGGTTCTACCGAAGACGCCAGACGCAGAGCTTTGATGCCGGGAGTGGAATAGGATGGGGTATCCTTTCCAGCTTTTGGAGTGACGTCATTGTTGGTTCTGGTTTGGTAGAACCGGTTGTGACTTCATGGGGAATGTGTATTGGTACAGCCCGTGCTGCATGATCAGATTGACAGTGTTTTCTTAGGTGTACTCTCGTGCTGAGGGCAGAACCACAATAGGAGTGTAGATGCAGCACGAACGGGGTACCAAGGTTTATTCCCAGACTGAAGTGGTTGGGTTCTACCGAAGACGCCAGACGCAGAGCTTTGATGCTGGGAGTGGAATAGGAGGGAATATCCTTTCCAGCTTCTGGAGTGACGTCATTGTTGGTTCTGGTTTGGTAGAACCGGTTGTGACTTCATGGGGAATGTTTTATTGGTACAGCCCGTGCTGCATATATATAAAAAAAAAAAAAAAAAAAAAAAAAAAAAAAAAAAAAAAAAAAAAAAAAAAAAAAATAGGCCCCTGATGCTTAGTGGCCTTTGAAATGTTTCAGGATGTCGAAGCGTCCAACCAAGCGACCGGGGCGTCCCTCAAAGCAGCCCCCGAAGAGGTTTCGAGACGAGGAGGCTGAAGGAGAGGACGAAATGGGCGTGAAGGAGTCGCTAACCCAGCTCCTTGCTGAGCAGAAGGCCCTGAGGAAGGAGATTGCGGAGATTCGGGCCGCCAAGACGCCGGCGCCTGAGGCATCGCCCGCAGGATCGACCACCTCTACGGGTGGAAAATCCAACTCAGGCATGGCTGGGCACTCTGGACACTCCGGTGAGCAATCTAACACTAGCGGTACACAGGCGTGGGCAACCGGCAACCAGAAAATGTTGCCCATTGACCTACACGTGCCAAAGACAATAAAGGAAAAGATCTGGAGCGGTGTGGCGGTTAGGTTCGCAATACTCCTGCCCGCGGACCCGAAGGAAATGCTGGAGGAGGACTCGGATGAGGACGATGAAGACAAAAAGAAGAAGAAGAAGAAGAAAGAAAAGAAACTGTTAACCTTCACAGAGTGGGTGAAGGCCTGGAACATTTATACCACTATACTACAGGACAGAGCGAAAGAGGTACACAGGGGCCTGGGTGCCCACTTTGCTCGGGTGTGTACCCTGCATGAGCTGCAGGGCAATTGGCGGGACTATGACTACCGCTACCGGCTCGCAATTGCTGCAGGAGAAAGGGCATGGGGGGACAGCGACGCGGACCTGTTCGCCACCACCCGCTTAGAGCCTGCCACCCAGACCCATGACGGGGGAAAGAAGAAGCCGCAGGGTGGCGCAGGGGGGAAGACTGGAAGTGGAAACCCAGCCAAAGTGGGGGGCTTCTGCTTCCAGTTCAATGAACAGGGATCTTGCAGCCGCCCCAATTGTGGCTTCAAGCACTTTTGCTCGCAGTGTGGGGGGCAACACGCAATCCGAAAATGCAGCGCCAAAGGGCACCCCTTTCGAGCGGGACGGGGGGGAAAAGAAGCAGGAGAAGGAAAGAAATGAAGACTGGGGCACGGGGGCCACGCCAGTGAAGGCGGACAAGCTGGAAAAGTGGCTGGAAGGGTACGATCCACAGAAGAAGCGGGCTTTAATACAGGGATTCAGAGAGGGTTTCCGGGTAGGGTTCACAGGAGCCCCAAATAGTGTAGTTCAGAAGAACCTGAAGTCAGCAGAAGAAATGCCAGAAGTAGTAGAAGCGCACATAAAGAAGGAAATAGAAGAGGGGAGGTTAGTAGGTCCCTTTAGGCATATTCCTTTTACTCAGTTCCAATGTTCTCCAATCGGCTTGGTAGAGAAAAAGACGAAAGGAAAGTATAGGATGATACATCATCTATCTCACCCGAAGGGGGCATCCATAAATGATTTCATAGAGGAAGACATGGCCACAGTGTCATATGCCAATGTGCAAGATGCAGTACAGTTAGTGCAGACAGTAGGAAATACAGCATTTATGGCAAAAACTGATGTGGAGAAAGCTTTTAGGTTGTTGCCTATTCACCCTAGTGACCAAAACCTCTTCGTACTGAGCTGGCAAGGAAGTTTTTATGTTGATCTTTCGCTTCAGATGGGTTGTTCTTCGTCTTGTCACTTGTTCGAAGAACTAGGCACGGCTTTGGAGTGGATTGCTGTTCAGAAGTTAGGGATACCATTAGTGCACTACCTGGATGATTTTTTCCTTGCGGCAGTATCGAAGCAGCTAGGCAAAGAATACCTAGACAAATTTCTGGGTTTGTGTGAGGAATTAGGAGTCCCATGGCACCTGATAAGACGGAGGGCCCAGAGACGAGGTTGACATTCCTGGGAATAGAGATAGACACAATCGAAAGAGAAATTCGGCTGCCGGTGGAAAAACTCACGAAGTGTGCCCAAGAAATACAGAACCTACTACAAAAGAAGAAAGCAACAGTGAAGGAAATTCAGTCGGTCATAGGGTTGCTGAACTTTGCTTGCCAGGCAGTGGTGCCAGGGAGGGCGTTCTTGAGGAGATTGATCGACTTGATTAGAGGCATACGCTCTCAGCTATTCTTCGTGAGGCTGAACCAAGGGGTGAAAGAGGATTTGAAGACTTGGCTAACTTTTCTGCAGTCATTTAACGGGAAGTGCTTTTTTCTCATGAACAAGGAAGTATCCTCAGAAGAGCTGGATTTAGTGACGGATGCATCCGGGGCAGTGGGATACGGGGCTTTGTTCGGTAGGCAGTGGTTTCAGGGTAGGTGGTCCGACTGGTGGCGACTCCAAAATATCACCCTACTGGAATTGTATCCTATCGTTTTGGCTCTGGAGACATGGGCGCTGGCCTTTCAGAACAAATACTTAGTCATTCATACAGATAATTTAGATTTAGTATCCGTAATTACTAAGCAGACATCAAAAGAACCCCTGGTGATGATTCTGGTGAGACAATTGGTCTTGTGCTGTTTACGGAACAATATTGTTGTCCGAGCACAACACATTGCGGGTGTTGACAATGCAATTGCTGATGCGCTGTCTCGTTTTCAGATGACGAGGTTCCGGCAATTGTGTCCACATGCAGAGCCACTTCCGGTTGGGATTTCACCTCTGCCAGAACAATTGGGGGGGATAGGCGACTAGGAGAGCTGTTGACAGCCTCGTACGCCAAAGGGACACAACAAGCATATAGAAGGACCTGGGTGAGCGTGACTAGTTTTTTGAAACAGAGAGGGTTTTCTACTTCCTTGCCAATGAGCACTGCAGCGGTGTGTCTGTACATTGGTTCGTTGCATGAGGAAGGGAAGGCGGCTTCAACGGTGATGTCCGCAGTTTCAGCAATCAGTTGCGTCCATAAATTGAATGGGTTAGGGGATCCCACTATTGATTATACTGTCAAAAGACTACTGCAGGGGTGCAAAAGGGTGGGTGACAAAGGGAAGGATACAAGGTTGCCCATTACTGTCCCTATCCTTAACTCAATTATGGAGAAGAGCGAGGTGGCCATTGGGGAGAACTACGAGAAGATACGTTTCCGGGCTATGTGCACCTTGGCCTTTCACTCATTATTGCGGGTGGGGGAAATGGCGGTATCCCGGGAACCAGAAAACGTATTGCATAGGGGAGATGTCCGACTGGACGGACAGGCATTGACCATAACGTTCCGCAATTTCAAATCTAGCGCAAAACCAGTTACCCATACCGTAGAGAAAGCCAAGGCAGGCGTCCCATGCGCGGTAGAGGCCATGCGGGCCTACATGAGCATTCGTGGGAACGCAACGGGGCCGTTGTTCCGAGCTATGTCGGGGGCACCCATAACGGCCAGGGAATTCAACGAGCAACTACAGTTGGTTTTCCAATTTTGTGGCCTGCCCAAACAGAACTTCAAATCGCATAGCTTTAGGATTGGGGGTGCCTCCCACATGGCTCGGAACGGGGCATCGGACGCTCAAATCCGTCAGGCGGGCAGATGGTCTTCTAACGCTTTCTTGTCTTACATCAGGGTGCACAACTGGTAGATCAGGTAAAACGTAGGGCTTCTCTCTGTGTGCAGTGCAACAGAAAGGGGGAGGTCAGGCACATGTCTGCGTGCAGTGCAGCAGAACATTAACATGGGATCACAGGTGTGCAGTGCAGCCTGGGATTATAAGAAAGTGTGCAGTGCAACTTTCCGAGAAAGGTCGATTTTGATTGGTGGCGGTACCTGATGTGAGTCATCAGGTGGTGGCGCGTACCGCCGGATTGGTGGTGAATGACAGACATTATGTATTTAATCGATGTGCTTTAATTGGGCTAAAACACAATGTTTATTGTTTTTTAGAGTTGCCAATATAAGTTTTTTGATGATGGTCTAATGAGCGGATGCAGAAAGCGGTAGATAAAGGGAAGTAACCCGGTGACCAGTCTAGTAAAATTTGACAGCTTGTTGGTGAAGCTGGAAACAAGAACAAAAAACAGTAAGCTAATACATAGTGGACAATGCCATCTATGATGTGTAAGACAATTTTTGTTCTTGGTGAATTTATGCAAATGTACAACCCAATGTATATGATTATGTCAATCATAGTTTTTGTGGAATTTATGAAAATATTCCACTGATTTTGTATGCATTATCTGCGCTGAAAATGAACGACCTGTGGTGTCGACCAATAAACATTTTCAGCGTAAACTGGCAATGAACGTTTCATGTGGTTGTGGTGGTGACTGTGGCGCTGGCTGGCGCTGGCTGATTGTCCGGTTTCGGAAAACTTTTTATCTTAAATTCTTGTCTATCCTCGCACATCTGAACATGCAAAAATGATTTTATGCACAGCATAAATGATATTTTTGGGTGTGAAGAGAAGCGAGATTGTGGTGTATAGACGGTGCCAGAGCACAGGTCATATGCATAACTAATGAGCGGAATGCCGTCTTCCCATTGGCCAGCCGGCCCAAGATCAGTCTCTCTGCCATTTCTGCATCTGCGGTAGCCAGTGCCAGACGTCCCAAACAACTGTGCGAAAATTTTCAACCCCACCGCCATCCCCTTACTCCACCATAACGTAGTTGTGTGGGCGCGTACCGCCGGATTGGTGGTGAATGACAGACATTATGTATTTAATCGATGTGCTTTAATTGGGCTAAAACACAATGTTTATTGTTTTTTAGAGTTGCCAATATAAGTTTTTTGATGATGGTCTAATGAGCGGATGCAGAAAGCGGTAGATAAAGGGAAGTAACCCGGTGACCAGTCTAGTAAAATTTGACAGCTTGTTGGTGAAGCTGGAAACAAGAACAAAAAACAGTAAGCTAATACATAGTGGACAATGCCATCTATGATGTGTAAGACAATTTTTGTTCTTGGTGAATTTATGCAAATGTACAACCCAATGTATATGATTATGTCAATCATAGTTTTTGTGGAATTTATGAAAATATTCCACTGATTTTGTATGCATTATCTGCGCTGAAAATGAACGACCTGTGGTGTCGACCAATAAACATTTTCAGCGTAAACTGGCAATGAACGTTTCATGTGGTTGTGGTGGTGACTGTGGCGCTGGCTGGCGCTGGCTGATTGTCCGGTTTCGGAAAACTTTTTATCTTAAATTCTTGTCTATCCTCGCACATCTGAACATGCAAAAATGATTTTATGCACAGCATAAATATTATTTAACTCCATCATAAACTGTTCGTCTGGATCAGGTAAATTAGTAAACAAATGTGTCAATTTGGAAATAGCCAAGGTTTTTAGGACTGTTATTTTACCAAAGGGTGTCAGGTTCCTTCTGGTCCATGAATTCAGAAGTTTTTGAATTTCCTTTAACTTATTTCTATAGTTAAGAAAAACAACCTCGGATACATTCACCGAAAAAATAACGCCAAGTGCTTTAAAATTATCCGGGTTCCAGGTAAAATTCATATCAGGCAAAAATCTTCTTTTGCAAAACTTTAAAGGTCCTAACCAAACTACAATTGTTTTATCATAGTTCATTCTCAGACCTGACAGTGATGCAAAATGTTGTAACACTTTTATACTTTCGCAAAAAGATTGCTCTGTACCATCAAGAAATAGACTGGTATCATCGGCGAATTGTGACAATAAAATATTTTCGCCAAGAATATTCATACCACCAATCTTTTTGTTCTGGCGTACCATAAGAGACAATATTTCAGCACAAATCAAAAATAAATAAGGTGACAGCGGATCCCCTGGCCTGGGTTTAAAAAGTGTAATGTCTCTGTGCAACAAATCAGTCGCCATTTTCTGCTGTGTTTTGTGAATAAAATGTGTATAAAATACACACACACAAAACAATGTTGTAGGTTCTTTTTATTTCGTTTTAGTTCATTTCAAGCTAAGCAGTGTGGTATGCTTTGTTTCCTTTTAATTCAAATGGATGGCTTTAAAATGAGCATTTTAATCTGGTGGTGTCAATTTTACCCATGATCTGAGCCGTTCACATATACATACAAAGCAAAGCAAAAAAGCATGTGCAGCAGCATCCAGCACACAAGTGAACAACGAAACACTACATCAATACAAGCTGCAAGCATACTAACACAGGCAAAACATTCAAACATTCAAACACCTGATTCAAAAATGCACCATGTTGAAATAAAATTAATCAAAATACTGTGTGAAGAAGTGTGTTTTAAGGTTTGATTTGAAGGAACAGAATGTTTAGCAGTGTCGTATAGAGTAAGGGAGAGAGTTCGAAGAATTGGTCGTCACCTTCCGTATTTTACTTAGTATGTTCCTAATTTTGGGGGAACTTTCATCCACAACTGTAGCCTGAGTGTGTGCACAAAGAATCCTTCTTTATCATGATTTATTGGCATGAATAGCATTCGTGGGATACCTCCAGCTTCGCTGGGATCAAAGTCTATACCATACAGGGGTCACGTGAGAGCCGCTCAAATAAAGGTAACCACCTAAAACGACCTGACTTCAGATACCAAGTCGCCCAAACCCTACTGTCAATCGAAATTGGTGCATAAATGGGGTGGGCGCTTACAAGGTAGTTAACGGGATGAAGGAAACAATGAATCAAGAAACCCAGGTGCACATCTGCGGCTCCTAGGCATGTGCAGTGTGCATGCACACTATCTTGTGCCTGCATCTTGCCATCTCTAAGAAATGGCGACCACAGCCAGACAGACAGACACACTTACGTCCATTCTTATATATATATTAGATACTGTCGGGCCAAATACATGCGATGACGGCTCCTGATGCTTGATCACGACACAGGAATACATACCAAAATGTCCTGTGTTGGCCAAAGCATGAGTTTTGTTAGTTTTTTTGTTAGACATAATGCTTATGGAAGCTAACAAGCACTCATCTAGGTATGCATACATAGTGTGATACAGTATTTAGTCTTAATACGTAAGTTTACAGTAATTAAATTGTACAAAACTACACAAAAAACAATAATATTTGGTAGTTAAGTTTGAACCTATAGGTGTGCGATCCGTAACATTTGAAACCCAAAACTAAGTGCTATCTGTAACATGCAAGTTGTGCGTGTCGTAACATTGTGTTTTCCAACTACATAACTTTGAATTGATCTGTATGCGTCATTTTTAAACACAGCGCAACCAAAATCACAAGATGCACTAAGCATAAGCTAGTCCATGTCTCTATTACAAGAAGTGTGTGTTTGGATGAATGTAATATCAATAAAAACAGCTATGAATGCCAGGTTTTGGTTTCTGAAAGCAAAATATTTCAAGAAGTCTTTGAATACGGGCACTGTGACTTATATTACAGTGATCACTTTAATTCAACAAAAAGACGAATATATGAGGTACATGTTAGACACTAACTTTAGTAACATCATGCATTTTGAGAAGCTGTTTAAGTGATATTTCGAGACCAACTACCCTTCTTCGTGTAGTGCGACCCGTAACTTTTGTGTTGTGCGACCAAAACACGATGTATCTATTTATACCGCGTGAAAATGTTATATTTTGGTCAAAAACGCAAATAACATTTATGTATCGATCGAATTCCTTTCAGGTACTGACTTTGTTGTTGTTTTGACGATTGAACGAGCACACACACACACATGCAATCAATCAAACACATGACGTGTGTTTTGTAGTTCCTTTGAAGTTTCGGTCAACCTGAAACGCCCAAATATGAAGTTATATAGCTATTCTGATGGACACGTGGGGGAATTCGGGGGCTGTGATTGGATGGTCTCACACATCCCTTTTCCGATCATCAAAGCATAATGCTACGGAAGTCGGCCATTTTTGCCAATATCCAAAAGCATATTGGCAATAACAAAGACGCATGGTTCCGTTTTTTTTCCACGTGTATAAAGTACACGCATACCTCGCCAGGTTTGTTTATGTGACAAGTCGACAGACGATGCCATTTGCTTTGTGTGTGTTTTTGTTGTTGCTTAATGTACATGACATACATTACGTGTAAAATCCAGTTCTTTAACAGGCAACAAACCTTGCAAATTTCCAGAAGCTGCAATCTGAAACGACCTATCTCTGATTCTAGCAGACGATCTCTCAAATGTTTAACACAAAATCAGCAAACTCTCCTGTCACATAGAATGTCCATTGTAATAGTGCAATGTTGAAATGAAGTTACCGGCCTGAAACATTTATTCGTTTCTTCTGAGACAATCCTTGTTCTCTTATGATCAAACAGATTTACTGCAGTCTTCACCACGCGAATTCCCAACAGAAGTCAGACTTTCGAACATACAATCTACGTAGGCAAGCATGATACGTCATGACGTCATATGATTCCTAGCATATTGACGTAATGCTAAACATCCGGTTATCTCGAGTTTTCTCCGTAATACATGTCCGTGGGTTTTTCAATGTTCGGTTATTTCCGTGGCTTCACGCGGAAAGGGAATCGTCGTCTGCAATCAACGACATGGACCATTCGAGTACTTGTTGCTGACAAAAACATGATTTTAACACAGAATTTAATGTCAGAATAGCTATATAAACGCTATTGTGTTTTCATCGTAGCAATAGGGCCCGATATTTAGACTCGAACAAGTATAATGCGACTCGTCTTCGACTCGTCGGCATTATACTTGTCTCGTCTAAATATCGCGCCCTTTTGCTACGCTGAAAACACAATAGCTGTTATTGTAGGCCTCTGACGTCACATGACTCAAAGAAGGGAAATCCAATGTCCAATCGATACATCTTTCGTTGTTTCCTCAGGTATGCACATTTTGTCATAACTGTGTGGCGACAACTCCTTGGGCGCTTACTTAATAAGTCAGCTTTTCAAGTCTCAATGAATTCATGGAAATGGTAGCAGCATGTTTTTCACGTCATCAAATTGTGTGCAGGATAATATACCTTATTTGTATTTTTGACCAAAATATGACATTTTACACAAGAAAATATCGGGAGCATTAACGTGATTTGTAAAAAATAAATACTAATCACGGGGCGCGCAGACACTTGATTTTAACCCCCAGGCTCAAAACTGTAAGGTCCAGCAGCTAAAGTTTCTTCTGCCATGAATACTGCTTGTGACGTCATCGGAATTTTTACCCAGAATTCACCACTTCCGTACTCTCGCGGACGTTCGCGATACAATGTCCCCGCATATAGTACACACGGGCTTAAACGATAGCTCTGTCCTTTAAATGGACTAACAGTGGAAGAGTGGTAATACATGTACTTTGAAGGAATATGGATGACACAATAAACAACAACAACAACAACCTCTACCACCATAACAACTACTGATGTAGTAGTTATAGTAGTAGTAGTATGTGGGAGCAGTAGTAATTGGGGTCTTTCTGGTTGATGACGCGTGTAAGGTCGTTGTTGTTCCAACACTAAAAACCAACAGGCGAACGCCCTCTTTTGCCCAAATGTGTCTTTTTAGACAGATGACCAATACTAAACTGGAGGTACATCCGCCAAAAGCAAATAGAGTAACTCCTCCTCCCCCCCCCCCACCCCCCCTGCATCCTCACTCTTCCATCTGTTCAGATAGTCTTACTTGTGATGCACTTGAAGGGCACACGGTCGCTCTGTTCGTCTCCCACGTAGTCTGTGACCATGTACAATGTGTACTCGGTTCCAGGTTCCAGGTCCGTCACTCTGAATTCTGTGGCATCCTTGTGCACCGCTATTTTTCGGCCATTGACGATCACCCACAATGCAGTACGATCAAAACAAGCTGGTGGAAAAGACCAGGTGACCGTGCAGCTCTCTGAAGTCATTCCTTTAGCGGTGACGTTTTGTGGTGGAAAATCTGACGACATGCAAACCGTGTTACATTGAAAACAGCTGTTGAAAAATCTATTGTAAAAACCTGTTGACAAATCTGTTAACAAATTGACAAACGTTTCGGTAACAAAATATAGCAAGGAAATAAGTCCCAGTTTTGCCCAGAAAGCAACTATTAGGCTGCAGAAATTTCATTTGTGTTTTAAAGCTGAACATCCATCTCCAGGAGACCAAGCCTCGTTATGGTAGAAGGCCTTAGAGCTAAATTTAGCGTTGCTAGCACGAGAAACTAGAGCTACATCTGCCGCGCGCCTAGGCTGGCCTTTAAGTGGAAGGATATAATCTTATTCTAAGTGGAGGTCCGGGAAGATCTATTGTGAGATGGTTTTTCACAAGCAGAAAGATTTTTTTTTGTGCCTGAAATGTCGAATTGTATTACCTACAGGAGTGTATTGTTTACAACTTTTTTTAAAAGTCAAAGCGGATTGACGAAATTTTCAGTTATGAAATTAAGTCAACCCACAGCAACACTTAGGACATCAATGATGGATAATTGCAGTGAAGCACAATCATAATATTTTTTGCAGACAGTGTAATACATTCATAACAACAACACCAAAGATGGATACAAAAAATCGTTATGATAGAAACATACCTTTAGACTCGGCTATTCATATTTTACAATCTTTACACCCTTAGAATGAAATTGTAAAACGCCTGGAGCCAATTGCTGTGATTCGCGCTGAAGAAAAGCTATTTATCATTAAAAAAAAAATTATGGTAATAAGTTTGGAAAAACAAACAAATAAGTCAATTTCGGAAGGACACCGGAAGGGACAGATCCAAGAACATGAGAAAATGTAGCTGCCTGTGTAATACTTACAGGCTTGGGTTCCATTCAGTTTAGTCAGGTCATCTTTCTGCAATACACAACACTGGACACTTGTTTTATTTCAAATAGTGCGAGAAAGAGAGAGAGAGAGAGAGAGAGAGAGAGAGAGAGAGAGAGAGAGAGAGAGAGAGAGAGAGAGAGAGAGAGAGAGAGAGAGAACGAACGAACGAACGAACGAACGAACGAACGAACGAACGAACGAACGAACGAACGAACGAACGAACGAACTTTATTACTCAAGGATGGAGATTTTAGGCTGACGCCTAGTGAGTCTTACAATCTGTCCCTGCTAAACTAAGACATAAAAATAGAGACAATGAAAGGACAATCATCAATCACAATCATACAGTATTACAAACTACAACATTACCTATACGAATACATAATGCATAATAGAACATTGAAATGTACATGTATGTCAATAAAATACAAAGGAAAAGAAAAGTCGACTCGCACACACACGCGCGCCGTATGCCTGCAATCACGCTCGCACACAATCCAACACACACTCGCACACACCCCCTCCCCTCCACAATCACACCCGCACACACACACACACACACACACACACACACACACACACACACACACACACACGTACATACACACGCACAGAGAGAGAGAGAGAGAGAGAGAGAGAGAGAGAGAGAGAGACAGACAGACAGACAGACAGATAGACAGACAGACAGACAGACAGAGACAGAGAGAGAGACAGAGACAGAGAGAGACTGAGACTGAGATTGAACTTTATTTCACAAGAATACAGATTTAAGGCAAGGCCTTCTAACAATCTGTACTTGAAAAGGAAATCAAATCAAATCAAATTTTATTTTTCGAGGGTTGTGGCATAAGCAATACAACGAGCTTTTTTTAAACCAGCCCTCGCCCAGAGAGGGGACTAATCTAATCACATATTTACACGGATATTAACGTAGAAAAAAAAGGTACAGAAAAAAAACCAACATATGAATATTTACACATTACATATTATACACAAATATAAAGCGTCGTATATGTAACGTAGTGAAAACAATGCTGAATACACATGCATGAGTAAATGTGTTATTAAAGCTTTGAGTGTTTTTGTGTGGATATAATGAACACTGATGCTTTGGACAAATGAAAATATAACTAAACGAAGTCTTCCATCACTGTGATTTTTCGTAATTTAACATTAAATACAGTGAAAGGTGTTTTTTGAAAGTATTCAGACTCATTGGGACTCTCACAAATTCCGGGAGAGAATTCCACAGGACGCTACCAGAATAGGCTAAGCTTGATTTGAAGAGATCTATCCTTGGAATTGGGACGTTAAACTTTCGGTTTGGTTTGACTTTAAAGTTTGCAACGAAAGTTCGTGGTGCACGGCCGGAAAGTATTTTGTGAAGGAGCACGCCTTCATTTAATTTAAATCTTTCTTTTAATGGAAGAATCTTAAGTTTCTTATAATCATCAAATACAAGAGAGAGAGAGAGAGAGAGAGAGAGAGAGAGAGAGAGAGAGAGAGAGAGAGAGAGAGAGAGAGAGAGAGAGAGTAAGAGAGATAGAGAGAGAGAGAAAGAGAGATAGAGAGTAAGAGAGATAGAAAGAGAGCGAGAGAGAGAGCGAGAGAGATAGATAGAGAGAGAGAGAGAGAGAGAGAGAGAGAGAGAGAGAGAGAGGGAGACAAGAGGGAGCTAGGAGACAGAAAGAGATACAGAAAACAAGTCGCGTAAGGCGAAAATACAATATTTAGTCAAGTAGCTGCCATTTTTCAGCAAGACCGTATACTCGTAGCATCGTCAGTCCACCGCTCATGGCAAAGGCAGTGAAATTGACAAGAAGAGCGGGGTAGTAGTTGCGCTAAGAAGGATAGCACGCTTTTCTGTACCTCTCTTTGTTTTAACTTTCTGAGCGTGTTTTTAATCCAAACATATCATATCTATATGTTTTTGGAATCAGGAACCGACAAGGAATAAGATGAAAGTGTTTTTAAATTGATTTGGACAATTTAATTTTGATAATAATTTTTATATATTTAATTTTCAGAGCTTGTTTTTAATCCGAATATAACATATTTATATGTTTTTGGAATCAGCAAATGATGGAGAATAAGATAAACGTAAATTTGGATCGTTTTATAAATTTTTATTTTTTTTTACAATTTTCAGATTTTTAATGACCAAAGTCATTAATTAATTTTTAAGCCACCAAGCTGAAATGCAATACCGAACCCCGGGCTTCGACGAAGATTACTTGACCAAAATTTCAACCAATTTGGTTGAAAAATGAGGGCGTGACAGTGCCGCCTCAACTTTCACGAAAAGCCGGATATGACGTCATCAAAGACATTTATCAAAAAACTGAAAAAAACGTATGGGGATTTCATACCCAGGAACTCTCATGTCAAATTTCATAAAGATCGGTCCAGTAGTTTAGTCTGAATCGCTCTACACACACACACACACGCACACACACACGCACATACACCACGACCCTCGTTTCGATTCCCCCTCGATGTTAAAATATTTAGTCAAAACTTGACTAAATATAAAAAGATAGAACAAAGAGACAGATAGACAGACAGACAGAACTAAGAGAGGAAAATTAACAGAGAGACAGTGAGGGAGACAGGCAGAGAAAGGGAGAGATAGAGAGACAGAAACAGAGAGACAGTCATACATATACAGACAGAGGGAGACATGGACAGACGGACAGACAGACAGAAGTACAGAGAGGGAAAAAGAAATTAAATGAAACAGTGAGAG
The DNA here is from genome assembly GCF_037325665.1 of Littorina saxatilis. Lineage (NCBI taxonomy): Eukaryota > Metazoa > Mollusca > Gastropoda > Littorinimorpha > Littorinidae > Littorina > Littorina saxatilis. The sequence goes on from NC_090258.1 coordinate 23,915,525, forward strand.
TTCCTGGAAAGGAAAGAGAGAATGCTTTATGTTCTACAGGCTAAATATTTCGCCTCTTAAGGACCAGATATGGGTTATATGATTCCAGTTTTACGCCCTCACGGCTTTTGACAAAATACGCAAGTGTATGCGTGTTTAGGTGGTATCAGCCATCTGCACTTACGGCAGAAGGACAATTGAGGTACCATTGAGGTGACACGGGGGTGGGACATGGTTTCCGTCTCTGGTTCAGCACCTTTCGATCACAAGTCCAGTGCTCTTTATATCGGCCCCATTACCCCTGCATCAATTTGCGCCTCCCCCCCCCCCCCCCTTAGGGTTCAGCCCTTCATTATGTTGACTCTTTCATACGCTTTGAGTTATCGACTCACCTCCATGGAAACTTGATAGCTCAGACCCGCCATGTTGGTGACGTCAGCAGTGACCTGGATCTTCTCTGTAGCCAGGCTTTCCTTCTCCACTGTCATCCTGCAGTTACTGAAGGAGTAACTCTGGTTGTGGGCAAACATTTCACCGGTGGAAGTGCGGTAGCAGTTTCTGTCCAAATCGTTGCAAGACTGAAACACCATTGCATCAACTTGTAAATGTAAACGCAACTGAACAACTTCAACACAAAGAAAACAAATGTCATTTCTAGATTAAAACAAGTCGCGTAAGGCGAAATTACTACATTTAGTCAAGCTGTCGAACTCACGGAATGAAACTGAACGCACTGTATTTTTTTCACCAAGACAGTACAGCTTCGTCAATCCCCGCGAGAAGGAAATCGCTCACCTCCCACGTGCAAATCGCAGTGATATGCACACGCCAGAATAGCGCGGTAGCGTATTGTGCTAAGCAGGAAAGCGCGCTTTTCTGTATTCGTGTTAACTTTCTGAGCTTGTTTTGAATACAACCTATCATATCTATATGTTTTTGGAATCAGGAAACGATAAAGAATAAGATGAAATCATTTTTGGATCGATATCTTAAATTTTAATCGTAAGACTAATTAATCTATTTTCGTTAATTGTGATCACATTTTAAGAGTAAACATAACATATGTATACATTTTTAGATTCAGAATGTCATGAAGAATACGATGCAATCAATTTTAAATCTGTTTGCGAAAAATCGATTTTAATGACAACTTTAATGAGCAAACTCATTAATTAATTTGTAAGCCTCCAAGCTGAAATGCAATACCAAAGTCCGGGCGTCGTCGAAAATTACTTGACCAAAATTTCAACCAATTTGGTTGAAAAATGAGAGCGTGACAGTGCCGCCTCAACTTTCACAAAAAGCCGGATATGACGTCATCAAAGACATTTATCAAACAAGTCGCGTAAGGCGAAAATACAACATTTAGTCAAGTAGCTGTCGAACTCACAGA
>NC_090258.1:23921896-23929764 GCF_037325665.1 Littorina saxatilis
ACAAATCTTCATAATGGTGGACATGACACTAATAAACCAGAAGAACAAATTGTGGGGGTGGGGGGTGGTAAACTAAGTCAAAACAGAGGAAAATATAAGGAAAAGGGCGGAGGGGTGGGGGGGGGGGGAGAGAACATACAAGCAACCATAGGTAAAGACTAGGACGAAAGCGCGGGCGAAGAGAACAGCACTCCTGACTGGTGCAGCATGACTATTCAAGTATATACATCTGTATACATTGCAATGATTATGATTATAAAGGATAAAAAACGCTGGCGCTGGACCCGAGTACTCTTCAGACTGGCTCGCTCCCCCAGTATGAAAGTTTTTGTCTTGTGCACGTGGATTAAAAAAAAAAAAAAAATATTTTACACAATTAAAAAAATTATTAGAGTAAAATAAAACATTAAAAAGTTCATAATAAACAATAGTAAACAAGAATTAAAAAAATAAATAAAAAAAAAAATAGACCACCCATGCCGGGAATCGAACCCGGATCACTTTGGCCATAGGCGGACGTGCTTTCGTCTTGTGCACGTGGATTTAAAAAAAAAAAAAAAAATTTTTTTTTTTAATTATTAGAGTAAAATAAAACATTAAAACGTTCATAATAAACAATAGTAAACAAGAATTAAAAAAAAAATTTTTTAATTTATTTTACACAATTGAAAAAATTATTAGAGTGAAATAAAACATTAAAACGTTCATAATAAACAATAGTAAACAAGAATTTAAAAAAAAGATAAAAAAAAATATAGACCGCCCATGCCGGGAATCGAACCCGGATCACTTTGGCGATAGGCGGACGTGATTCGCACCAGCTAGCTGGCTGTTCCATTAGCTGCACGGAAGTTGTACTCCCACCGCAAAAACTCCCCCCGTTAAGAGTCGCTTTCGTGATTTATTTGGCATTTAGGTCCCAGGTAACATTATGAAGTTTTAATACGATCAATCGGACCTATTATCAAGTTAGTGTATCAACTTTTGAAAGAACTGCGCCCAGTAGTTTCCCAGCAATAAGCTGTTAAGTCGAGACAGACAGACAGACAGACAGACACACACACACACAGACAGACAGACAGACAGACAGACACACAATTAAAGTCTGTTGGACCCTAGTACTGCGTACTCGGGGATAAACGAGAGTATATACGAGGATTTATGCGAGGGTGTGGGTATGGAAATGTGTGGTTTGGGATATGTGTGCATTGATGTACTGTACTTTTATGTGTCTATATATTCTGAGAGTGTGTTTTTATGTGATGTTATTTCGTACACGAGCCAAAAGAAAAATGTCTGTTTGTTGCATTCAGATAATACCATTTTATTAAATTGAAATAAATTGAATTGAATTGTTTATCTACTTACGTGGAGCTGAAGTCTATGCCCGGCACAGGAGCATTCATGAGGAACTGGAGACTGCTGGCGGTGGGGGCACTGGAGTCGAAGCTCACTTGTCTTCGCTCCACCAATTCTGTTCCCATGGCATCGGTGGCCTGCACCCATATCGTCACGGTCTGTTTATCGCTGGGGTTATGTCGCACAGTGTAATTAGTTCTGAGGTCAAGGTCTGTCCAGGTACCGGTCGGTGTTTCTGGTTGTCTCTTTCCTCCGTCTGTGTCCGTGGTGTATTGAATTTTGAAGTTGACTTCAAGCAGAACAAAAACCAGTTGGTCAAACAAACAAACAAACAAGCAACAACAACAACAAAACAAAACAAGTCGCGTAAGGCGAAAATACAACATTTAGTCAAGTAGCTGTCGAACTCACAGAATGAAACTGAACGCAATGCCATTTTTCAGCAAGACCGTATACTCGTAGCATCGTCAGTCCACCGCTCATGGCAAAGGCAGTGAAATTGACAAGACGAGCGGGGTAGTAGTTGCGCTAAGAAGGATAGCACGCTTTTCTGTACCTCTCTTTGTTTTAACTTTCTGAGCGTGTTTTTAATCCAAACATATCATATCTATATGTTTTTGGAATCAGGAACCGACAAGGAATAAGATGAAAGTGTTTTTAAATTGATTTCGAAAATTTAATTTTGATAATAATTTTTATATATTTATTTTTCAGAGCTTGTTTTTAATCCAAATATAACATATTTATATGTTTTTTGGAATCAGAAAATGATGGAGAATAAGATGAACGTAAATTTGGATCGTTTTATAAATTTCTATTTTGTTTTACAATTTTCAGATTTTTAATGACCAAAGTCATTAATTACATAATTATGACGAGCTTACCTGAGTAAGTGAAGTCTAATTGTGGTTTTATCGACCACAATGTAGAGAGGAAAGGGATTACGTGAGATAGAACGCGGGAATACGTCACTGTTTAACGACGTGTAAATGGTGCAGAAAAAAAGAGAAAGAGAGAGGAAAGGGATAGGGAGGGAAAACGGTTATCAGTATAACTCTGAAGACAACTTAGGGCGAGGCACGTAATCCCTTTCCTCTCTACATTGTGGTCGATAAAACCACAATTAGACTTCACTTACTCAGGTAAGCTCGTCATAATTATGTAATTTTATCTCCCACAATTCCGAGAGGAATGGGTCACGTGAGACTTTAAAGTCTGCAACATTTACACCCTAGCACTGTCGATGAATTGAAATACATATAAACCTACCCCAATTCTTCATGACAGAACAGCCTGTCCAAAACTCCTCCCACTGTCCACTGGTTTCTTGTAAAAAGTTGTGAATGTGTTAGCCCGACGCCAACCAACAGTCTGCAGAATGGTTGCCAGAGGAATTTTACTTGCAGCTTGACTAGATGCAGCGGAACGAGTTGAATGCGGCGTAAATATTGTCATGTCAATACCCGCTTTTTGTAATCCAATCTTTGTCCATCGACGGATAGTATCTCTCGACACCGCTTTGGGAGGGGCTGTCCAACTGATAAAGAGTCTCGTTTCCGTTCCTCTAAATGCACGAGTTCTTTTGACATATTGTTTCAAATAATGTACAACACAAATTGCCAAATCAGACGGAAAAGCACAAAATACCACTTCATTCTGATGTTTGTTTGGGCCAGAAGTTTTGAGCAAATCCCCAAACCTACATCGTACATCTTCCTTTGTCCAACTCATGTTACGCAAGTCCATCAACCAAATCGCCTGTCCCCTTTGACTAGAGACCAACAAGCACAATAGCACAGTTTTAAGCGTCAATTGCGCCAGCGATAAAAATTTTGCCGGTGACCATTCTTTTAAAAAATTTAGCACTAGATTAGCGTCCCAGGTCACACAAGTACGGGGCAAAGCTGGCCGTCCGTTGAAAGCTCCTTTCAAAAACTTCTTCACCAGTGGATGACAACCCACTGAACAATTATCCTGAAGAGACAATGCGGAAACAGCGCTTCGTGCCATGTTCAAACTGCTGTATCCTTTGCCTTCTTCGAACAGTTTCGTTAAAAACCTTATCAACTCATGTGGAGAGGCACAAAAGGGATCTCTATCCCGTTCAAGGCAATGCTGAAGCCAGCGTTTGAAATATGACTCGTAGTTACGCTTCGTACCCTCTCTCCAGGCTGACATGATAATGTCTGTTGCTTCATCCTGAATTCCCTGTTTCTGGAGGGCTTTCCGGACAAGGAACATGCTACTAGTTTCATCTTCTTCAGTAGTGGATGGTGCTCCCCTGTCAGTGGATGACTGAGTAAGTTTTCTTTTCGGGGCAACAGGACCGGCAGTTCTACTAGTAGACGCAACAGTTTCGTGAACCACACTTGCGTTGTCCATAATGGCACCACCAGCACACACTCCGCCTCTAAGACTTCTATCCTTTGGAGCACTCTTGGAATGAGACTGAAAGGCGGAAAACAGAACGCCTTGAACAATGACCAGTCTAAGGAAAATGCATCAATGGCAAATCATGCATCTGGGTCAGGTTTCCATGAAACATACTTTCTTAACTGTGCGTTAACACGAGAAGCAAATAAGTCTACATCACAGAGACCAAACCGATTGATGACTTCAGCAAACACTTGTGTGTCCAAATGCCATTCAATGTTGTGTCTATCTACACGGGATTCTGCATCTGCCTCTATATTTAGGCAACCCGGTAAGTGTGTTGCTGTTATACAATTACTATGTGATAAGCACCACAACCAAATGTCTCTGGCAATGTCGTTGCACAAAACTTTTGTGCTGCCCATGTTATTAATACAAGCAACAGTGGTGCTATTGTCTGTAAGTAACTGAATGTAAGAGTGACATAATCCCCTGCAAAGGGATTTCAAGGCAAAATAAGCTGCTTTAAGTTCCAAACAGTTAATATGTTCAAAAGCTTCTTCCTTGGTCCACATTCCACCTGTGGTGCTACCCTGACACTCCGCCCCCCACCCTATTTTCGAAGCATCTGATTTTACTATAACAGTAGGTATGCCTCTGCTAACAGGGGAAGGATATTGCTTTACATTATCAATCCACCAGAGAAGGTCTGAACGAACTTGTTCTGAAACCACAAGTTCTGCATCAAAGTCACCTTTCCTAACAGCAAGGGCTTCATTTTTTGCGATCTCTAATCGTTTAAAAAAGAGAGGTGCAACCCAAACACCCGGTTGGGCAGCCACTAAATATCCGATAACTTCAGCCAACTGCCTAATTGTACATTTCTTTCTTCCAGCCAAATCAGCGCACTTAGTACGAATTTTATCAACTGTCCGGGGGGTCAGAGAAACTAACATGTTCTGAGAATCAAGCTGAAACCCTAAAAACTCAATGCATTGAGTAGGTGTAAATACCGACTTCACAGGATGCACAGTAAAGCCCAAACGATCCAACAAGGCACATGTATCTAACACTGCTGCCTGGCATTCTTCAAAAGTGTCTCCTTGCAAAAGGGTATCATCAATGTATATCAGAAGGGTATGGCCAGATAAACGTAAGTGGGCCAATACAGGCTTTAGTAGTTTCGTGAAAATGCGGGGAGAATCACGATATCCCTGTGGAAGAGCCAGGAACTCAAAAGTGTTGCCATGAAACTGAAATCTGAAATATTTTCTGAACTTGTGAGCGATGCGTATGGAGAAATATGCATCTTTTAGATCAACTGAGGCAAAAAAGCAATCTTTTTTCATTAATGACACTGCGTTTTTTAATGTATCCATCTTGAAGTGAATCTTTTCAATTGTCTGATTCAAATTTTTTAGGTTTAAAATCACCCTTTGACTACCATCTTTTTTCTGACGCAAGAAAATACTGGATAAAAGTTGATCTGGCCGTTGATCCACCTCTTGAACAATCTGTTTCTCCACTAACTTCGCTACCTCATTAGCCACTACCTCATCCTCGGAAGAAGAAAATCTAATTTCTTTCCTGTCTGGAATGTGTTCACCAGTGATCATAAATTCAATTTCAATTCCTGCGACTTGCTGAAGGATTCATCTATCAGAGGTTAACTGTCTCCAACTATTCAAATGATCAGCAACTTTTCCACTATGAAAGTTCTCAGGAGTATTCACAAATTTTGAACTGACCTGTTCCCTAAAAATAGAAACCGCTGGCGCACAAATTTTTGTTTTCTTGGAGGGAATCCCGCTCTGTTGGGAGTGGAACTTGGGAGAGAATTTGTGTCCTGTCTGTCGGTTGGAGACACCTCTTCTCTGCTGGTACTGTTGTCTCTGCTGAAACTGTTGTCGAGGTCGCCCTTGGTAGAACTGACGACCTCTGGTGGCGTTTTTTGAAAGGGGCTGTGACAGTGTGGATGATAATTTCCTGTTCTTCACTGCATCGTCGACCCTTTTCGCTAGATCCTCCCCAAACAAAAACTCGTTAGACGTCAGTTTGAAATTTAGCTGCGCATTGCATAAGGCCCTGCAGTCTTGGCTAAATGTCGGCCTGAGTGCTTCGCGCCGCACTTGTGACAGGTCCTTGTGTGAAGCCATTAAGAAGTCGAGCCGCATCGGCCAGTTTGCTGAAGCTGTCACGCTCACTCATCTTCCGACTTGCTGGTTTTTCTTTGAGGTCGGACATAAGCTGAGCGATAATTTTCAGCGCACAACCTACTTGTTCCTGAACAAAGGACAGGTTCGAGTCTCTTTTCTTTGCGAACTTGTCTAACAGTTTGCCATCTAATTCACGATTGAGAGTCGGCGTTCGAAGCGACGTGACATTTTTGGGCCGCGGATAGTTCTGAAGAGTGTCTCGCACACGTGCCCGATCTGATGGAAGAAGAAGTCCTTCCTCAAAACGATCTGCCAGAGATGGATGAATCCCCTCGCCAACTGTATCCACTACTATGCCTGCGTCAAAAGCATTGTCCGAAGCAACATCCGTGTCTTCAGCCGAATCAAACTCATTTTCGAACTGCTCATGAGCAAATCTAACCGAAGGACCGTCTTCTCCATCCGCTTGCGACTCTTGCGCCGAACTGCTTTCGGTTCCATGCGACTCGGTTCCACGCGATGTTGAAGCAACAGGCGTCGCATTAAGCTTACCAACTTTCTCCAAATCAGATAGTCTGCCAGACAAGGCAGTCATTGTCTCCAAAATTTTGTCCATTTTCAGAGTAACTTCACAATCACGTGGGCCAGACGAGCTCTTCTCTATTGAAAGAGACTTATCAACTCCCGTCTTTTCTGACGGTATCACTTCAGAAGGTTGTGCTTTCGCCGGTTTCTTGCCGGTTTTCTTCCCGCCAGCAGCACATTCACCACCTCCCGAGTCCGCCATATTCCGAACAAAAACCACACGAAAAAGTTATATTGATTCCTGCGGACGAGCAAGCGCACCCGTTACAGTATGAAAACAATTTAAAATCCACTGCAAAGATTTTCAAATCTTCAATGGACTAGTGCCCAGCCTTAGCACAGCGGACCTTCTGTGGCCCATAGTTCGCCTCAGGCGATAGTAATTGCTGTAATCGAGACAGCTGCTGAAAAAACAAAGAGGCTGCTTCAGCAAATCGTGACTGACTATGTCAGCAAATCGTGACTGACTGTGTCAGCAAACGTGTACTTCATTTCTGTAGCCAAAATAATATGTCATCCTACCAAAACAAGTCACAATTCCGACTGACCTTAGTTCACACGTGCAAAAACAAGTAACGATCCCAACTGACCCAAATATAGTAGGTCACACCTGCAAAAACAATGACGCCTAACATTTCCATGTGTTAGCTTCGACGAATAAAATTCATACGCGAAACAACAAGTTCCCGGTTCAAAAACCAACAAACACCGAAAACTCCAAAGTGTTTCCTTACCTTGCAAGTTGACACAATGATAAACAATCAAAATAGTCAATACACTTCAACTAACCTACAACTAAAACTTGTACAGAGAAAGGTTAGAGAAGAATGAAAGCAAAGCAAAGAGAGACAGTGCACCAACACGTCTTCACAGGACGAAAACCATTCGTTCAGTGACGTATTCCCGCGTTCTATCTCACGTGACCCATTCCTCTCGGAATTGTGGGAGATAAAATTAATTTTTAAGCCACCAAGCTGAAATGCAATACCGAAGTCCGGGCTTTGTCGAAGATTACTTGACCACAATTTGAACCAATTTGGTTGAAAAATGAGGGCGTGACAGTGCCGCCTCAACTTTCACGAAAAGCCGGATATGACGTCATCAAAGACATTTATCAAAAAAATGAAAAAAACGTCTGAGGATATAATACCCAGGAACTCTCATGTCAAATTTCATAAAGATCGGTCTAGTAGTTTAGTCTGAATCGCTCTACACACACACACAGACAGACACACACACACACACGTACACACACACACACACACACACACACACACACACACACACACACACACATACACCACGACCCTCGTCTCGATTCCCCCCTCTATGTTAAAACATTTAGTCAAAACTTGACTAAATGTAAAAAACGATGAATACACTAATTTCCAAAAC
>NC_090258.1:23934964-23957464 GCF_037325665.1 Littorina saxatilis
GGGATCGCCCAAGCGACGGTGAATGCATGCGCGGCGCACCATAAATGTTTACTGGGATTCAAATGCTTGCCTAGCACACGTTTTTACACCCCCGGTATAGGGGTGTGTATAGGTTTCGGTCGATGTGTTTGTTTGTTTGTTTGTTTGTTTGTTTGTGTGTTTGTGTGTTTGTTTGTGTTCGCAAGTAGATCTCAAGAATGAACGGACCGATCGTCACCAAACTTGGTGAACAGGTTCTATACATTCCTGAGACGGTCCTTACAAAAATTGGGACCAGTCAAACACACGGTTAGGGAGTTATTGGTGGATTTTGGTTTTTTGGGGGGATCAACTACGGCATAACTCTTCCTTATCTTCTCCATGTTTTCAGCGTTTACCTCCCTTCCTTCTTATGGTGCACTATAGTATGAGGGGGCATCTTCGGATATTCCCGGCGTTCTGTTACTATTTTAAGGAGGTCACCGCAGTGTCCAGAACGTAAATTGGACCCGTAAATTATCCTCACTGTAAAAGTGCAAAGGTCGAATCAATTTATAGCCACGCGAAACATACACTGTCATCTATCTCTCCATATATACTGCTTCTCTGTGTTTGTGTGTGTGTGTGTGTGTGTGTGTGTGTGTGTGTGTGTCTCTCTCTCTATGTGGGCAACACCTGTGGATTGTTCAGTTCTGTTTGTGATGTGGTCTGGCGGCTTTTGTGTATTTGTATGTACTGGCCTTCCTTTGAGAAGCCATAACAGTTCAAAAGGGCTTAGAGATAAGCTCTAAATTGCTCAATCCTGATTCTACAAGGACTTATACAGAAACATATTCATGGTCAAAGGGAAATAACCTTCTCAGTTGGTGGCAGTGAGAATGGGTGCAGTGAGAATGGTTATTTCCCTTTGACCAACGGGGGTGTTTTTCCTATCGGAGGAATTTCTTGTTGTTCGTGTGTTCGTTTGTTTGTTTGTTTGTTTGTTTGTTTGTCTGTTTGTGTGTTTGCTGTTGTGTCTTTGTTCTTTTATTTCCAAGAATAAAACACGTACGTGTACATCAAAAGAACAACAAATAATGTACTCACGTTTGAACGAAGAATACTGCACGACTAACATCAACGTTTGAACCCGAGGGTCTTCTTCAGGCACACAAACAAACAAACGAAGTAGGAAAAAAAAAGACACAACAAACAGACAATACAACAGAAAGAAGAACTACAGGTGTAACGAATGTTTATAAAATATATAGTGCATGCTTACAAGTACACATGCCAGCACAGCGACACGAACATATTTCTATCGAAGGAATTCAAGTTGACAAGAAAATCAGTTAAATATTAACAGACATATGCATAACCTGATATACGAAATTTAAAAAAAAACAAGAGAGGTAAACTGCTATTTGTTTTTTGATTCTGAATATTGGAACGTTAATGGCAGTCTCTTTGTGTTTGGATTTATTTTATGATATACGAAATGCAACAGGGCTCCTAATGTCTCTGAACAGACAACGAAACGAAATGTTAAAACAAACAAAACACGCTCATTTGCATTGACAAAAAGTCCATCCAGTGGGGCGTAGTGTCTGCCATCAACTGTGATCGTCAATAACACTAAATCTTGGTGCCGTCATGGGCAATCACATGAAGCGGCGATTACCTTGGCGGTGTGGGGACAATTACCTTTGGCGTTGTGGGGAAAACACGTTCAAGCATATGTGGACACCATTTTCTCCCACATGAATCGCCCCTTCAGCCGGACCACACACACACTCACACACACACGCATGTGCACACACGCACGCACGCACGCACGCACGCACGCGTGCATGCACGCACGCACATATGCATGCACGCACGCACACACACGCACGCACGCACGCACGCACACACACCCACACACACACTGAACAACACTAAAACACACACACACACACACTTTGAAGCACATGTGTCGTTCCCATACTTGATGATCTCATTCAAAACCTTTTCAGAACGGACATAATGCACCTTAGTGCATCTTAAAGCCCGGCGCAGTTGCACCTTTTTCGTTCCCAAATGCATAACATCGCCATAAAGAATTTTATGACAGTTTCTAAGCTGACAAGCTCGTGTGTGGTGCGGCATAATGTCCGCATTACTGCAAACACAAAACGGAGCTTTTTGTGTTGTTTTATCGTGCCACCTTACCATAAATCTTGTCCAGTTGTCGATAAAATTCCTCTTGATGTTGGCTTAAAGTGTCGGTGCTAAAGTCATATGCTGGATGTGTTGATTTATATGTTTTCCGGAGTAAAGTTGTGTTTTGTCGAATGACAGTGGTCATGGAATTGTATTGGCCGAAGATTACTGTGGACACAGAAAACATAGGCTAAACGCAATGCGGTGTTCAGTTGGATTTGCAACAACATTATCGCCACTGTTACCAATCTCACCCCAACCCCATCATCACCCGCATCCCGAAGTTATCGTATGTTTTATTATAAACAACAACAACACCTGTCACAACAACAACAACAACAACAACAACAACAACACCTGTCACAACAACAACAGCAGCAACAACAACAACAACAACAACAACAACAACAACAACAGCACAGTGCAAACAACATAAACACAGCAACAACAACAAACCACGACGAGACAGGCAACAAATAACAACAACAACAACAACAGAGACGATGTAATTGTCTTAATATTCTCAAAGTCATAGCCAGATTTAAACATACATGGCATTATCATACATGATTATGCAAATGAACATCGTCCAATCGGATTCAGTGAGAGACGAACACAAACACCACACGCGCACATGCGTACACACAGACACACACTAAAACACATACACACACAGGTAGAAAACACACACACACACACAAACACACACACACACACACCCACACGCGCACACACACACACATACACACACACATACACACACACACACACACACACACACACACAAGCGGACAAATGCTGTTATGTCCCCCAATTATTTCTTCTTGCTCTCCGCGCGTGCTAAGAATTTTCGCATCTTTATTTATCCTTCATCGGCAGAATTTAATCTTTCTCACTTGTCAGATTCGACATGTAGCAACACTGCTGCAGATATCTCCTGGACATCTTTGACAACGCTGGCTAATTACACATTCCAATCAGTGCCGGATGCATGTGGCATCAAGATAAGAACTAGTGAATCACATTGTAGATGATAACATTACAATTCGGTGCAAAAAAAGTTAGGCACACACACACACACACACACACACACACACACACACACACACACACACGTGCACGCACGCACGTACGTACGCGCACACACACACACACACACACGCACGCACGCACGCACGCATACACACACATATACACATACCCCCCCACACACACACACATATATATACACACCCACACACACACACACACATAGACGCACGCACACAGACTGTAAGAACAACGTTAAGACACCGACAGACAGACAAAGAGATGGCCATAGACACAGGTAACAAAGAAAATAAGAATCCAAATGAAAGACGATGAAAGAGAAGAAACCAATTGAATGTTGCTGTTGTCTCCCCTCCCAACAGAAATAAGTAAACACGATGTATAAACACCCTTCATGAACTGCATTTGTGCATGGACGATCTATCGGACGTTTAGTCGCATTCAATGACGTCGAAGCATTTCAAAAGGAAATGTTGTTTAGAGCCAAGGAGGCGATTGTTTTTTTTTAGATAGGGACAGAAAGTCAAGCGCCAAACATTTCCCTATAGCTGTCGCAGCATTTTACATTAGATTAAAGTTTAAAAAGCCAAGAAGACGAAATTGCTCATCAAATTTCAGTTTAGCATTGCCTGTAATGCAAAGAGAACGTGGCTAAAATACTGCAGAGAGGGGCAAAAAACGCATGCCGTTGTCATTTGCACCGAGATATTGCAACTGACGCAGGATTAAACACCCGGTGAGAGAGAGAGAGAGAGAGAGAGAGAGAGAGAGAGAGAGAGAGAGAGAGAGAGAGAGAGAGAGAGAGAGAGAGAGAGAGAGAGAGAGAGGGGGAGAGAGAGGGAGAGAGAGGGAGAGAGAGAGAAAGAGAGAGAGAGAGAGAGGGAGAGAAAGAGGGAGAGAGGGGGAGAGGGGGAGAGAGAGGGAGATAGAGAGAGAGAGAGAGAGAGGGAGAGGGAAAGAGATAGAGAGAGAGGTATAGAGAGAGGCAGAGAGAGGCAGAGAGCGAGAGAGAGAGAGAGAGAGAGAGAGAGAGAGAGAGAGAGAGAGAGAGAGAGAGAGAGAGAGAGAGAGAGAGAGAGAGAGATTCAGATTCAGATTCAAATCAAATCAAATCAAATCAAATTTTATTTTACGAGGGTTGTGGCCAAGGAGGCAGAGAGAGAGAGAGAGAGAGAAAAAAAAAGAGAGAGATATGTACAGGGTGACACGAAAAAAACAGATCCCACCAAAAGTTTAATATTTTCTGAAATAATCAGCCGATTCTTTTATTTTTTCAGGTGAGCCAAGCTGAAATGATGTTCTAACAGCCCACCAAGTTTGAGCTTCAAGATGTCATGGACAACGGAGCATAAGACATTTATAGTCGAGGCCTATTTTCGCCGGCGAACAGATTTGCTCGGGCTGCGCACAACAGACTCTCTGACTGAATCAATATTCCTCGGTGTCCTTGCTGATTTAGGTCGACCAGAGTGGGATCCCCTGTTAGGGTTTTTACTATTGAGGTTATTGACAGTCCCATGGTCTCTGAACTTATCCCTAAATCAGCAAGGACACCGAGGAATATTGATTCAGTCAGAGAGTCTGTTGTGCGCAGCCCGAGCAAATCTGTTCGCCGGCGAAAATAGGCCTCGACTATAAATGTCTTATGCTCCGTTGTCCATGACATCTTGAAGCTCAAACTTGGTGGGCTGTTAGAACATCATTTCAGCTTGGCTCACCTGAAAAAATAAAAGAATCGGCTGATTATTTCAGAAAATATTAAACTTTTGGTGGGATCTGTTTTTTTCGTGTCACCCTGTATATATAGAGAGAGAGGGAGAGGGAGAGAGAGAGAGTGAGAGAGAGATAGAGAGAGAGTGAGAGAGAGAGTGAGAGAGAGAGAGATGGAGAGAGAGAGAGAGAGAGAGAGAGAGAGAAAGAGTGAGATATTTAGTGAGATATTAAGAGAGAGAGAGAGTGTGAGAGAGAGGTAGAGGAAAGGAGACAGACACACTGACATTGCTTAAAATCTGAGACAGCAGTTTCGGTTTACTGTTTAACTGTCCTTGCAGTCACTTGAGAAATGTCGGTAAAATACTCTCTGATGGGATATTTTTGCCTTGTTATCGAGAAAAAAACACCTTGTTCTTGTTGTCACAAATTTGACCAAAGAAAGCAAGAAGTATTGGTAACGTGATACATAATTCTTGAAACCCAAGACTGCAGTTTTCGTTTGCTGAACACAACTGTCCAGTAACTGAGAAATGTTGGTAACAAATCAAATTGATGGGTTCTTTCGCCATTATATTACGTGTGTGTGTGTGTGTGTGCATGTGTGTGTGCATGTGTGTGTGTGTGTGTGTGTGTGTGTGTGTGTGGGTGTGTATGTGTGTGTGTGTATGGGTGTGTATGTGTGTGTGTGTGTGTGTGTGTGTGTGTGTGTGTGTGTGTGTGTGTGTGTATATGTAATCACAATAAGTTCAAACCCCCTGTGATGCCGCAAATACTGTTTATATTTATGGCCAAAAGTTTGTATTACTTATACGTTTTAGGATTGTGATAGATGCATTGGTTACTATCTCTTACCAGCAACGTATGTGCGCGAGAGTGTGCGTGCGAGTGTGTGTGTGTGTGTGTGTGTGTGTGTGTGTGTGTGTGTGTGTGTGTGTGTGTTAGTTAGTGTGTGTGTGTAGTATGAATGTGGCGGACGTGCCTGTGTGGAGTACTTTGGGTGTTCTTACTTTGTATGTTTTATTGTTCTTATTTTTGTTTGTTAAGGTTGTTGTCATCAGTTGTTTTGGTTGTTTTAAGAGCAGATGAACCACACTTTTCCATATATTGTAATCAATTGTATGGACAATAAATGATCTTATGTCTTATTACCAGTTCGCTCCCTTGCCCATCGTAAGCAAGCTTACGATGCCCCCCCTGTAGTTTTCCACTGACCAATTATCTAATTATATATATATATATTTTTTTTTTTTTTTACATTGGATGGGTCGGACAGTGGATAAACTCATATTTAAGACACATTTTATGACTGAAACAAGCTGGGTTTTTGTTATAAGTTAGTTATAGAAATGCATTATTAGGCACAACAAAAAAAAAGTCTGTTAACGGTAACATAGGCAAAAAAAATAGGGTCGGTAGGTCGGGACTTTTTTTTTAAATTTTTTTTTATTTCCCCAAAACATATTTTTAAGTTATTTTTCCCAAAAACAAAGCCCTCTTTTTTTTCAAAATTTTTTTTTTTCAATTTTTTTTGTTTCAAATTTATTTTTTTCAATTTATTTATTTATTTATTTATTTTTATTTATTTATTTTTTTTTTACTAAATGCCAAACAGAAGTCTAGGGTCGCGCGAAAAAATAGGGTCAGTCAGGATACCGTAAACAGAATATTTTTTTTTGGGGGGGGCCTTAGGCATGAAACGTCCAACTTTGAAATTTGGGTGGGGGTATTCAGGTGACAATAACATTTTTGTTTATCAGCAAAACTCTATAAAACTTTGCTATGTTATGTAAAATGAATGCCCAAACAGACTAGTTAGCAGTATATCTAAAATAAACTGAACACAAAAAAAATTTCTTCTTTGTGTTTGTCACGTGTTCCAAAAAATGGGCGTACAAATTTCAACAAAAATCATGTTGTCACCCCCATAAAAATTTTTACCTTTAAAGATAGCACAATTCTCTTTGCAAATATGAAAAGCTTATTCATTTTCCTTTCATTTGATATATAACTTTCTATATTTCATTTAGAATATGACCCCAGATAGCCACTCGGCAAGTAGGCACCAACAGCACTGTAAAATATGCCCTAAAACCCCCGAACTGGTAAGAGTTAATTGAATTGTCGTGCTGTCACAAATCTAATAATTCAAACATTCGTTTTGATCAATATGTTGTCATACGATCCGGCTTGTTTGTTTGTTCGTTCATGGGCTGAAACTCCCACGGCTTTTACGTGTATGACCGTTTTTAACTCCGCCAATTAGGCAGCCATACGCCGCTTTCGGAGGAAGCATGCTGGGTATTTTCGTGTTTCTATAACCCACCGAACTCTTACATGGATTACAGGATCTTTTTCGTGCGCACTTGGTCTTGTGCTTGCGTGTACACACGGGGGTGTTCGGACACCGAGGAGAGTCTGCACACAAAGTTGACTCTGAGAAATAAATCTCTCGCCGAACGTGGGGACGAACTCACGCTGACAGCGGCCAACTGGATACAAATCCAGCGCGCTACCGACTGAGCTACATCCCCGCCCTTACACGATCCGGCTAAAGTAGGAATACATTGTGATGTAAAACAACAAAATCCTGTTTTGATAAATAACTTACTTTTTTTCCATCGGGGGTTAGAGAGACTCTATTTATTACACACAAGTAAAAAGCATTAACATATATTTGAAATCAGACCTCAAACTGTCATTCTTTATTTTTCGTGTAAACTGATACAAATGGAGCAGAAATAAATCTTCCAGCAAGTTATACAATTTAGTTTTAAAACAGACAGGTCACGAACACAATTTTTTGTTTAAACCCATAACGTCCGATATTTCATACTCGTTGACATTGCATCCACTGTATGTCCAGAATATATGTGTGCAATTTATTTTTCCCTGTTAACTGAGCCACACTCATATTTTTTCTCGACGTAGTAGTCATATTATTCATGCTGTTCTGGAGCATAAGTAACGCCTGATTATGTATTCTTGATGAAGACAGTTTTCTTATCTTCAACCAACATCTCAGAGGTAGAAAGTGTACTTTTGATATAAAGAGGATACCTACCGGTCTCTCTGTATATTATATTATTTCGGGGGTTTATCGCTCACCCCCAGCATCCTTTTTAATGCAAATAATTGACAGATAAACAGACATACCGACAGACAGACAGACAGACAGACAGGCAGACAAACAGAGAGGAATAAACATAGAGAGACACGGACAGACACAGACACAGACACAGACAGAGAGGTTAAACGAGACAGAGAGGGAAAGACAAACAGATCGTACACTACTGTAGAAAGCAAACATGACGAAAACTGCACACAAGCAGGATTTAGATCAACAGATAGAGGATTATACCGAAGAGAAACATTGACTCCCTCTCCTTCCCTCCTCGCAAATACAAATCGACCACAGACGTGATAACAATAATACCCTCCAATTCACCCCTGACGCTCAAGATAAAAAACTAAGGGAGACAATCAAACGTGAACAAAACAATTTCTCACTCTCATTTCACATTAACCATCCAGCTCTCTCGGAAGTGAGTGCTCTGCATTAGTTCTCTTTGTGCACCTCCCCCGATCAATTCGCCATCAATGGCTGTATTGATCTGCATATTGATCACAATCACGATGTCCATGGGTGCACAGAACTGTGTCTAGTGCGTTTCCTAAACAATTTGCAGAACATTTCCAACTGTGTTCTGACACTACTGAATTTGCGTTGTTAATGTGTGAGAAAACGTCAGTTACTGGAGGAATATAAACTGTCTGTGAAAATTGAACATTAAAATGTTTGCGCTAGTTGTAGTTTCAGATGTTCAACACAAACGATACAATTATTTTGCTTTTCTATCAGAGCCTCAATAAAGTAATGTATTCCCCCAAAAAAAACCGAAACAACTAAGCAAAAACAAAAACAAACAAAAAACAAACATCAGTACTAAAATGTGTCAATGATGTTGTTTCGATCGACACAGTTTTATGTCAAGTTTAGCAAAATGTTAGGTTAAAGGCACAGTAAGCCTCCCGTAAACCATCACAGATACTGTCAGGCTTTTACACACAGTACAAACACCCTTCCGTTTGAACGCTCACCGAACGGGAACATCCTAGGTGCCCTACGTAAAGAGCGAGCAATTTTCAAAGAATTAATTTTGCGGATTGTCTGTCAGAGAATCGGACGGTGCTTTTTTGCGCTTCTGACGTAACTTTTGAAATCTAAATAATAAATTGACAGCTTGTTACACAAACATTCTTAAAGCATCAAAGAAATCTCTTTTCATCAAGACAAGATCAGAACAATACGAAGTTTTGAAAGTTTAAAAAAAAGATAGCCCAGAAGCAGGGTCACGCAAGGTCGTGGTTCTCGTAGCAGACGACGCTGCCTGGTGCCAGTTCCTCTGAACCGTTAACCGCCACTGCTCTAGTTTGCAGCCGTTTCAATGTTGCATTTCAGATTCAAAGGTACACAATAACGTGCTATTTAAGATAAGCTTACAGAGATTTGCATTGAAATGACAAACTGGCGGCTAAATTGTAAAAAAAAGGGAAACTGGAATACACGCGTTCACGATGGCTCAGAGGTAAGATAAACCACGCAAAAATAAATTCTTTGAAAATTGCTCGTTCTTTACGGAGGGCACCTAGAATGTTCTCAAGCAGTGAGTGTTTAAATGAAATGGTGTTTGTACTGTGTGTAGAAGCCTGACAGTATCTGTGATGGTTTACGGGAGTCTTACTGTGCCTTTAATCAAGTTTAAACCAAAAACGCACATACATATATATGTGAATGGCACTGAACGTTAATGCGGGACGTTGTGACCGTGACATTCGATCACATGGGTAACAAGTAAGTCTTTCATTTAAGTGTTTCATCCAAAATACACTATTCATTCCTTGTGAAACGCACTTTATCACGCATACTTCTTGAACACAACACCGACACGGTTGGCCTAGTGGTAAGGCGTCCGCCCCGTGATCGGGAGGTCGTGGGTTCGAACCCCGGCCAGGTCATACCTAAGACTTTAAAATTGGCAATCTAGTGGCTGCTCCGCCTGGCGTCTGGCATTATGGGGTTAGTGCTAGGACTGGTTGGTCCGGTGTCAGAATAATGTGACTGGGTGAGACATGAAGCCTGTGCTGCGACTTCTGTCTTGTTTGTGGCGCACGTTATATGTCAAAGCAGCACCGCCCTGATATGGCCCTTCGTGGTTGGCTGGGCGTTAAGCAAACAAACAAACACAAAATTCTTTAACACAAAATTCAGCTGTAACAATGGACTACATCAATACAATACAATCATGGAAAACAAGAAAGTTGTCTTATTGGAACGTTCCATTTATAACAAAACAAAACGTTACGGCTTTTTTGCTTTTGGATTAGTGGAATAACAATATAAATTATTTCATGGTCTTGTAGATCCAACAACGCATTGTCCACAGCTAGGGAAACAGACTATAACTCTCCAAAAGACGACTGAGGCTGACCTTTTTTTTTCTGGAGACTCATTTTGGCATTGCGTCTATACAAGCTATACAAGACAGCGTTTTGGGTGCAAAGAAATTTGTGGAGTTGTCTCGGTGATTTAGTACTGGGGCGAGTCTCGGGTGAAGTGATTTTCACGACGACTTTTGCGGTTGTTATTTTTTTTTCGTCTGAACTTGTTGATCTCTCTTGTCTGCATGGTTTTCGTCTTGGTGACCTTTTGGCTTTATGTTGTCGTTTCTGAGATGTGTGACACTTGTCTTGTCAGCGTCTACGTCGGCGTCGTTCGGACGTCTCGTGTATATCGTCTGATTTGTGTGTCGTGTTTTATTTTGTATGTTCATTTATCATGTTTCATTTGCTTTATTCATATATCGCAAGTTGCTTTCTGTGTATACGTCTAGCTGCTTATCTGTTTGTCTGTGTGTGTGTCTGTCTGTTTATCTGTCCATCCGTCCGTCCGTCCGTCTCTCTCTCTCTCTCTCTCTCTCTCTCTCTCTCTCTCTCTCTCTCTCTCTCTCTCTCTCTCTCTCTCTCTCTCTCTCTCTCTCTCTCTCTCGTCATCGTGTTCTTGGGGTCACAATAGACGCTGAATTAAAGTGGCAGTCCCACCGTGTTACCAAAACCTTATCTAAAAATGTGTTCCTTCTCTCCAAATTAAAGCATTATGCTGATACCTCAGCACTGAAGTTGGTTTTTTGTTGTCATATTTTACCTCATCTGAATTATGCATCTACACGTTGGGATGGTTGTAGCGATGTTCACTTGAAAAAAGTCAATTCTCTTCACCGTCGCACAGCTAAACGTATCATGCCGGGTCCGCAAACATCAACAGATCAAAAGCTTAGCAGCCTGAATTTTGTATCACTTAAAGGGGGTCGTCTACATTTTTGCTTTTTTTTCAATAATCCTATGGTTAAATTTCGCTAAAAAGTTATGTCAGATGATGAATGAACCATGGGGAAAAAGTTATAGAAAAAAAAATATATGTAAATATTTTTTTATTTTTGGGTAGCGTGACTCACGCTTCCAATATTTTGTTTTCTGTTTGCTGAGAACATGTGCTTTGCCTAAAAATACTGACCAATCAAATTTATGTCACTATGCTTATAGCCACGCCCAAACAAGTGCAGCAACAGTTTGACACTGGAGCGCTGTCCATGCTTTTTTTTAAACGCAGTAAATGCACGGGATTTGAGAGAAGTTTTGCGCTTGGCATTTTCCAAATAAGGATATCCTACTATGAGTACTACGCTGGAATACTACAATGAATTTTCAAACGGCTACACTGGCTTCGTCTTTCCTGATCGAAAGGGGGTGTATTGTTGATAAATGTAGATAATAGACTCTGCATTTTAATGGTCAAATGGCGATTTCGGTATAAAAATGTAGACAAGGACCTTTAATGATCAGTTATTATTTAATAAAGCGATTTTAATGTTTAAGGTACAAATAGACGAGACCCCACAGTACATGCGATCATTATTTCAGAAAGCATCAGACAGATATGGCTCTAACAAATTAATTTCCCCATTACCCCGTATTGATTTATACAAAACCAGTTTAGCGTTTTCGGGCTCAACTATTTGGAATTCGCTACCATGTGAGATAAAGGGGTCAAGCACGATTGAACACTTCAAATCGCAACTTCGCAAATATCTGTTGTCACGAACAGTCACACTCTGAAGCTGTTCCTATTTAATTTAATCACCAGAAGCAAGAATGCATCACTATCATAACCTCTATACATTTTGTTCAGCCAAATGATGATGATGATGATAATAATGTTGACGAAGATAATGATGATGATGATGATGATGATGATGATGATGATGTTGGTGATGATGATGATGATGATGATGATGAGGTTGTGTGTGCGTGTGTATGTAAGCCTACGTGTGTGTGTGTGTGTGTGTGTGTGTGTGTGTGTGTGTGTGTGTGTGTGGGTGTGTGTGTGTGTCCCCTCTCTCTCTCTCTCTCTCTCTCTCTCTCTCTCTCTCTCTCTCTCTCTCTCTCTCTCTCTCTTCTCTCTCTCACTCTCTCACTCTCTCTATTTATCTCTCTCCTCCTCTCTCTCTCACTCTCTCTCTATTTATATCTCTCTCTACCTCTCTCTCGCTTTCCCTCTCTCCCTATTTATCTCTCTCTCTCTATTTCTTGCTCTCCCTCTTCTCAAGGGGAAGTATTATTATTGGCAGCTCCCACAGTTTAATTTGAAGTTGAATCCTTTGTCTGAGTGTATGTCTCTCTCTGTCTCTGTCTCTGTCTGTCTCTTTCTCTGTCTGTCTCTCTCTCTCTCTGTATCTCTGTCTCTCTCTGTCTCTGTCTCTCTCTGTCTCTGTATCTCTCTGTCTCTGTCTCTGTCTCTGTCTCTGTCTCTCTCTCTCTCTCTCTTTCTCTCTCTCTCCCTCCTCCAGTGGAAATATTATGATAGACAGCTCCCTCAATTATATCTGAAGTTAAAGCCATTTATATGTCTCCTCAATGAGCCGGATACGCTGTCCTTGGTGACAAAACTGTATACTTTGTTCTTTTGCCAAAAAATGATTTATTTACTCGAAGACTGCAAAGTGTGTCTTAAGCTGAGAGTGTACGAGTGCACACACACACACACACACACACACACACACACACACACACACACACACACACACACACATACACACACACACACACACACACACACACACATACATACACACACACACACACACACACACATACACACACACACACACACACGCACACACACACACACACCACACACCCCCACCACCACCACACACATACATACACACTATTTGACATACATACTATTTTGCGGATTACGTCTGTGTGTATGTTGGTTGTTGTTATGTAATGGGTTAATGGTTGTTTGTGAGTTTGCTTGTTTTGTTTGTTGGTATGTTTGATTATTGCTGTTAGTTTTTGTTTTACGTTCACTAATCTGCGTGGCATACAGATAATTAATAGTACATATTTGCCTGTAGTGTGTCATTGGTAATGCCGCAGAATCTAGACAGCCTTTTGTTGGCCATGGCACATTTTACTCCTGGCGATTTCCACATTTCAAAGTAATCCGTTTTGCTTTTGAAGCTGAAAGGGAAATCAAAACGCATACGACACCTTCTCATAAACACAATAACAGAAGGCAACATTTACAAAATAACATCCTTGATACCGGAAGACGATTTATATTAAGTAAATGGAGGACAGGGAGGTATATAGCTACATTGAAAGTCTAAGGAGGCTGGATGAATATTTAAAGATGATATTCGAAGCTGTCTGACAACAACACGTCAATTGAACTGTCAACGTATTCTGAAAAGGGGGGGACAATGTCTGGGCAATAGTGCGATTACACATTTGAACGTGCCCTACATGCGAGCACCTTCAATGTTTCTGCTTTTCTGGAGATTCGCGGGAAAAATAATCAATGTTATTTATTTTGGTACTGCTTTCCATGTGTGTGTGTGTGTGTGTGTGTGTATGTGTGTGTGTGTGTGTGTGTGTGTGCGTGTGTGGTGTGTGTGTGTGTGTGTGTATGTGTGTGTGTGCGTGTGTATGTGTGTGTGTGTGTGTATGTGTGTGAGTGTGTGTTTGTGCGTGCGTGCGTGTGTGTGTGTTTGTGTGTACGTGTGTGTGTGTGTGTGGGTGTGTGTATGTGTGTATGTGTGTGTGTGTGTGGGGGGGTGTGCGTGTGTGTGTGTGTGTGTGTGTGTGTGTGTGTGTGTGTGTGTGTGTGCTCTGAAGAAATTGTCCCACTTAAGACCGCATGCACAGGTATGGGGTTTTGCTTGATTTGATTTCCGTGTTAGCCTCATTTTGGTTTACATGGTTCATTTGGTTCAGACGCGCTGACCTGACTTTATTTAACGATTGAACGAATAATGACAAATGAGTGAGATTTTCTGGCGATTTTATCTCTTTGGCCGTCATATAATTGAAACAGCGATGATGGCTAAAATACCGCTCGAACACAAACGCTTTGTTTTTATGTTTGTGTTTTGTTTTTGGGGTTGGTTGGTGAGCTTGTTTCTTTAGCCTTCGTTGCTTTTTCAAATAGTGAACAGCTCGCTATCGCTCGCAGATCAATGTTTAAAAAAACAACTCGTGTAAATCTGGTACGAAACAGCAAGCCATGTAGTATTCTGTTTATCCTACATACTGTACTTATGTGGAGAAAAGCGACTACAGGAATATTTTTGTCTTTTCTCCATATGTAATTTTCTTCTTAAAGTTTATAGAGTGAAGAAGAAGAGAAAGCGTAGAGAGCAGAATATATTATCTAAGTTAGTATTGAAACTGTTTGGAATTAAGATTCACACTCTAAAATCATATTTGTTCTTTCCCCTAGTAAATTGTTCGGAGATAGGTATGATATAGTACTTTTCTATTGTTCTCTTGCGGTAGAATTAATTGGTTAATTGGTTTTGACACGATGGCGCCGGCTTGACTGACGGGATATGAACCCTAGGTCACTAACTCGCTACGGCTTAGTTTTGAGCACGTGGACCGCCCGTGAAAGCATTGTTTTTCGACATCCAACTCTCATCTTCCCCCCCCCCCCCCCCCCCCCCCCCGCACCCTCCTTTCCAGCTTGATTCTTTACTTCCATGTTGAATAATACTTGGTACACACAGACGAACACACACACACACACACTCTCTCTCTCTCTCTTTCTTTTTTTCTCTCTCTCTCTCTCTCTCTCTCTCTCTCTCTCTCTCTCTCTCTCTCTCTCTCTCTCTCTCTCTCTCTCTCTCTCTCTCTCTCTCTCTCTTTCGTCTTTTATGTAGCTTTTACATGTATATCATTCTTTCTTTTACCCATGTATTCAATATAAACATGTAGTCTGTATTCATTTGTTTAGTAGAATGTAGATTTTATGTTTATCATCTACATATGAGAAGCCTGTTGAATATACACTGTGTTTGACTGTGGTTAACTTGTAACTGCATACATTTTTGGTGTGACATGACTATTTTGCGAGATAATAGTCAGAGGTTTTGCACTTTGTTCACAGTGTTGATAACCAATGAGTGTTTGGTATCAAATGATGCGTCGTAGAATCTCCATTTTATTGATGTATATCTTTATAGCGTTTTTGATGTAGTTTTCTTAGTACAGGAGTTTTTGTGTATGTTTGAGGGGTTTTAACTGTAGCTTGTATGGAGGCTGATAGCAGCCTCGAAACTCTCCCCCCTCCCTCCCCATTTTGTTATGTGATCCCAGTGCGACGTTTTCATTGGTTCCTTAGCTGTGACGTCAGGGACAGTCATGGAAGGTATATAAGCTGTTAGTTTTCAAGGTTCGGGGGAGTCTTGGCAACCAACCTGGCTTAAGTGTCTAAATGGTATACCGGACTTCCCACTTAGAGTTACAGCATTGCTTCTGTGCCTGTGGAAAAGGTTGTGGGAGGCAACCTTAGTACCGAACGGTTGTGGGAGGTTCCCAACCTAGTACAAAGTATTTGTTGTTATCTCTAAAACTGTCCTCCGGAGTTTTGGCAACCAACCTGGCTTAAGTGTCTAAATGGTATACCGGACTCCGCCCTGTGGACTGAACTGACAGGGTTAAAAACAAACGTTCCGCAGTCCCAGGTTACCACACGGCGAGTAAAGTGGCGTCGCTTTACTCTTTTACTTTATTTTTACTCAGGCCCCGAACCTCTGCCCAAATTTTCAGCCATTTTAGGACATAGGATATTGCTTTCAGTAGCGTATTTTGCTAAGGGTACCTACGGGTCATGCCCGAATTTTCAGCCATTTTTGGACTTAGAATATTTTTGTAAGGAGTAGGAAAATTACAGGAATAGAGTGAACCAATGTACAGATATATTTTCTGAAAAGAACCAACGCCTTGTATTGAGTTGTTTTTATGATTTGTTTTGATGCAATACAATTTCGAACTTTACCTGCCTCTTCTTGAGTTTATATTCTGTGTGTCTGTTTGTCCTGTCGTGTGATTGCCATCCTGACAAATGACCTTCAAACACGAATAGCATCTAAGACACAGACACAGACAGTTAGAGTTAATGTGAAGCTAAGACCGCTCGGCTTTACACTTACGTGTATTTTACTGAAAATGTCCTGCAGTCGAGGCAGCTAAATTGAAGACGCTTGTTTTGGAACCTCGATCTCTTCCAAAGCCTAGTGCAATCTATTACGTCAAAGTAAAGAAACGTCACTCTGAAAGTGTGGCGTAACGTGTTAGTTCTAAACATTCATCGAGGGTAATTAGCGAGCGCAATTATTTTTTTTCTATAATGACGTTTGTCTCAGTGACTTTGGCATCATGAGCAGTGGAAAAACAGGTCCCTGCCAGGCTTGCTTGACATGACCTCATTTACATGATATACACACGTGTGATTTGAACGATAATTATTGCACGAGTGTCTCTCTCACGTATGTAGGATACAACTTATTACGGGATTGACTACATCTTTAGGATTGACACTCGTTAAGCTGTGTCATTGACTTTACCAAGCTCCGCGCAATGCCTGCAATGGTTACCGCTGATGTCTGATTTTGATATCGACACCGTAGCTCAGGGTTTAAGCATGTCCCGAAAAAGAATACCTTTCGATGTGTATTAGAAGCATACACAGGTAGTAGAAGCATGTGTATGGACGAGTATAACCAGAGGGTACGTTCTCACTCGACATAACATCAAGACGATGTGTCACTGACTCCCCTCCCCCCCCCCCCCCCCCCGCTCCGCCACACACACACACACACACACACACACACACACACACACGCACATACACATACACACACACACACACACACACATACACACACACACACACACACACACACACACACACACACACACGCATGCAGATGCTCAGCACTTGTCTACTTGTTGTCTCGAGTTGTGTTGTTTTACAAGTATTAGTGGCTGAAAGACGATAACATTAAACATCCAAAGGCATGTCACAGCCAGAAACCTGGTCAGCCCTAAGCATGCACACGGAAATACCCGCGACAGTGTAAATTACGTCGTGCAGGGCAGCAAGTTGAAAGCAGCGTGTTGCACGAGCCAGTTATTTTAGGTCAATGGTACTTGGCAGACAGGACATTAGGGCGTCGTGTGTCTGGCTTCCTGCACATGAGTGACACTCCTTGCCTGTTAAAATATCGTCTCTTCCACACGCGGAGTGTACACGCCCCAACAAACCCTCCTGCTTCTAAAAACTTGAGAAAAAAAAACTAGACACACCGCCCCCCCCCCCCCCCACCCCCCTCCCACCCCGCCCTTCTCCAACCCCAGCTGGGCTATATTAGGCTCCTTTCGTTACTTTCTTTTTGGACACGTTTTTTTGTTTGTCTGTACAGAATCCCTCTCCCCCTCCCCCTTCCCGTCAGCTCCACCCAGTCCCCACGTTCCAGGTTGTCGTCGATGTTGTCGTCACTTTGGCTGCTTTTCGTTGTAGTTGTTGTTGTTGTTGTTGTTGTTGTTGTTGTTGTTGTTGTTGTTGTCGTCGTCGTCGTTGTTGTTGTTGTTGTTAGTGTTGTTGTTGTTGTTGTCGTCGTCGTTGTTGTCGTTGCTGCTGTTGTTGATCTGTTTCTTTGTAGGCACCACTTACATTCACATTCAAGAAGTTACGTCTTATAGGAAGAACAAACAACGTTCACGCTAATTCCTTCTTCAGGTATGTGTTGGCTATGCTATTGATTTGTCTGATGCCTTTTACGCCCACGATTGCTCATCTGGACAAACTTTGTAAGGGAGAGTTACTGGTTCCGAACCGGTTATGGGAATCGTACCACTCGTTTTCCCAGAAAACGGGTGAGGATACGGTGCCAATGACTACGTAGCCCGAAAGGATAATCTAAAGGAATTAACTCGCTGAAACGAAAAGTGCGGATCAACACCATGCGGCGGCAAGGTGGAAAAGAATCAATTTTAACTCTTGTTGATGTTATTTTACATAATTTTGTTTTGCGTGACACTGTATCTAAATACGCACAGACAAGATGCAATCTTGATTTGTCACAAAGTTCAATGACTGACCTGTGATCCAGCCAAGTTTAGAGCAAACTGTCTCAGCCTCACCGGGTGTATGGCTTCGTTTGATAGGGTCGTTTTCAAAAAAATGTCGCGAAAGCTGTCTCCGGACTTTGGCTTTGCACAGTCGTCGCGTCTTAAAACAAACTAGACAACATGTTGTATCATTGTGTTCGTTGTCCAAGGGTCATTAACTTCCTGTATCAAAAATACAATTTTATGTTAATATGGTTTGTAGAGCGTGAGTTATCTGACGCAAGGGAGCAGAAAAACGAGTGTCTCACGGTCGCCAACCAGTTTTTCAGATCTATTTTTTTCTGTTTTCCAGTATCGCATAATCATGAAATTTGGTCACATTATAGTCTTTATTGGTTTCTTTTTGCTAAAGTTAACATTTTCATTAAAACTTGGTTGTAGGGGTGCATAATACGAAAAAAAACTTTTGTCCCACAAAAAATGTCCTTGCTCTGAAGAAAATTGATAACACTAAAAAATGTGGATCGCCAAACTCAGATCTAATTAGATCTAAAGAAAGAAAACTCTTTCATCAATTAATTAACTACAGATATACAGTTGCAGACGACATGAAAAACATCAAATATTGCTGCCTTTCAATTAAGGTGAGATGTCCCTCAAAATGTTGTCCTTGCTGTTACGGTACTTTCAAATTGAAAGAGTTCGATTCAAACTCTGAAAGTCTCACAGTTTGTAGAGATTTTGATCCAGATCAAGAATCACACAAGTTTGTTTCAAAGCGACGTGGCTTTGGAAACTGCGACACAAAAAAACACCTAAAATGTCCTTGCTGTTACGGTCCTTAATGTTACGATTCTGGGGCCAGTTTCCACTGTGTCCACTGAACACGTACTTGTGTATAGGTCACGTCTTAAACTGGATATTTCAGTGACACATCTTTGGATTTTCCAGACTGAATTGGGTAACACAGTGGGTTTTTTTTGGTTTTTTTAAATCTGTTCAGTTTTAGATCTGTTTTATTGTCTGCGCGACGTTTAAATGTATGCTTATCCTCTATTATGAAAGAGAACATTCATTGCTCTGTCGCAAGTTCTCGTTTTCGTAGAGATTTTAAGCTGATTTCTCTGGTCAGCACCTAACATTGCTGCAAAAACATCAATCGCAACTAGCAGCTGAATAAAATAGTTCATTCACTGTAAGTCTTATTGGTTTTGTTTTCTGAATCTGACTATTGTTATGACAGGATCAGTGAATGAGCGTTCCTGCTCACCACGGAACTCCGAATAGCTTCGTGACGTTGTTATTGCTTCAAATATAAAAGCGTCTTTGGCTGTAGTAGACAATTATGTGTCTGTCTCTATAGTTTATCTGCGGGCTTTCAATTGTCTTTTCAGAATGTTTCTTCTCCGTTCATCCCGGAGAAGGCGATTTTTGTTTTGTATCGTAAGAATGCGTCCCATGTTCCTCGAGAGACAAGTTCAAGGGCGCGCAATATCCCGCTAACGAGCTAGGCAGGGAATTGGGTGAAATTTTAAAGAAAATATATGCTTATTTGACAATTTACATTCAACTACGTTCAGGGGCAGCATGCCGTCACATAATTGAAGACAGTGTCAAGTAATACGCAGGATATACGCTAATTGCAGACATCATGTCTCGCATTTTGAAGATATTGTTCTTAATACTCGTCATCAAGGTGGCATACTTCAGTTTTTAACTAATAAATGAATGCAGATTCCAGACCTAAAATCAAAATAACGATTTTACAAACTTCAATTTTCGAGAAAAAAAGTTGGACCCATTTGGCGACATTTTTTGAAAACGACCCATCTGACTATACAGACTATACAGTTACGTGTATCGTACCACTCTTGGTCTGGTACCGGTGGTACGATTCAGATAACTCGTGGTACTATATGCATGACTACATATAAATGTGTGTGTTTGTTGTGAACGGTTTTCAGCAAGCAAAAGCAGAAAAAAATGGATTGCATGTGTTTTGTGTCACCAATGGGCACACGAAAAATGCACATAAAGTGATGGTTTCACTTATATTTGCCATCATTGTGATGATTCCAGTGTACAGACACTTGACTGTCAAAACAGTGATTCGAAAGTGACTAGCCTGATTGTGCGTAAGTATTGCCATGCTGCGTGCTGCAAATGTTGGACTGAAACGGTTTTGTTGTATTGTTTATATTTGAATAAAACAGGTTATGCCTATCGTACCTGCGGGTTATGGTTATAGTACCGGTGGTACGAATCCAGTGACCTGGTGGTACTTATTGAAGACCCAGTCTCTTGATTCGTACCTTTCGAAGGAAAAGAACATCATTGTGTGGTGTCTATAATGTGTACCATCTGGTAATATGAAAAATACTGCATGGTAGAATCATATTGGCACTATGCAAGGTGCAAATAGCAGTGCTTTGGGATATCATGCTTGTGACGCAGATGAGTTTTTCTTAAGTGGTACGGAACCAGTAACTCTCCCTTACACAACGCACTAGGTTGGTGTGTGTTTGAAGTTCACATCCTACTTTAGTGCGTGCTACAAAGCAGGGACTTAAGCATTTGGACACTACTGGTACGGACGGGCGTTTGCTTTAAACAGTGATTACTTCCGGTTTCGAAACTAATCATCCAAAGAAAGCATAATACGCCAGTTTAAATTTTACTGGAATGGAATGGCGTATGTCAATTATACCGCGCACACACACACACACACACACACACACACACACACACACACACACACACACGCACGCACGCACGCATGCACGCACGCACGTACGCACACACGCACGCACACACACACACACACACACACACACACACACACACACACACACACACACACACACACACACACAATCTCTGGCGGTCTTTCGTGGACAAGAAGGGGGATAAACAAGGTCCCATTTAGACAAGAAAGTTTGTTTCTTTGCACTTGGCGAGGAACATACGCGTCTTGCCTTTACAGCGGTTTAGATAACAGAAGAGTTTTAGTTCAGTCAGCAGACGAATTCTGGAAATAACTCTGTCGGGTTGTAATGGGTTCTGGAAGAGTTGCGTTTCCTTGGGAGAATTGAGCAAGCTTCACGTGCCATTGTAAGCGGGCCAATCACTTGCAAGCAGTCAGACTTCACATGTTGTCGCTCGATCTGTGCACTGAGGGACGCGATCACGTCGGTGATGCCCATATCAGCCCTAATGTGCGTACTTTCGAACTAAAAAACAATGTTATATTGAGTGGACAGTGCAGAAAAAAAAACCCAGATCGGAGCTAATTTTCACTGGGATGTCGCGCTTCGTCAGAATGGCCAATTCTACGACATTTATTTCTGACGGCAAAGTGAATGTTTGTTCGTCGACAATCAAACGTGACGTGTGACGTCTTACCATTCAAAATGAATGAAACACAGTGTGTTGCGTCTCCTAATCAGTCTACGAACCCTTTAATTATCTGCTCGGGCAGTAGCATAACGGAGAGCAGTGCAGGGATATAAACTTGGCCAACACATTATTGCAACAAATCTCGAACCCAAATTAAAGCATTTATTCCAGTGTAATTTCATTAAAACTTTATATGCCAGTTACGGCCGTTCACTTAACTATCAGGATCACCTTTTGGATTAAAGATTTCTTTTACAGGGATCACGTGACCGCCGCTCAAATAAGGGTACCCTCAAAATCGACCAGAAAAAACGGAAGGGCCAAATGAAAAATCGACAAAGTATCACAATAGGCAAAACTTTGCAACTTTGACATACGAGAAGAAAGTCAAATCAATTATCTATCCTGAACAGATTGTTTTGTTTAGCTACCTTGCGTATTTTGTGTGCTATGCTACTCCTACTGCTGCAGGTGTCGATCGCAAGAGCGGTCAAACACGGGGCTTTATATACGCTGACATGTGTGTCCTTCCTTTGAGCGAGTTGATGGCATAAGACACACTCAGTATATTTACTCTAAAGCCTGATATTATTTGGGCGAAGTCGAATTCGGGAAGCTTTGGCGCTGAGTTTTCTGTGTAAAAGGGCTACGTGAAATCTTCGCGAATCGACTTCAGGCTGAATTACGGGCAACCTTAACAACCCA
>NC_090258.1:23962464-23972464 GCF_037325665.1 Littorina saxatilis
AAAATGCGTGTGACGAAAGCACGACACACTTGAGACACCCCACACAAAAGTAGATCTTTACTGTACACGACCTGACCACACAGTTATGCCTATTCAAATGCGCGTTGCAAAATGTGCGCTTGGAATCTTCTTTTTTCTTTGGCGGTACTGACAATATCGTTATTGAAACAATCCCAGTGCACTAAGGGATTTATAGAGCAAATCTCGAAAATAATTATTGAACTCAGCGCTATGCGCTTCGTTCAATAATGAATTTTCTCGATTTGCTCTAATCCCTTAGTGCACTGGGATGTCTCAATAACTTAAATAATAATAATAATAATAATAATAATAATAATAATAATAATAATAATAATAATAATAATAATAATAATAAAGTGTATTTATACTGCGCCTATCCCTTACAAAAAAACAAAAATATTTGGCTCTAAGCGCATTACAACATGTGTAGAGACTTGGTACAATCAAGTCTGACAAATACAATAACACAATATACAGTCGGTCTCTTAGGTAAAACTGTGAAAAGCAGCTTCGAAATTTAAACACTGCTACTACAAAAAGTGCTCTAACAATGCATACTGCTTTACAATATGCATTTATGTATAAATATAGTTAAAGAACATCGAGTTAATAGGAATTAAAAAAGGTTCTTATGATAAAACTATCTAGCGGACGACGAAGAAGAAGAAGAATAAAACTATCAATATCATAGTCAGGGACAGGATAAGGGGCGCACCTGTCTCCCAATGTATGTGTGTGTGTGTGTGTGTGTGTGTGTGTGTGTGTGTGTGTGTGTGTGTGTGTATGTGCGTGCGTGCGTGTGTGTGTGCGTGAGTGCGTGCGTGCGTGTCTGTGTGTGTGCGTGCGTGCGTGCGTGCGTGTCTGTATGTGTGTGTGCGTGTGTGTGTGTGTGTGTGTGTGTGTGTGCGTGCGTGCGTGCATGCGTGCGCGCGCGCATGTGTGTGTGTGTGTGTGTGTGTGTGTGTGTATGTCAAAACAAGGTCAGGCGACTTTGCGACATCTGACATGTTTACATGATACCCCTTCGGAATGAAGTATTGCATTTCAGGTCGATTGCTATAAAACCAGTTCTTAAGCATGAAGATCGAGTTTCCTGCAGCTGGATCCGTGTTTATTTTGTTCCAAAATAGGGCACTGTAATGTGCGTTGTTATGGAAACACTCTGAGAAAATTAAAGCGAGGTAACAAGTTTTTAGAACCATCGCTTGAAGTATGGACGCAAAAGAGAATATTTGCTGCTGATAACATTGCTGTTGTATTCATATATGTATTTACTAAAGGAATACCCGGCTTCGCCGGGGTGAATCGCGAGACAGAGACAGACAGCGTGGCGGTTCACCACAATCACCTTTGAAGGCGAAGTCCTGTCAAACGGGATTGAGAATTTTAGAGCTTATTTCTAAGTCCTATATTATCTGTTATGGCTTCTCAAATGCCAGAATATACAGACAGACAAAAGCCGCCAGACCCCATCACAAACAGAACTCTACAATCCACAGGTGTTGCCTCCACACACACACACACACACACACACACACACACACACACACACACACACACACACACACACACACACACACAGAAGCCGTATATATATATATCTATATATATATAAATATATAGAGATAGATGACAGTGGATTTTTCGATAAATAGATTCGACCTTTGCACTTTTACAGTGAGGACAACTTACGGGTTTGTTTGTTTGTTTGTTTGTTTGCTTAACGCCCAGCCGACCACGAAGAGCCATATCAGGGCGGTGCTGCTTTGACATTTAACGTGCGCCACACACAAGACAGAAGTCGCTGCACAGGCTTCATGTCTCACCCAGTCACATTATTCTGACACCGGACCAACCAGTCCTAGCACTAACCCCATATTGCCAGACGCCAGGCGGAGCAGCCACTAGATTGCCAATTTTAAAGTCTTAGGTATGACCCGGCCGGGGTTCGAACCCACGACCTCCCGATCACGGGGCGGACGCCTTACCACTAGGCCAACCGTGCCGGTAACTTACGGGTACATGCAAGGAAAGCCCACAACTTCTAAGGCGAACAACTCTGCAGAGTCTGCTGTGAAGGGCGACGGTAGTCTCCCTGTCACACTCGACCCCCTTTGAATGAACTTTGTCCCCAAAGTTCCGAACCATGGACCCGCCAAGCTTAGGTCCCTCCCAGGTAGAATGGGAACAGCACGAAAATGATTCAGTGGCCTGAACAATTTATGTCGAGTTTCATCGCTGTCGACGACGCCAAATGTAACCGAGTGCCGAAACACCACAATCACCTTTGAAGGCGAAGTCCACTCAAACGGGATTGAGAATAACTGTTATGGCTTCTCAAAGGAAGGCCTGAACATACAGACACACCAAAGCCGCCAGACCACATCACAAACAGAACTCTACAACCCACAGGTGTTGCCCACACACACACACACAAACTTGCACACACACACACACACACACACACACACACACACACACACACACACACACACACACACACACACACACACAGAAGCCGTATATATATATATGTATATATATATCTATAAATATATAGAGATAGATGACAGTGTATTTTTCACGTGGCTATAAATTGATTCGACCTTTTCACTTTTGCAGTAAGGACAACTTACGGGTGCAAGGAAAGTGTTCTGGACAGTGCAGTGACATACTAAAAATAGTAACGTAGTAACGGGAATATGGATTGACGCCACACGAAGGAAGGGAGATAAACGCTGAAAACACTGGAGAAGATAAGGAAGAGTTACTGGGAAAGGATCCAGAGAAAAACCAAACTCGGTTCAGCGCTGCGCGTTGAGAGCACGTGTTGAAATATCTCATCGAGCAGGTTGTGTCCGGGGTGTACCTGAATATGGCCACCAAATTTGAAACAGATCCATCGAGAACCTTGGGCGTGCATCGCGGACACACACACACACACACACACACACACACACACACACACACACATACCTAAAGTGTGGATGGTTACCTAAGAGGCAGCACTGGGTGTAGTGCCTTTCTAGTGAACTTGCACTACAACAGCACTGGGTGCAGTACTCGCTCCGGCATCGAAGAATTTTGCACAAAAAAATGCACAAAATTTGACCTATTTCGTCGCCTATAGAGGACGGAAAGAATGTCATTTTGAACATTGTTATGACATTCTTTCCGTCAAAAAAGTCAATTTAACGGTGTTAAATGAAGCGACCATCCACACAATTAGGTTGTCATCCAGAGTTTAGGTTGCCATCCACGTGTGGATGGTTGCCTTATGGTGATTTAGGCAACCAAACCTGTGGAAACGAGGGTACACACACACACACACACACACACACACACACACACACACACACACACACACACACACACACAAGTCGTATATATATATAGATGTATTTATGTATGTATTAATTGTTATTGTTTTATGTATTTATGCATTTATGTTTATATGTATGTATGCTTTTATTTATGTATTTTTGTGTTTGTTTTATTTAATGTTTATTATTTATGTATTTATGTTTGTATGTTCTTATATATTTATGTATGTATTTATATATTTCAGTTTTCCCTCTACCAGAAGAATGGTTGGAGTGCTTTTTCTTTTATTTTCTATGTTTCTTTTTTGGGTGTGCTGTGAGAGATGGTATTAATCTTCGCAATGCTAACATTGTTAAGAAAAGTAAGAGAAACACAACGTCGTGCTTGAAAAATGCGACAATTATGTGTGCGAAATAAATCATGGCAGAGTTGGATGCATTAACGGGAAGCATGTATCCGCTTGCACCGATTGACCAAATGTTAAATCATGCCTTTAGCGACTTGTGTATTATGTTACGCGCTTGGTTCTTGAGATAGAAAACGAAGACAACCTCCCCCTCCCCCCCCCCCCCCCCCCCCCCCCCCCGCCCCCGCCTCGTCTCCGGAAGGAAAGGAACAGGTCATGGGGGTGCAGACCTATTTGTTAATGTATTAATGTTGTTGTTTTTTTATGTTTTTTATTTTTTTTATTTTATGTTTCCACTTCATTTCAAATAATTTCTTTTTTTTGTCGTGTCTGATCTTATCTAGATAAATGGGTGAAGTCTGGAGAGAAAAAAAATAAGAGCCGTGCGCTGCATTATTGATCTATATGCGATGTGCAGAGCCTGATGAAAACGATGTTTTTCCCTCATAATCCTTGTGGAAACTGCTTTGCATTTTCTATTAAACTGGGCGTCAATGTATAAGATATCAGCAGGAAAGAGGCTGGATCTCGTGATAATTTTTGCTTACTTTAATTCAATTCCTCATGTGCGTGTATGTGTGTGTGTGTGTGTGTGTGTGTGTGTGTGTGTGTGTGTGTGTGTGTGTGTGTGGTGTGTGTGTGTGTGTGTGTGTGTGTGTGTGTGTGTGTGTGTGATAATGTTTGCTTACTTTAGTTTAATCCCTCATGTGCGCGAGAGTGTGCGTGCGAGTGTGTGTGTGTGTGTGTGTGTGTGTGTGTGTTTGTGTGTGTGTGTGTGTGTGAGTGTGTGTGTGTACCCCCGTTTCCACAGGTTTGGTTGCCTAAATCACCATAAGGCAACCATCCACACGTGGATGGCAACCTAAACTCTGGATGACAACCTAATTGTGTGGATGGTCGCTTCATTTAACACCGTTAAATTGACTTTTTTGACGGAAAGAATGTCATAACAATGTTCAAAATGACATTCTTTCCGTCCTCTATAGGCGACGAAATAGGTCAAATTTTGTGCATTTTTTAGTGCAAAATTCTTCGATGCCGGAGCGAGTACTGCACCCAGTGCTGTTGTAGTGCAAGTGCACTAGAAAGGCACTACACCCAGTGCTGCCTCTTAGGTAACCATCCACACTTTAGGTATGTGTGTGTGTGTGCAGTATGGGTGTGGCGGACGTGCCTGTCTGGAGTACTTTGGGTGATCTTACTTCGTATGTTTTATTGTTCTTATTTTTGTTTTTTAAGGTTGTTGTCATATGTTGCTTGGCTGTTTTAAGAGCAGATGAACCACACTTTCCCATCCATTGTATTAATTGTATGGACAATAAATGATCATAATATGTCTTATGTCTTATGTCCCTATATCCATTGTTTCTTTTTTCTTTTGTTTGCATCGTGCTTCCTGTTCTGTTTTGATTTACTTGTGTTAATGCTTTTTGTTTTTGTTTTGAGGGGTACTTTTTTTTAATTCTTTTTTTTTCTCCTGCCGCGGTCCTGCATAGACCATTGTGTTGAAGGGGCGTTAGAAAACAACAACCAACCTGATACTGTAAGTCATCAGCAAGAGCAGGCGATGGTACGTAGGTCGTGTACTATATTTCCCGAGAATGGATTTTTGTTCTACCGATACATCACATTGGAGACAATAAACGTTTCGATGGGCTTTTCTAATGCCTTTCTGAAATTACCTATTACTCATTTCTCTCAGAAACTTGACGCAGTTTTTTTCGGGACTACAGCATAGACGGTTAGGATGGTAAAAGAAGACTGCAGGGATGAGGCCGAGAGTGTGAGGGGAGGGGGGGGGGAGGGGGGGCGAACATCCTTTTTATTGACAGAGTGTATGACAGTATCCGCAAACATGTGGTAGTCAGATATTGGATCCAGGAATCCATAGACAATTTCTTGCAAGGGCCTAAGGAATGCTTCTGGCGTATACGCACGGCTTCTCCGCGAAGATTGTGGCAATATTCAAGAAGACTGTGTGATGCCTCATCAATTACGTTGTTGTGAGAATACGTTTAGCTGAATGCCGCGTCATGTCCTAGTTAGACCTTTTCGTTACGTAGAGCTATATTCAGAGAACAAGCTGTCTGCTATCATTACCAACAGATACTATGAGGCTTACGGGTAACACTTTGTGCGAAGAAAAAAGGTGCTGACTTTACGTTTTGAGTTCTATCCACAGAAAATGAGAGAGAATACTACAGAGAGAGAGAGAGAGAGAGAGAGAGAGAGAGAGAGAGAGAGAGAGAGAGAGAGAGAGAGAGAGAGAGAGAGAGAGAGAGAGAGAGAGAGAAAAAGAGAGATAGAGAGACAGATACAGAGACAGAGACAGAGAGACAGAGAGAGACAGAGAGGAGAGAGAGGAAGGGAGAGAGAGGGTGAAATATGGTGAGAGAGAGAGATAGAGAGAAAGACAGAGAGAGAGAGAGAGAGAGAAAGAGAGAGAGAGACACAGAGAGAGAGAGACAGAGAGAGAGACAGAGAGAGAGACAGAGACAGAGAGAGAGACAGAGACAGAGAGAGACAGGGACAGAGATAGACGGAGACAGAAACAGAGACAGAGACAGCATCGGGGCGACAGAGACATTGAGAGTCAGAGAGAGAGCGACAAACAGCGACGGAGATAGACAGAAAGACAGACAAAGACAGACAGAGGCACCCTAGACGGCCAGGCAGACATGCATCCAGACATAAAAAACAGACGGAGTGACCCAGACAGAGACATAAGACTGCTACAGGGACACACACACACAGAAATAGTTGACATTTCAACAGAATTTTCGGAGGGAATATGTACAGTCTGGTTTGTTGCTCTGAACAGACCCAAGGCCAAACAAAACCCGGTCAGTCACACGGAGTGTTGGCCCCTCCCTGCTTCAAAACAGGGTACTATTTGTCACTGTCAGTCCTGTTGTCGTCTCCGTCCAGACATCAACCAAGACTCTTCTAACACACAGAAAACTCAGACAGGGAGCTTTGAATATTCGTCACCATTTTTCACGTCGCTCAGCACACCGTAAAATACACAATGTCGCAGCAAGCACGAATAGAGGGTAGACCGAGAATCTTTCGAATTCCTTTGACTTTTCGGAACATATTCATAGTTTAGTGAATAGTAAAGATAAGAACCTAGCACAATGTCTTCATATGATCATACATATGAAAATATATATGAAAGCAACTTCTAGATTACATACATTTGCAATGGACTAAGCACCATTCAGAATAGGTTCGTTCGCAGTAGATGATTCTGACACACACTCGGACAATGTGTTCATTTGCAATGGATTACGGGCATCCACCTGGCATGATATATCCATTGCAGCAGATGATGAAGATAAGCACCTGCAGACTATGTTCATTATGAACGGATTCCTGTCACGCGCCGTTGACAATATGTTCATTTGCAGTAGAAAATCATGATACGCACCATCAGACCAATGTGCGGAATAATGTACATTCACTTCACAATAGATGCGATAAGCAATAATAACCAACCAGCCAATCATAATAGATGAACGATAAGTGCTTGTTAGATGTGTATTTGTTGCCGAACACAGAATAATTATGTTTATAATATATGCTGTAGTTGATAACTGTATACAAGCATCTTCCACAATATGTTCATTTGCAAGATGATAGAGATGATAATTCCCATCACAGCGAGCGTATGAAGCTTTAGGAGGATAGAGTATGTCGCAGCAAAACTACCTTCTAGCTAGATCAGGAAGAAATAACCACAACGAGCGACAATTGAGCGAGTTATGCATCCTAAAAAATGACCATGGTCGCGGGGGGTGGGGGGGGGGGGGGGTAATGAAGAAGCCTTGCATTTGTGTATGTTCGAACTGCGCTTACAATTCCTTATTTGGAATATGGATTAAGCAAAGAGTCGTGTCATTTACTTCCGCGTTCAGAACAAAAATGCAAGCCGAATGCGGATTCAATCCCTTAATGAAGGCACGACGTGGGATGATAATACCTCGGCTCCACACAGATGATAATAACCAAGTCCACAATCAGCTGCGACAAAATGGCTGCCTTTTTCGTAGTACAAGGACAAAGGTTTACTTTTAGCAATGGCTTGACAGACATCCAAAAGAGACTTGCTGATGGCTGACGGCCCGGCAGTTTTGTCAAGGATGTCCCCCTGAATGGGCTGCCAATCAAACATTATTTTGCAACAATAACCTCAGAGTCTGCTGAGCTTCTTTGCGCACTAAGAGTTCTTTAGCAATCTGGTTGTGGTACCGACCATGCCTGGGTAACGACGCGCAGACAGAGTGTGTCCTTTACTGTAAAGATTCGTTCTTCTTCCGACAAGTAGAAAAGTGAGGACCATTCAGAAAACCAGATCCCAGTCAAGCCATCTAGTAATTGTGACGTTTCAGCGTTTCTCATGCGGCATTGAAGGAATAAAGAGTGTACTGCAAGAGAGGGAGAGAGAGAGAGAGAGAGATAAAGAGAGAGAAAGAGAGAGAGAGACAGAGAGAGACAGAGAGAGACAGAGAGAGACAGAGACATAGACAGAGAGAGAGAGAGAGAGAGAGAGAGAGAGAGAGAGAGAGAGAGAGAGAGAGAGAGACAGAGACAGAGACAGAGAGGGACAGAGCTAGATTTTTGACGACGTTGAGTTAACCTATAGAAAACATGAATACAGAATCAAGCATGCACATTATTACTAAAACCTGCAATGAAGCGACATGAAAGGACAGTAAATTGTGACGATTGATCTTGATACGAACATCTGCTGAATCGATGGTCGGAGAAAAGGAAGCTTAGTCGGAACAGAATGTTACCCCGAAATCGGTGTGTGGCTGCCTAGATGGCGCGGGAAAACGGTCATGCACATAACTTGAATACCCATTCATGCACAAAGACGAGGGTTCGTTTGGACCAGCACACTGTGAGATACCAGGAAATGAAAGGGCAGATGAGCTGGCGAAAGAAGGAGCCGTGGAAGACCAACCTGAAAACAGTGTCAGCTTTAGTGAGCAGAAGACAATCGATTATTACAACAAGTTCAGCCGCGTACTTCCGGCATTTGTTATTCGATGCAATTCCCTTCTGTCTGTTTTGAAGCGATTAGTAGCAGCTCAAGTTGAATTGAGTGCCCTTAACCACTTCCGTAGGATCTCTCCGCTAGACTGGAACATATTAAAACTGTCTCCTGCACAGACAAAACAAAACGTTGTTGGAGCTAAATAGACAGGGCACCATGCCCTGGGATATACCAACAGCTCGATAAGTCTGCAATTTACAGCAACTTCGATATAAAAAAAAAGTAGATCAGAAAAAAAACGAGTTCTTTTGTAATTCAAAACTCCTGCCGACGAACTGCGCAAGACTGCGGACTTCCTGGCAGCCACTGGTCTGAGGATTTAGCACAGCCATCAACATCGAACGCAGAAGAAGAAGAAGAAGTAATTCAAAACGGGAGGAGATTTTCAGTACGCTCACCAGGCCTGCATCTTAAATCAATGCTCAATGCAGCACTAGCAGATGTTCACAAGCCTTTGCAACTGTTTAAGCCATACGTTACTGAACAACAACTGTACATATTCTATTAAAGTGCGACATTAAGTTGGGATATAACTGTATTGAGTGCATGTGACATCCCACACTAACCAACCTAACCATCTCACACGAACGCCGAAGCATAATGTTATCAACACATGTGTTAATATTTGAAAATGCCTTGAGTTGTAACGATTACCGAAAACGCGTTATATTTGAAATCTAAAAACAAATAGACTGCCAACGTTCCAACATTCAGAATAAAACAAACAAGAAAGGTATGTTATAGGAACGTGATATTTATGATACAACATAACTTTACGTTCACTGATCTTCGACCCAGCGGTCTTGTGGACAGACATACACGCACTTATAATACAAAAAATAAACTTATCTGAACATGTTTCGAGAAGCTCGTTCGGAAGGCATAATCGGGACAAAATGGAGACATTGACGTTTATTGTCAGACCCCGCGGTTGATTCCCGACGATGACGACGACAACAATGACAAAACAGACAAAACGACAAAATGACAACACGCAGACAGTTACACACCACTGAACTAAAGTGGTCTCCTTTCCTCTGAAGACACAAAAAAACCACACATATACACACACACACACACACACACACACACACACACACACACACACACACAAACACACCCATATACCCACCCACACATAAATACATACAGACACAGACACACACACATACACACACACACACACA
>NC_090258.1:23977464-23982464 GCF_037325665.1 Littorina saxatilis
GTGCGTGTTTATCTTGTCATCATTAACATGTATGTGTTGTGCGGAAGGATTGCTGGTGTTCACTTTAAAATATGGATATATCTATGTACTAGTGGATGTTTTGTTTTGTCATGGATTATACATGCCCTACGTAAACCTGTAATTGTCATTCTTGTTTAAAATTAGTCTTGGATTGTTTTGTCATGCCAATGTTTTGCACTCTTAATCTTGTTTTGACGCATAGTGATAGCAGGATGACCAATTTTAACATGTTGTCTTGAACATTGCCATCAGAATAATTATATATGTGTATTATTTCTTTTTTGGTATCGCTGGTAACTCCTATTGCATCTTAGTTCCAGTGAACTTAGTTTACCGGACTTTTCCTTCAGTCACACTGATGAGAATCGCTTTGTTTGACTGGGCATCAGAACAATATAAGTCTATTTGTTTGATTAACGTGTCGACTAGTATGACAAGGGCACATTGGTGTTTAATCCTGAGGGTTTCCCTTGCTGAAATTGAATATTGTCTGGTATTGCCATCAGTGTGTACTGAGCTCCCTTGATCGTGTGTGCGTCAAAATGAACCGATACAAACACTCCGACTTATTGGACGGTTGAATACATCGCCCTTCCGGTGTATACGTATTATGCTCATCGAAAAACAGGTTGACTGTTTTGACGCTCTAACATACAGAATAATAAAATAAATATTAAAACATACACAAGAAAGATGAAGATACTATTTAACATTAGATTATGTCTGTAATATTCTGTGATTATCCTCTTTATTGTATTTCTCTGTCTACTCTTCTTTTAACTTGTTTGTGTGCAGATGAAGACACTGGTCGAAACGGATCCCTGTTTGATTGTTTGTTTTGCTAGTTTTTTTTGTTTTTGTTTTTTTCTTCTTCTTTTCTAGTATTTTTCTTTTCTTTCTTGTGAGTATATTGTCATTGTTATCGTGTTCTAAATGTTTTTCACCTGCAGTCTCTTGTTCTATTTGCTACACTGAAGATTCGTTGTCAGAGTGTTTCATTGTGACAATTCAAGACATTCACAAGTACATCTACCGACTGGTATTGTTTTTGTTAGAGTGGACATACAGAACAATGAAACCAGCCAGCAGCGCTATATACACATCTTGTTGGTCTCCCATTTAACATTCTGAACAGATAGAAGACAGTGAGCATAATTGCTTTAGCGAGAGGATATGTATCTTTAATTGTGGATTTAGACTTGATAACTCGTTTGTTTTCAACATGGCTTAAGGCAAGCCTTGCTTTCTACGTCTGCTCTTTGTCCTGTTTTATCTACAAAGAGTTTACTGTACATAGTTATATCGTTCTGTTCTCCCAGCTCTTCTGAAACAAATCGGACTCAATTCACTCGGTCACTTTCGAAGACAGACTAGAAGGGAATGTTTGTACAGTCAATGCCTTGGAGGTACCATTGTCTGCTTCAACTTCCATTCCTATGGTTTCAGGCCTTGGTAATGTCCTACGCGTTGTTGGTGTTTACCGAGAGGCCATGGTTTGTCTCGGTACGTACGTCATACTGCGATGTTCACACACGGGCACAATTATTTCTTTCTTTCTTTATTTGGTGTTTAACGTCGTTTTCAACCGTTCAAGGTTATATCGCGACGGGGAAAGGAGGGTGGAGGGGGGGGGGGGGGTAGAGTCACTTGTTAATTGTTTCTTGTTCACAAAAGCACTAATCAAAAAACTGCTCCAGGGGCTTGCAACGTAGTACAATATATGACCTTACTGGGAGAATGCAAGTTTCCAGTACAAAGGACTTAACATTTCTTACATACTGCTTGACTAAAATCTTTACAAACATTGACTATATTCTATACAAGAAACACTTAACAAGGGTAAAAGGAGAAACAGAATCCGTTAGTCGCCTCTTACGACATGCTGTGGAGCATCGGGTAAATTCTTCCCCCTAACCCGCGGGGGGTGGCAAAATGATTGTTCTACCTTATGAAAGCAATTACACTTAGGTCAACAAAGATTCATAATTGTCTCAGAAATCTTTGCAATTGTTATTGATATTTGTAAAAACAAAGATCGCCATGTTGTCTTAATTTCGAATCCCAAGAGACATTGTAGAATTAAAAATAAAATCATAATGATAACTGATATGTTTGCCGTTATTACGTCGCCACAAAAGTACGTCAAAATTGAACATTGGAGATATGAAACATGGAATTACCGGTATTCTTTTACTGTTTCTTCTTTATTCTTTCTTTCTTTCTTTTTGTCTTTCTTTCTTTCTTTCTTTCTTTCTTTGCAATTTGTTAACTTACAAACCAAAACTTAAACAGAACACGGAGTCCATCACAGCCTACCGCAATAAGCATGGCAGATTTGAATAGCACGCTCATAGTACGGGTGTCACGATTTCATCTTTCGCCTGTGTACATATTTCCCCCTCGACATATACTCAAGACTGAAATGTTGTTTCCTGGTAAAATTAAGAAGTGACACTATTTATGGACGAAAAGCATGTCAGTTTCTTGCATGTGAAGAAAATTGGTGGTAAAATTTAATAGATTTCACCCCCAAAATTGAATTCCTCGAAAACGTGTACTGAGTGGTTACGTCCCTTGAGTAAGAAGGAAAACATTTTAGGATGGATCAAATTTCTAA
The DNA here is from genome assembly GCF_037325665.1 of Littorina saxatilis. Taxonomy (NCBI): domain Eukaryota; kingdom Metazoa; phylum Mollusca; class Gastropoda; order Littorinimorpha; family Littorinidae; genus Littorina; species Littorina saxatilis. The sequence continues at coordinate 23,980,103 of NC_090258.1, forward strand.
GTTAAATAAAACAAATTGGTTGCACAAATTTGGCCCCATGAATGTAAGGTACACAAGGTCGCTCATCAGTACTATCGAAGGGTGTTTTTTTGTTCAGTTTAGAGTTTATACTAGATCAACGAGGCCGAGAAGCGAAATATCAACACGGCGAAAGATGAAAACGTCACACCGGCAGTAAACCACTTGGCTACTGATTTACGACGTGTACTAGAGCTGAACAAACCTATTGAAGGACTATAGGCCTAGAAGCTCGGACTAATCTGTTAGGCCAACAAAAACAAATAGTCTGTTTACGGTATCCCGACCGACCCTATTTTTTCGCGCGACCCTAGACTTTTTGGCGGCATTTGAGAAAGAAAAAAATAATAATAATAATTAAAAAAAAAAAGTCTTTTTTTTTTTTTTGGCAAAATAACTTAACAATATGTTTTTTGGGAGAAAAAAAAATCCCGACCTACCGACCCTTTTCTTTTGTGTGCCTATGTTACCGTAAACAGACTATTTTTGTTTTGTTTCCCTTACAAAATACACGAGGACAACGGTAGCTGTAATGCACATAACTGTCCAGGTATTTGTAGTGTCTGCATTGTGGTCGACATCAACGTGTTTATTGAGTCGTGCTTATTCTCTGTCGGCACTGCGGAGGGCTGTTTCATGTTGCAATATATGCCATAACTCTAATGTAGTACAGCTGCTATACTTATATCATATGGTTATGATGCTCCATTGGTTCAAATCGACGTTATCCTGGTTCAGTTTGCTAAGTATTGCAATCCGGTCCATGCACTCATTTAAAAGCGTAATTAGATGTGTACGTATAGTTTCTTTTGTGATTGTGTTTATCAATATGTTAATTCCGTTGTGTTTTTCTGTTCTTTGAATGTTCCTTAATTATTGCGAAAGCCAGTTACTTTCCAAACTAGGCTTACAGTGAAGTATCTCACACCCGACTAAAATGATTGGTTGCACCAAGCGACTATTTTGTTTGCAACATCTTAGGCGAATTAGGACATGCTACAGTTTCTTTGAAGCAATCAACTTACCGACAAATTGAATGGCTTTCTGGTTCACGACGGAACACACTTGCTTTGAATTTCCTAAACTGAACTTCCAACATGCTCATCACAGTTTCGAGTTGCTCGTGAGTGATCTCCACCGTGATTCGACTATGAATACATCGGTGTTAGCATGGACCATCAATTTTTACTTTTTGAGATTTTTTTTTTTTAAACGGAACTATTCTCTGGGATTTCAGAAGCCAGAATATATTTTTGTTTTTTCAAATTGCATTTAAAAATGGATTGGTTGTGATGATTTTAAATAGGTAGGGTGCTCACACCACTCGGACACGTTTTTAAAAAAAAAAGTAGGACTCCCCCATTCAAATGTAGAATTTTTAAAACAAAATCATGAAAATTATGAACAAAGTTTATCATATCATTCTGTTTACGAAAAGAAGTTATATTTAAAAAAAACTATTACAATGAAGAAAATAATGATATGTTTGTTGTATGAATGCCAGTATTTCACTGTAATATGCGAGACGGCCTCTTTCATCAAAGGCAATTTTAAGTGCCATAAACCCGTTCTCTGTAGTAAATGTTTATGGTAAAAAATAATGCAGATAATTATGTTCGATGATCTTTTAGAAGTAAGAAAATATGCCGAACAAGCCACCAACACTGCCCTAAAATATAACTAATGAGGAAACACACAGTGAAATCACGCAAGATCTACTTTCACTTTTGCCTGACCAGAATCTACGAAGAAGATGATGTCACTCGCATAGCAATACGTCATTACACCGATGACGCCAAACTTTTGCGTCATGCATATAGACTTGTTTACCAGTTTTGGAAGCAGCGGCGGCCCAACACGCTGTCTCAGAAGAAGACACAGTTTTGTGGTATTCTTCATTTACCTATGCTTGTAAAAATTGATCATCAGGAATCAAAGAATGCCGACAAGGTCATTCACCTGACAGCTCGATTACTTCCGGACATCTCCGTCAGTACTCGGAAATTGGGAGTGTTACCATATATACATCGATCGCAAACCGATATTTGCCCACCTCGAATGTGTGTTTTTATCATCGTTTTGCGTTCTTGGGACTTGATACATCACTAAACTGTGAAGACTGTCATGGTGCACGATCTAGAAAGCAGGAAATAATATTCTCCAACAATTTATTTCGTTTGTTTTTCACCACACATTTAGCACTGCGGAAGGCAAAAACGTGTGCACCTTTGAGTTCTACCTTCCCACTTTCATTCGTGATGAAGTGCAGTCTCCACAATCAGCCTCACATAACATTTATATCCGCATTTTCCCAACCCCATTAAATTGACCATGCCCCTACCCC
>NC_090258.1:23987464-24027464 GCF_037325665.1 Littorina saxatilis
GCATGAAGCAAAGTAATGTGATAAGACGTATACAGTGTTACTTTGTTCTGAACAAAAGCAATATAGCGAAAGCCACTCGAGTTAAGATGTGTCTGTTTACCCAAATAATATGATGGGACCCATACAAATGTGTTTGAATCGTGAACCGAAGTAACGTCAGAAAGGGGTTTAACTAATGATTTCACGTTGTGGTTTTTGGCTCACGTAAGTGTAGCCTATGCGATCGTAACTTTGTCTGTCTGTGCGTGCGTGCGTGCGTGCGTGCGTGCGTCTGTGCGTGTGTATGTCTGTGGTAGAAACTCTAACATTTGAAGACGTCACATTACATTGACGTCACATTATGACGTAAGAGGGTTAGACGTCACGCGAAGGAAGTACTGACAGTCTCGGTCATTATTATTTTGAGCGCGCCGAGACTAGTTGGCAGTCGTGTCCTTGTAAGTAGGCTACATGCAGACAGACAGATCTAGATCTAGTGTCTCGCTTTCTTGCACAGTTTCACCTATGCTCTTTCTGTGTGTGTGTGTGTGTGTGTGTGTGTGTGTTTGTGTGTGTGTGTGTGTGTGTGTGTGTGTGTGTGTGTGTGTGTGTGTGTGTGTGTGTGTGTGTGTGTGTGTTTGTGTGATTGAGTTTGTGTTACTGTTTGTCGATTTCTTACGTGAGCCTTGATGGCTTCGCCTCTTGTTTTATTTTTATTTTTTATTTTTTTACAGAATTCAAAAATCTACTGTCTTTGTCAACTCCGTTTTCTTTCTGGTTGTTTTCGGTGTTGTTTTATTCTTACTCGCAATTGTAATCTAATCAACGCACTGTCAGTGTTGTAATTGTTTAAAAAAAAAAAAAGCTTGCACAGTTAAGTTAAGCGTTCACTATTTTCCCGCCCGTTCCTACTCCCTCTTACACAAAAAAAACAAACACGCACACAAAATAAAACAATAAATACAACGACGACAACAACAACAACAACAACAACAACAACAACAACAACAATACAAATGCGGCTGTTTGTCATGAGTTCTTTAACGGTACGCATGCCGTTTTTCTTCAGAACAAAATCGTTCGATTTTTTATTTTATTCTCCTTGCAGTAACACTAGAGACTAGCAAATTACCATCATTTATCTCAAAATGGGTTAGAAATAGAGAGGAGGTTTGGATGGAGAAGGGAGGTGAAAATGAGACGCATGATAGGTGTTGGAACAGGGTATTGATTGGAGTAGGTGCGTGTGTTATTGTGCGTGTTAGTGTTTGTTTGCGTCTTTGTTAGAGTGTGTGTGTGTGTGTGTGTGTGTGTGTGTGTGTGTGCATGAGTGTGTGTGTGTGTGCGTCTGCGCATGCGTGCGTGCGTGCGTGCGTGCGTGCGAGAGCGTGTGTGTGTGTACGTGCGTGCGTGCCTGCGTGCTTGCGCGCGTGTGTGTACATGTGTGTCTATGTGTGTGCTTGCGTACGTGCGTGCTAGCGAGCGTGTGTGTGTGTGTGTGTGTGTGATTCTGTGCACCAGCGTATGTGTGTGTGTGTGTGTGTGTGTGTGTGTGTGTGTGTGTGTGTCTGTGTGTTTGTGTGTCTGTGCATGTGTGTGTGTCTGTGCGCATGTGTGTCTGTGCGAATGTGTTCGTGTTCGTCGAAAATCGTTAACAAGACTTTGGCGTGAACCTTCCTTAACCTTGTAAACTTTCCACTGAATGTCACGTTCCATCTGCAGGTTGGTGAGTCTGCTTAAGGTCAACGTCCAGCAAGAAACGGGCATTTGAAGGTTCCTTTCTTGACGTAGCCTACCTCCCGATACATAGGCCTTTCTTCTTTGCCGTATCAACTGGGTTTTATTTTTAATCATCACTGAAACGACTTCTTTCATTGCCGTATACACTGTTTTCTAAACCAACATAGAGCCGTCTTCCTTTTTTGCCGTATACATTGTTTTTTACATCACCAAAAATACGCCCTCCTTCCTTGCCGTATAACATGGTGTGGACATCCCAATAGATATGCCTTTCTTCTTTGCCGTATGAAGTGTTTTGTAAAGCATCACTGAAACGACTTCTTTCCTTGCCTTATAAACTGTTTTGTAATCCACCATTGTTACTCTCCCTCTTTGCCGTATACATTCGTTGAAAAACAAAGGAATTCTGTACTCACCGAAACGAGTACATACTTCCTTTGTTTTTCAACTGTGTTCACCTCATCACAGTCACTTTGTTATTTAGGGTTAGTATACATTAGTGTTTGTTTAAAGGTCCTTGTCTACAGTTTTATACCGAAATCGCCATTTGACCATTAAAATGCAGAGTCTATTATCTACAAATATCAACAATACACCCCCTTTCGACCAGGAAAGACGAAGCCAGTGTAGCCGTTTGAAAATTAATTGTAGTATTCCAGCGTAGTACTCATAGTAGGATATCCTTATTTGGAAAATGCCAAGCGCAAAACTCCTCTCAAATCCCGTGCATTTCGTGCGTTTAAAAAAAAGCGTGGATAGAGCGCTCCAGTGTCAAACTGTTGCTGCACTTGTTTGGGCGTGGCTATAAGCATAGTGACATGAATTCGATTGGACGTGTCAGTATTTTTTGGCAAAGCACATGTTCTCAGCAAACAGAAAACAAAATATTGGAAGCGTGAGTCACGCTACCCAAAAATAAAATCTTTTTTTACGTAATTATATTATTTTTTCTATAGCTTTTTTCCCCATGGTTCATTCATCATCTGAAATAACTTTTTAGCGAAATCTAACCATACGATTATTGAAAAAAAGCAAAAATGTAGACGACCACCTTTAAAGGCCAAGGTTTGTATATGGGGTAAAGGCTTCCTGCCAGGTAGGCACCGTCCTTTAATCACCAGTCCGGGAGCTGTCTGTGCAGAATGAAATTCATTTTCAACATTTGCTCAGCCAGTTGTGTATCTGACGTCTCTGTTAGTCTGCGAACTATTTCGGAGAAAAAAAAGTATCTTGGAATGCTGGTTTTGCTTTGCTATTATCGTGTGCGTGCGTGCGTGTATTCTATGTCCCGGAGTCCCGGACAGGTGTACTGTTTGCACGGTCATTAGCACGGTATGGAAAGTATCTTTGTGTGTACTTGGCAGCTAGACGAACAAAGGCATTCCAGACTCTATTAGTCGGAAGGATCGTCTTCCTAATAATAACTCATTTTATGACGTTGGCCTGAAGCCTTGGCAGACTGTTGCCGATTCTGTGTTACTGTTCTCAGATGCAACGTCCAAAGTGTTAACAACAAGAATGACCAAAACACTTCTTCGATTGTGCATGGACATACTGTAGAGAATCAAATGACATTTAATTTGTGTGGGGTAAAACATGTTTATTTTCTTTTTCTTGTATACTTCATTTAGACGTTATTATGCGTGCGTGTGTGGGTGTGTGTGAGTGTGTGTGGGTGTGTGTGTGTGTGTGAGTGTGTGTGTGTGTGTGTGTGTGTGTGTGTGCTAGCGTAAATGTATGCGTGCGTGCGTGTTTGTGTGTGTGTGTGTGTGTATGTGTGTATGTGTGTGTGTGTGTGCATATGTGTGTGTGCGTGCGTGCGTGCGTGTATGTGTGCATGCGAAACCAGGGAATACGTGTATTAACTAGGTAATACATGAATTAACTGACGGAAACAAACAGTTAATAATTATTCATGTATTACCTAAAATAGTTTAGTTCTTCTACTTCTTCCTGGCAAAGCCGGGTACCCGGCGAAGCCGGCGTACGGTGCGCCACTCACCCGGCCAAGCCAGGTACCCAGCCAAGCCGGGTATTCGGCTCTACTTCTTCCCGGCAAAGCCGGTTACCCGGCGAAGCGGGTATTCATCTATCTATTTATATATACGACTTGTGTGTGTGTGTGTGTGTGTGTGTGTGTGTGTGTGTGTGTGTGTGTGTGTGTGTGTGTGTGTGTGTGTGTGTGTGTGTTCGCGATGCACGGCCAAAGTTCTCGATGGATCTGCTTCAAATTTGGTGGGCATATTCAGGTAGACCCCGGACACAACCTGGTCGATGAGAATTTTCAACACGTGCTCTCAGCGCGCAGCGCTGAACCGATTTTGATTTTTCTGTTCATCTTCCCAGATCCATTCCCAGTAACTCTTCCTTATCTTCTCCAGTGTTTTGCGTTTATCTCCCTTCCTTCGTGTGGCGTCAATCCATATTCCCGTTACTATTTTTAGAAGGTCACTGTCCACAACGCTTTCATCCCGGCGAAGCCGGATATTCCCGTTACTATTTTTAGAAGGTCACTGTCCACAACGCTTATTCCTCTTCTTCTTCTTCGGCTCTATTTCTTCCCGGCGAAGCCGGCTATCATTCGGCTCTACTTCTTTCCGGCGAAGCCGGGTACCCGGCGAAACGGGTATTCATTCTATTATGTTTATGATTGAATGTATTTGTATGATAGAGGGTACAACTCTAGAATGATACAAACACGAATGTGTTAACACTAAACACATTATTGTTGACAAATGCAAACGAGTATATTTACACATAGTGTCGTTTTCTGTGCATTTTGCTTCCATGAATGTAGTATCATAAGCGTGTATTCGTTGTTGATAGTCTTTCGGTGTATTCTTTTGACATAGCATAATTATGTATGTATTAGCATAGTGTAGTTCGGCGTCTGCTTTTTTTGGCATAGTGCATAATGGTGGGTGTTCTTTTTGACTAAATTCATTTCACATGTGTTATGTACAACATTAATTCAGATAACATGTCCAACACTAACTTTTGAGCAGCCATGCTGTTGAATTATGGTATATGTCCACGTGTAAGGATTCCCTTATCCCAACGATGGGCCTGGCCTGATCAATAGTGTTGCTCGGTATGATTTTCACGGACAAGAAGGTCATATCTAGCGAGATTGTACGGACAAGCTTGGACGATTTATTTCAGTAACCTATCAGTTTGCTTTCAGTGAAAATAGCGTACCTCTTTACAGTAATAATAGCGACAGTGTCAATGTCTTTGTGGAGTAAAGAAAAACCTCGCGTGTCTTAAGCTGATGTGTGTCGTGTTGTGTCTATGAGTGCGATTGTGTGTGCAATTTTTGTGGGTGTGATTGTGTGTGTGAGTGTGTTTGTGTGTGTGTGTGTGTGTGTCTGTGTGTGTGCATGTGTGTGTGTGTGTGTGTGTGTGTGTGTGTGTGTGTGTGTGTGTGTGTGTGTGTTCCGGAGTGTCCATCTATGTTTGTCTTTATGTGTGTCAGCATGTGTGTCTGTCTGACTATCTGACTATCTGTCTGTCTGTCTTTCTTTCTGTCTATCTGTCTGTCTGTTTGTACGTCTGTATTTCTCTCTCTCTCTCTCTCTCTCTCTCTCTCTCTCTCTCTCTCCCTCTCTCTCTCTCTCTCTCTCTCTCTCTCTCTCTCTCTCACTACCTCTCTTTATATATCTCTCTCTCTTTCGTTCTCTCGTTTTCTCGTCGTCTTTCTTTCCTTTACTCTACTAAGTCACCTTCCACAACTCAACGTTGTAGTTAATGCGAGCTTCTAAATGATACTATTCAGATATAGCATGTTCAAATCTAGCACACACACACACACACACACACACACCCCCACACACACACACACACGCACACACACACACACACACACACACACACACGCACATACTACTATATGAGTCATACTTGAGTAATCGCTTTGAATTTATGGCTTGAGAGCTCTCTGGAGCAGGCACAAACATGAAATACTCCGACCTGGCAAGGCACCAAGGAATTTGCAATAATTCAAGGGGGATGTATGAGGTAATGATGAAGAATACATGAGAAATCGATGAATAAAATGCATCAGCTTGGCAGAAAGAAGGCGACTGAAAAGGAAGAGATCGAGTAGGAAAAGTAAGGATAACGTTTTAAAAAAAATGAAAAAAAATCTGAAAGCACCGTAAAACCGCTATATGTTTGGATTTAACAAATGTGTATTCAAAACAAATAAATGAGGAAAAAAAGCAAACAATCAGAGCACGGTATTATTTAAAGACCCACTCCGCTTCACAGGAGGTTTACAGAACGTTGACATCTTTTCACTAAAACAGCGATACTTACCTGATGGAACACAGTCGCAATAGCATTCAACAACAATAAATTGATGGCACTTACAGATCACTTGAATGAATATTTAGCACGCGTAAACCACACAGCAGTTCTCGTGGTTTATTCAACCCCGTGTGACCCACTTTATTCAGACGTACATGACCTTGTGAATTGTTACTGTTTTAGAGCGACTTTAGATCTGCAATAGCATGTGATTGTGCACTTGTAATCTAACATACAACAAATGATTACCACTGAAACAAGATTGCGAATGCTACAATGGAAAATATTGCACAATATTTACCCCACAAATATGTTATTGTATAAAATAGGCATTTCCTCGAGTAATTGTTGTACTTATTGTGAGAACGAAATTGACTATATTGAACTTTTATTTTTACTTTTGCCCGAAAATTATGTCCTATTTGGAAATGCGTTGAGGATAAAGTGAATTGTAAATATAATATGATTATTAAAATTACCGTAAAGGTAGTTTTTGGGCGTATTTGAAAATTCACAAAGTTCCAAGGCACTAATAAGTTATGTGAATTATTTGATTGTGATAGCCAAAATGTGTGTTGGTATTTATAGATATGGTTCCCCGCTGGATATTGTATGCATCTTTTTTTAGAGGGAATTGTTATATAGAAAAGTTGTTTAAAATACATTTAGATATAGTATTGTTAATGTTAATGATATAGGTATATTTAAAGTAGAAACATTAATATAAAAAGCAGAAAAAAAAGACCAATGAAGAAGGATGCTCCCCGCCAACAACAACAACAACAAACAAGTCGCGTAAGGCGAAATTACTACATTTAGTCAAGCTGTGGAACTCACAGAATGAAACTGAACGCACTGCATTTTTTCACAATGACCGTAGTCCGCCGCTTGTGCATAACAGAGTGAAACTGACCAGCCTGTTCAGCGCGGTAGTGGTTTCGCTGTGCTGCATAGCACGCTTTTCTGTACCTCTCTTCGTTTTAACTTTCTGAGCGTGTTTTTAATCCAAACATATCATATCTATATGTTTTTGGAATCAGGAACTGACAAGCAATAAGATGAAATTGTTTTTAAATCAATTTTTGAAATTTAATTTTGATCATAATTTTTATATTTTTAATTTTCAGAGCTTGTTTTTAATCCGAATATAACATATGTATATTTTTTTGGAATCAGGAAGTGATGTAGAATAAGATGAACGTAAATTTGGATCGTTTTATATAAAAAAAATTACAATTTTCAGATTTTTAATGACCAAAGTCATTAATTAATTTTTAAGCCACCAAGCTGAAATGCAATACCAAAGTCCGGCCTTCGTCGAAGATTGCTTTGCAAAAATTTCAATCAATTTGATTGAAAAATGAGGGTGTGACAGTGCCGTCTCAACGTTTACAAAAAGCCGGATATGACGTCATCAAAAGTATTTATCAAAACGTCCGAGGATATCATTCCCAGGAACTCTCATGTCAAAATTAATTTCATAAAGATCGGTTCAGTAGTTTGGTCTGAATCGCTCTACACACACACACACACGCACAGACAGACAGACAGACAGACACACACACACACACACAAACACACACACACACACACACACACACACACACACACACACACACACACACACACACACACACACACACACACACACACATACATAACACACACACACATACACCACGACCCTCGTCTCGATTCCCCCTCTATGTTAAAACATTTAGTCAAAACTTGACTGAATGTAAAAAGGCAAAAAAGAAAGGGTTGAAGCAACTGAGATCAAAAAGAGGAGAAAAAAAAAAAAAAAAAAAAGATTGATGGTGACACAAACCGAGTGGCGGTTGACTTCAAAGAAACTAGCGATTTTCAGAAACATCGTCTGCTGGGGCAATGGTAAGATGCAGCTCATTTGATGTGACAGTAGCCAGGTCGCAGTATTAAGTTTTGTTATGCGCGCAATACTTAAACTACCACGCACAGCAAAAAACAGTATCGGCTGTTCCAAATCCCAGTTGACTTGCATCGCAAAAATATGGCATTCCATTTGTCAAATAATTATTTGGATACTTTTTCATGTTTTTTTCACCAGTTTTAGCTAAATAATCATTATTTAGAAGCTCATGTGCTAAATAAGTAATTGTTTATAAACAATGTAAAACAATTCTAAATAATGTTTTGTTTACGTAAACCATTCATTATTTACCTAAACAATTCATTGTTTACGTAAATAATTCATTGTTTACGTAAATAATGATTTATTTAGCAACATTGCTGATTGTTTACACACAATGTAAAATACGTCTAAATAATATATTGTTTACGTAAACAATATATTATTTAGACTTATATTACATTGTGTGTAAACAATCAGCAATGTTGCTAAATAAATCATTATTTACGTAAACAATGAATTATTTACGTAAACAATGAATTGTTTAGCCAACACATTTTCCATTATTTAGGGATTTCTAGGATTCGCTTCTGAACTGAGTTTTATGTCTTTCAGTGATTACTATAATTGAATACAAGGTCTCTCCACACACTCTTATCTTAAAATAGCTGTTGTTGACCGGGACCTTTTGTTTGTTTTCGCATTCAGTTCTTTTCGTACGGCAATATCAGCTTGTAAAATAAACAAATTTACGAACATTTCTCTGATAAATAATGTTTGAAGATACCTTGTATTGAATTATAGTATATACACAAAGAAAAAAATGAAGCTTAGAAGTCAATTCTTGATTCCCCTAAATAATGAAAACTGCTTTCCCTAAACAATGAATTGTTTAGGGAAAGCAGTTTTCATTATTTAGCGAATCTGCTAAATAATGCATTATATAGGTAAACAATGATTTATTTAGCAACTGCTCACTTTATCCACCCAAAAAAAATCATTTTGTGATATAAGTGATTATTTGTGTAAACAATACATTATTTACGTAAACAATGAATTATTTACGTAAACAATGAATTATTTACGTAAACAATGAATTGTTTAGGTAAACAATGAATGGTTTACGCAAACAAACAATTGTTTAGAATTGTTTTACATTGTTTATAAACAATTACTTATCTAGCACATGAGCTTCTAAATAATTATTATTTAGCTAAAACTGGTGAAAAAAACATGAAAAAGTATCCAAATAATTATTTGACAAACGGAATGCCATACAAAAAGGATGACAGTTGCATGATTTTCGGTACCTTTTTTCCCTGTTATCAAATAAAAAGAGCTGCATCTTACACAAACCGGTGAACTCAATCAACCACCTCGCTTGACCTAGTTCACCCCTACTTTCACACTTTCAAAACTTCGAATTGTACTGACTTTGTTTTGACGATAAAATACTTCTTTCGTGTTTTAAGAATGTTGGTCTCACAAGCTGTCATTTTATTTTTTAGATTTTAAAAGTTAGGTCTAGCGCCATGCGTCTTTCAAAACGGACCTTTACGTCCAAGCGAAAATAAATACTGTGAAAAATACTCGCTCTATTTGGAGAGCATCTAGGGCGTTCCCTGGCAGTAAGTGTTCAAACAAAAGGGTGTTGGTACTGTATATAAATACCTGGCTGTGTCTGTGACTAGAAACTGATGGTTCACGGGAGGCGTACTGGGCCTTTAATCAAATGTTTGTTTGCTTGAAAATATCGCTTTTGCTTGCAATTCAATATATCGACATTAAAAACAAAAACTCGTTTAAACGCTTCACACACCAAGTCATCTAGCGATGCTCTCTCTCTCTCTCTCTCTCTCTCTCTCTCTCTCTCTCTCTCTCTCTCTCTCTCTCTCTCTCTCTCTCTCTCTCTCTCTCTCTCTCTCTCTCTCTCTCTCTCTCTCTCTTTCTCTCTCTTTCTCTCTCTCTCTCTCTCTCTCTCTCTAACTCTCGCAAGTAAATAAGTAAGTAAGTAAGTAATTAAGTAAGTAAGTAAGTAAGTACGTGAGCGAGTGAGTGAGTGAGTGAGTGAGTGAGTGAGTGAGTTAGCGAGCGAGAGAAAGAGTGAGTGTGTGAGTGAGTAAGTAAGTAATTAGTTAAGTAAGTAAGTAAGTAAGTAAGTAAGTAAGTAAGTAAGTAAGTAAGTAAGTAAGTAAGTAAGTAAGTAAGTAAGTAAGTAAGTAAGTAAGTAAGTAAGTAAGTAAGTAAGTAAGTAAGTAAGTAAGCAAGTCAGAAAGCAACAATTACAAACAAGTGTCTTACCTTTCTCGTAACTTGTTGAGAATGGAAGCAGTGATCCGCAGTAAATACAGGGGTAGCGTGTAACTGGTCTGTTTCTCCCTCGGCGTCCAGTTCATTGGCTTCGGCTTTGCATCAAGGCGGCACGTGGTTGGTTCAGGCACATTTAATTCTCATCTTATTTAATGTCGTTTTGATCCGGAGATCTTTTAAATTGTGTGCAGTTCAAATTTCACATTGTGACATCGAAAGTCCTTCTCCTTCCAAAAGCCAAACAAGGCTAAATTTAGAGTTTTGATTTGAGAGTGTCTGCACTGCTGTGTGTTGCTTTGTGTTGCGCCTTCATTCCCAACAATAAGTAGGTTATACAATCAGTAGACCCCTATCGCATCGTGTTCGTGACACGCGTATTACAGGCATGAGTTACATTGTCGAGTCAATGCACGGGCGAACTTTTCACCCACCGCAGGTGTTCGCCGATGTAATCAGATTTTAAATCAATAACAGAAGTGAAGAGAGCAATTCAATGGTGGACTTATAGTGACGTCAAGATATACGTCTCAGCTCCAAGATCTAGTCAGATTTTAGATCACTAAAATAAGTCAAGAATGCAAGTCAGCTTTACAACTAGTACCATCGTTTATACGCATCAGCTGTTAGATCCATAGACTATCAATGAACAACAACAATCAAGAATATAAGTTAACTGTGCACCTGTAGCGTTGTCAAATCGTTAACCATAGCCCCCAGATCCAATCCGACTTTAAATCAACGAACGAAGCCAAGAATGCAAGTCAGCTTTGCAACTAGTAAAATAATGTATTCTTATCAGCTTTAAGATCAAGTCGAGCTATCAATCAATGAACGAAGCCAATCATCAAATTTAACCGTGCACCTATTAGCGATGTCAAATGTTAGCCGACGCCAACTCCCGTAAACCATCACAGAGCTCCCCGAGCGTCTACATATAGTACAAGCATACTTCCACTTGAACGCTCACCGAACGGGAACATCCTGGCTGCTTTCTGTCGAGCGTGAGAAATTTTCAAAGAATTTATTTTCGTGGACTTGGTCCTCAACAACAATGGCGCCTCATTTTGGTGCTGGACGGCTGTTATGGATACCGGAATTCACGCCCGGACAGTAAGCCTCCCGTAAACCATCACAGATACTGTCAGGCTTTTACACACAGTACAAACACCCTTCCATTTGAACGCTCACCAAACGGGAACATCCTAGGTCAGGTGCCCTACGTAAAGAGCGAGCAATTTTAAAGAATTAATTTTGCAGATTGTCTCGAACACTTTTTGGACCCATCCTGAACTCAGGTCAAACATGAGTTACTTCCCTTTGGGTCTCATTCAGTCTATCGATGTAAACTGGCGATAGCCGTGAATCGATGATTATCAAAATGTTTTTGGACCGTGGTGCGTTTTTGCGCTAGACCTAACTTTTAAAATCTAAATAATAAATTTACAGCTTGTTACACAAACATTCTTTAATCATAAAAGAATTCTTTTTTCATCAAGACAAGATCAGTACAATTCGAAGTTGTGAAAGTTTGAAAAAAGAAAAGCCCGGAAGCAGGGTCACGCAAGGGTCGTAGCAGACGACGGTTTCAGTATCAGTGCATATCGCCGTTCCTCTCAACAGTCAAAAGCCATCGCTAGAGTTCTTGTGAACCACAGCCGTTTGTTTCGTGCATAAAAACGTGCTATTGTAAATAAGCTCACATCGAGTCGCATTCAAATGACTAACTGACGACTACATTGTGAAAAAGGGAAACTCGATCACACGGGTTCACGATGGCTCAGGGGTAAGATAAACCACGCAAAAATAAATTCTTTGAAAATTGTTCGCTCTTTACGGAGGGCACCTAGGATGTTCTCAATCGGTGAGTGTTTAAATGAAAGGGTGTTTGTACTGTGTGTAAAAGCCTGACCGTATCTGTGATGGTTTACGGGAGGCTTACTGTGCCTTTAAATCAATGAACGCAAGAATGCAAGTCAGCTGCGCAACTAGTTACATATTTAATACGCCTCAGCTGAACGATCCAATTCGACTATCAATCAATGCAATAAGTCAATAATTGTGTGAACAGTAATGTACATGTGGTGATTTGTGTCCGTATGGTTAATTGTTTTATGTAGGTTGTACATTTTGTTGTTCTATTCTGTATAACCCTCCACCACGAAATGAGTCGCATGTCACCTCGCGCGGTTCTGCGCTAGGCTTAATGTAAGTCCGGGGAGTGTATGGTAACAGTGTGAGGATCACCTTAGTCACAGGCTTATAACTCAAACAGTTTTCGCTCTTTTCTAAAACGGTTTTCACCACTGGATAGAGCATAAAAAACTCTTTCGGAAAATGTAAAAATATGAAAATCATGCAAAGGTGACATGCGACTCATTCCGTGGTGGAGGGTCACAATATACTTAATACGCTTCAGAGTAAAGATCCAGTCAGACTATCAATCAGTAAGAAGAAGACGAGAATCCAAAACAGATGTGCTCCTATTGTGACATACAATTATTCACCGTAGCTCCACCTTTCATAATGTTGTCACATATGGTCACACACATTCTGTCCAAAGAATCCTAACCGGTGCTCACGATATAACAACCATCAACGCAAACATTTACGGTTCTTCGATGCCTCGGTCAACTGTTATCAACAATGAGCTAGGGACCTTGGGACTTCGTACATGCTTGACATTTGTTTCCATCCAGAAATGATTGCAAAACCTAAAAGAAATCTAAAACTTCTCGCTCGCTTTCACCTCTATTTAAAACCTGTCACCGCGACAGGAAACCGAGATTGCGAGTGTCATCCGATGTGTCCAATGTATAAGAAAAGGGTGAACAGTAGTTGAAAAGAGTCAAACTCTCCTCTGCGGCGGCTCAAACGGTATCTTTCAAATACGTCAGTCAAACTATAACCGAGGCTCAAAACCGATATTTTATGTCTGAACTGAACTTGCTCACTTAATACGCGTTAACTGCGAAACGACCAAACAACAACAACAGCACTTCACAAAAGCTGAATCTCCTCCTCTTTACCAAAACAATCATTGTTTGACCAAGACAATACGCACAGAGATGTTTAGCATTAGCTCACCCGTGCATATACTCGTACACCTCCACGCTCGGACAACAACAAAAGACTTCGATGAAACTCAAAACTCCAAAGTGTCCACCAGTGAAAATGTGCGCGCGACAGACGCGAACGCCGCAAATCGAAACAGAGTCGCTTGCGGCTCGGCCTGCATCGTCTGGCTGCAGCAGCGGTCGCTGGTGGTGATGTCGTTGCTGTTTTCACCGTTGGTGGTGGCTAACCCACTAGCCATCACTACTTATGCTTTTGTTTCATGTGTTCCTCGATTAGTTTCCCTTTGTCTCTATCTGTCTCTATCTGTCTCTATCTGTCTCTCCTCTATGTGTCTATTTCTCTTCCATGTTATCTCTGTCTGTCTGTCTGTCTGTCTGTCTGTCTGTCTGTCTGTCTGTCTGTCTGTCTGTCTGTCTCTGTGTGTCTGTCTGGGTTTCACTCACACTCTCTCTCTCTCTCTCTCTCTCTCTCTCTCTCTCTCTCTCTCTCTCTCTCTCTCTCTCTCTATGTCTGTCTGTCTCTCTCTATGTCTCTCTCTCTCTCTCTCGATCTGTCTGTCTGTCTGTCTCTCTCTATGTCTCTCTCTCTCTCTATGTCTCTCTCTCTCTCTATGTCTCTCTCTATGTCTCTCTCTCTCTCTCTCTCTCTCTCTCGCTGTCTCTCCCCCATTTCCTTTTGCGCAGCGTGTTTCTTTGTGCTTCTATGGGAATGCGCCAGAATTGTTCCAAAACAGTTAACGTGCGATCTCGACACAAAAAAAGGAGATAAAGTAAGTCATGGATTAAAATTGTTTCAGAAATTCAAGCTAATAGTGATTAACTTAAAAACAAAAGCAAGCTGAGTATTTAAGGTTGTCTCTGTTACTGCGTTGCAGAATTGCGTCTGGTTTTTTTTTTACCTAGTTGTAATTTCGATGTTTGGAGCGATGTGTTTTTTGTTATACTTCTGTTGCTGTATAATAACTGTCATTCATTTATTTTTTATATTTTAGATTGCAGCACACATAAAAGAAAAACACACCAAAACCAAACACAAAACAACAAGAACAAAGTAAAAAGGAAGTAGTGTGAGAGAGATAATATTAGCAAAAAATAAATAAAATAACCAGGGAAACGAGTGAGAGAGACAGCGATACAGACGGAAACATAGACAAAATAATTGACAGAAACGCAGAGAAAAACCAGTTTCTTCTCGATCTTTTTAAGAACATATTTATCCTATATGATGAGGGCGGAATTGTTCTTGTTTGTTTCTATTTTTTATTTACAAAATTCGGAAGCTGAACCTTGAAGATTAAACAAAATAATAATATGGTGCAGAACTGCGTCTGGTTAATGTTTATCCGGTTGTTATGTGATCTTTTAACGATGCAAATCTTATCTCCGCAGAGGAGATTGGTGTATTTACTTGTATTTCAACTCTACGAAACAAATTATTGTGACAATGTTTATAACACTGCTAACAAAAATAAACTTGCACAACTTTGTGTGCAGACCCAGAGACGGAAGCCATGCCCCACCCCCGTGTCACCACAATGGCACGTAAAAGATCTTGGTCATTCTGCCATAAGTGCGGGTGGCTGATTCCACCTAAACACGCATACACTTGTGTATCTCGTCAAAAGCCGTGAGGGCGTAAAACTCGAATCATATAACCCATATCTTGTCCTTAAGAGGCGAAATATTTAGCCTGTATGACATAAAGCATTCTCTCTTTTCTTTCTTTTCGAGGCTGCCCCGAAAATCGACCAGACAAAAAGTAAAGTAACTATTAAAATCGACGAACATTTAGAATAGGCAAAACGCAGCAACTTTGACACACACAAAGTCAAACCAACAATCTATTCAAAGCAGGATATGTTATATGGCTATCTTGCGTATATCTGGTGCTACGCTATTCCTACTGATGCAAGTGTCGCACAAGCGGTCAAAAACGTTAATTCTTTGAGTAAATGTTTCGGGGTACCATGACAAAAAGCGCTGTATTTCATCAATGTTTGGGCGGAATACAAGCATTTGTTCAGAGAATGTGTACTCTTCAAGAAACAGTTTTACATCCGTCGTAGGTTGGAGATTTACATCTAAACATAACATGACTTCGCGTCCATACAGACACATGCTTGTTTCAAGTATCTACTACCACAGTTTCATTGGAATTAAATCATTGGTGAAAATATTTTAGTCATGTAAACACGCATTACATTTTGTGTGTGGTAATTACTGTTCTACAACGCTGCCCCGTCGTGGTGTGGTGGTAAGACGTCGGCCTCCTAATCGGGAGGTCGTGAGTTCGAATCCCGGTCGCTGCCGCCTGGTGGGTTAAGAGTGGAGATTTTTCCGATCTCCCAGGTCAACTTATGTGCAGACCTGCTAGTGACCTTTGTGTGTACACGCAAGCACAAGACCAAGTGCGCACGGAAAAGATCATGTAATCCATGTTAGAGTTCGGTGGGTTATGGAAACACGAAAATACCCAGCATGCCTACTGAACGAAAGCGGAGTGAAGCTGCTGACTATGCTCTCAGAGTATAGTTTGGGGAACCCAAATGGGCAAACGAGCTCACACGTAACCAGACAAATCTGGAACGCTGAAGAAAAAGAAGAAGTTGCCCCGTCACACGTGACCAAAGCCTGCTTGGTGGGAGCTTAACGACAATCGCTGTCTCTGAATGTTCCATTTGTTCTCATGTGTGACAATCACATTTACACCAGTGATCAATTTAAAATGAAACTGTGTAAACACTTATAACATACATCTTTATGTGTGAAAGTAAAATGACGTTTGCCGTGATAAGGCAGAAAATAAAAAGTCTGTTTACGGTATCCCGACCGACCCTATTTTTTCGCGCGACCCTAGACTTTTTTTTTGTGCATTTGTGAAAAAAAAAAAATAAAAAAATAATTAAAAAATCTTAGTTTTATAAACGGTTTTTTGAAAAAAAAAGAAAAAAAAAATCCCGACCTACCGACCCTATTTTTTTGGCCTATGTTACCGTAAACAGACTATTTTTTGTGTTGGCCTAACAAGATTATGCTAATGTTTCGACATAAATACACTGGGTGATGATCGAGTTTCATGTTGTGCTCGAATATCCAAAATCCAGTGCTGACAGGTTCAAGTACAATATGCACCAAAAACAAATGTGTTTGTTCAATCTATTACTTCCTGTAATTTGATTTATATATTGTGTCAATAATGTGAAGCTGAAGTTAGCCACATGTATTAGATTAAGGAAGGGTAAATAATTAGTATTTCTATGTTTTGTTGTTGATGAATTCACGAATTGAAAGTTGTAGCTGTGATCATTCTTGTATACTTTGTAGACATCCTCCATGCCCTAAAAAGGGTTACAGGATTAATAGAAATGAACACGTGTGTGTGTGTGTGGGAATGTGTGCGTGTGTGTTTGTGTGTGTGTGTGTGTGTACGTGTGTGTGGGGTGTGTGCGTGTGTGCGTGTGTGTGCGCGTGTGTGTGTGTGTGTGTGTGTGTGTGTATGTGTGTGTTTGTGTTTGTGTGTGTGTGTATATGTGTGTGTGTGGGTGTGTGGACGTGGGTTCGATCCCCATCCGGAAGCGAAAGCAACACACTTTTTTTTGGAGCTCTCTCCAGTCCACTCAGCTGAAAATGGGTACCTGACCCTATTCAGGGGCGGGGAAGGCAAAGACAGCGAGAGAGATGAATGGGCACCGCCCTTATAAAGCTGGCGCGAGCGTAGTTGAAATCTCTAGGAGGGCCCGGGTAGCTCAGGTGGTAGAGCACTGGACTTGTGATCGAAAGGTCGCTGGTTCGAATCCGGGCCGGGACGGACACGGGTCAACTTTATGTGCAGACCCAGAGACGGTATCCATCTTCCACCCCCGTGTCACCACAATGGCACGTTAAAGATCTTGGTCATTCTACCATAAGTGCAGATGGCTGATACCACCTAAACACGCATACATCAAAAGCCGTGAGGGCGTAAAAACTCGAATCGTACAAACCAATTCATGTCCAATATAGGCAATTAAGACCTGACGGACAATAAGGCCCTTAAAATGTCCTTCCTTCCTTGAAATCTCTGACTTCTTGCTTCCCAACGCCAAAAAATTGTTATGGGACAACATTTACCATGTTTATTGTTTATTGTTCTAGAAATTCAAACTTCGGGCGTGTTCACTTTATCACAGGCAAGCTGAGAATTTATGATATTTTCGTTATGACTCTGATGCAGAGTTGCGTCAGATTAATATTCAGATGCCTGTAATTTGATGTTTAAAACGTTCTTCTACTTCTCGAGGGTCGTTTTTCTAATTAATTTTGTATTTTTTTCATCTATGTTGAGTCAGTTTGAAAAAAGCAGTAAAAACTAAAACTAAAAATGCAAGAAACAAATGTAGAAAGTAAAGAACGGGAATCAAAAACAAAGAAAGATAACAAAACTGAGAAGTCGTGTAAAGCAATGTCAAAACATTCAGGCAATTTGTCGGCCTAAAGGAATGAAACTGTATACACTGGATTGTGTTTTCATTGAGACTAATATATTGTCAGTTGGCAAAACTATTTCTCGGACTGGTGTATGGTGTACACTACATTGGGGTGTGCACGTTAACTATCCCACGATTGACAAAAGGGTCTTTCCTGGCAAAATTGTATAGGCATACATAAAAAATGTCCACCAAATACCCGTGTGACTTGGGAATAATAGGCCGTGAAAAGTAAATATTCGCCGTAATGGCTTGAGATTTACTGGCCGACGTGAATGCGTGATATATTGTGTAAACAATTCCATCTCACACGGCAGAAATTAATATGTAAACGCGCTGAGAGAACGTCAAGCGCTATATAAATCTCCCATATAAATAAATAAATAAATGGAAAAATAATTCTTGTGGTGATATTAGCTGGAAGGATTCACATGATTGTACAGTTTCAAAAACATGTGTACAATATTTCTTTTAGTAATACTTTTGCACACACACACACACACACACACACACACACACACACACACACACACACACACACACACACACACACACACACACACACACACACGCACGCACGCACGCACGCACATACGCACGCACGCACGCACGCACGCACGCACGCACGCACGCACACACACACACACACACACACACGCACGCATGCACGCACGCACACACAAACACACACACACACACACACACACACACACACACACACACACACACACACACACACGCGCACGCACGCACATACAAGAACAATGCAAAGAAGGGTTTAAACAAAGTAGACGCACTTTAGAGTTTTTAATTCTTCAGTTAATATTCTTCTAGAAATATGTTGCCAGATATGTGAAGTGAATAAAATCGGACAACTTAAAATAATGAGAAAACGTTCTATACAAGATGGATTAAACAAAACGTGAATGCTTTTAAATGCAAATAACCGAAACACGATCTCTGTTCTTTCATTTACTTTCGCTTCGGTTATCAGGGTTCGCTGTGAAAAATAATCGATGGGTCTTGTTCTAGTAGTTATGTAAGTAAAAGAAACAAGCTGAGTGTTAACGTTTCACCCCCTTTATGTGCTCGGGTAGTGTTTATCTGGTTGTAGTGTCATATGTGTAAACTATGCAATGTTTATCTGGCTGTAGTGTCATATGTGTAAACTATGCAATGTTTATCCTCAAGAAGCGTACTTTGTTGTTCTTTACCTTGTTTATATTTGTGTGTTTGTGTTACAGATAGCAGTGACAAATTAAAAATAAATAAATAAAAGCAAACAAGAAAGAAAGAGACAAACAAACGAACAAACATACAAACAAACAAACAAACAAACAAACAAACAAAGAAGAACAGAAACACAGCAATAAGGAAGAACGGAGGGAGACAGAGAGAGTATATAAGCACAGATTTTGTACAACTAATACAACGAGAACTGGCAAACAAACCTAGAGGGAAAAGCAGAGGAGATGGGCAGGCATGAGGAGGGGGGGGGGGGGGGAGGGTGATTGACTACATTGAACAACAAGGACATTCTTTGTAGCCACATAAGAGACGAAGATACCAGAAGACTAGACACAAAGTGTCATCGTACAGATTCCAAAGAAGGGCACCTTGAACGACTGCAACAGCTAGCGCGGAATCACCCTGTTGTCAATTCCAAGCAAAATCCCCGCAATAATTATCCTACAGCGGAACTCGGATGCATAAACGGTTGATAAACAGCTCAGCAACGGCCGGTTTCCGGAAGGGTAGAAATTGTGCTGACCAGATATTTGCCCTGCGTAACATCATTGAGCAGTGCACAGAGTGGCAGAGACAGCTGATATACATCAACTTCGTCGACTTTAATAAGACCTTTGACAGCATCCACAGGAACAGCCTTTGGCGAATCCTGTATGCCTACGGGATTCCACGGAAAATTGTCCCTCTGATCAAGAGGAGTATTTACACCAATTGCACATGCCAAGCAGGAAATAACGACCAGACTTTCGATGTGAAGACAGGAGTGAGGCAAGGGCGCGTGATATCAGCTCCACTCTTCAACTTAGTCATCGACTGGGTCATGCGGCGAACAACAGAACACCAACCAAGAGGCATTAGATGGACTCTTTTCTCCACACACGAAGACCTAGACTTCGCAAACAACCTGACAATGCTCTCCCACACTCAACAGCACATGCAATTACGTCACGACGACCCATCTCAGCACCTTCGCTCAGCAAATAGGCCTGGAGATCAGCCACAAAAAAAACAGAAGTGATGACACTGAACATCCCAAACCCCTCTCCAATCCACGTAGACGGAGCCGAACTGCCCACAACTGAGGCATTAACTTACCTTGGCAGCATTGCACCACACGATGGAGGAGCAGGTGACATCAAACAAGGCCAGATCCACGTTAAGAATGCTGAAAAACGTATGGTGGTCCTCCCAGTTCAGCACTACCACCAAGCTGAGAGTGTACCAGATGTGTGTCCTCTCCACACTACTCTATGGCTCATTATGCTGGAGGATGACGATAAGCGACTTGACCAAGCAGTCAACCTGGAAAAAACAACAGGACAAGTAGACATACACAATCAGACACTGAAAAAAACATCGCTTTTTAAGAACATATTTTTACCAGATTTGTGGCAGGGTTACAACAGTCAACGTCCAACAGCTATCGGTACACGTTTGGTACAAAATGAATAAACAAAAGAGAATGCTTTCAACTGCAAAATACTGAAACACGTTCTTTATTTTTTCCACTAGAGTCGTATGTACATCATATGTGTAGGAACCGCCGTTTCACAGACTCTAAGAGACAGTCTTTCAGTGGAAACGCCGAGTATGGCATCCGTGCGTTGGCCTTGTGTTGACAGACATTACCATTATTATGCCAATAATGGACGTTATGCCGGCAAACTTGTGCTCAACAGACTTTTTGCCGACGGAGGCTAAGCCGACCAGGCACTACACTTGTATCTCATGCGTGCATATGTGTGTGTGTATGTGTGTGTGTATGTGTGTGTGTGTGTGTGTGTGTGTGTGTGTGTATGTGTGAGTGCCTGTGTGTGTGTGCGTGAGTGTGTGCGTGTGTGTGTGTGTGTGTGCGCGGATGCGAGTGCATGCGGATGCATATGCATGCGTATGCGTGTCTAACGCGAATATCTGCTTGTTTATGTGCCTGCGTTTATCAGTCTGTATTTATGTCCTTTTTGTATGCTTTTCTGTGCCAGGGTTAAGCTTGCAACCACAACAACACCAACATTAAACTTCCTGGTCTGAAAACAAGACACATAAAGCATGTGTAAGCCGTGAGCGTCATTACCAGGCATCTTCCCCTTACCCGCTGTTCCAACCCGTAGCAGTTCGGGAGGAAATGAAATAAGTAATACGGGTGCGCAGGCAACAATAAAACAAACCGACGAGACACTAAAGACGGTCCAAAAACCTTTAGCTCGTTTGATGGCCAAATGTTAGAGATCACACCATCTCACCGAGACAGCTTTCTTGGGGTTGGGAGTACGAGGGAGGGGGTGGGGGGGGGACGTCCTTCATTCTTATCTGTGCCTCTTAGCCCGTAAAACAGTCAGCCAACACTTACTGACCATGTGTGCACTTTTATACTGAAGGACAGGCTTAGGGATGGTGGGAGGGGATGGTGGGAGGGGATGGGGTGGGGGATGGGGTGGGGTATATATTCTTTATCTGGAGTTGTAGGCACACACAAAAAGGTCAGTTTATGTTGAGTGTCGGATGCATTGCATTCTATGAGTGAGCATATTTGTTTTCCCGCTTTGTCTGTGCAATTGAGGGGGAAAAGTGTCAGTACTATATTGCATCTATTTACAGCCAGGTTTCTAAGCGTGCGCCAGAGGCATATACTATATAGGGCGGGGATATAGCTCAGTTGGTAGCGCGCTGGATTTGTATTCAGTTGGCCGCTGTCAGCGTGAGTTCGATCCCAGGTTCGGCGGAAATTTATTTCACAGAGTCAACTTTGTGTGCAGACTCTCTTCGGTGTCCGAACCTCCCCCCGTGTACACTACATTGGGTGTGCACGTTAAAGATCCCACGATTGACAAAAGGGTCTTTCCTGGCAAAATTGCTTAGGCACAGTTAATAATTGTCTACCTATACCCGTGTGACTTGGAATAATAGGCCGTGAAAGGTAAATATGCGCCGAAATGGCTGCAATCTACTGGCCGTATAAAATTTCATCTCACACGGCATCACTGCAGAGCGCCTAGTACTGTACCCACGGAATATGCGCGATATAAGACTCATTGATTGATTGACTATATGTTCACGCTCCTAGTGAGGTTCGAACCCAAAGTGTTCGCATGACAGGCGAAGGCTGTAACCACTACGCTTACCCGGCTTTGTATTCGAATGGTGACGGGGAGTGGGTTGGGTGTTGCGGGCTGCGGTACCTGTTTCATCTCCCTCTTGTCTGTGTCTTTATCACCAACACTTATTCAGAGCCACCTCATCCAGAGTCAGTGTGGTTCACACGCTTAGAAATGCGCTCACCTACTCTGGCATTGGCCATCATCAGTGGACAGCTCGGGCCAACAACAGGGAATCATGGCGGCAAGCCATCACCGTAATGCTGGTAAAAAGGATGTTTGGGGGGATGTTGTCGGACCAGCTTTTGTGACGGTCCTCGGCCTCGGTCCCATTGCGGCTGTTCTGTCTAATTCGCGGGGTCGCTTCGACATTTATTTTGGTCGATAAGACGTTAATAAAACCGTTATTTCTAATATGCTGACTGTTAGCACATGATAACTGACATGTCTAAAACATGATGTCACACTCTTTCCTTCTTTGCCACTACTAAAGCAAACGTGTGCAAGATTGTATGTTACACGCTTTGGAGCATGTGCAAGAACGGATTCAAACTCGAAATCGTCCCTCCAAAAGCCCCAAAATGCACACACGACTTTTATTTCTCCTGCTGTTATCGTTTCTTCTCTTTACAAATTCTTCAACGCTGTGAATATTGAAAACGGCATCCCAGACGACAGTACTGTTTCCATACGCGAATTGAGCTGCCCTTGAAAAGTGGCTCCCTCAGGAGGCCTGTTAGTCTGAAACTGGAAGGACAGAGTTCTGAACATAGATGACAAAGATCCCGGAAAGAACAAACATTTCGCGGATGCAGACACAGAAAGACGTCATGAAGAATGCGATGCTTCAAAGGATACAGACTGTGACGATGACTGTGACGTAATTCACATTTATCGAGACGTCATTCATAGTTGTTCGGTCACTTCCGTCAAAAAGTAGATCTGTGTTTAGGTTTGTCAAGCTTGAGTACGCAAAACGTGTTTGTTCTCTCCTCTGTTGAAGCTCTGAGAGATAAATGCTATTCCGACTTGGTCGTGTGACAGAGTTTTCTTCCACACTCGATTAGCTGATGTCTAACTCAGCCTGACGGCTTCGTTAGACAATCAACGTAATCTCGTGTGGAAGAAAACGTCTGTCACACGACCAAGTCTGAATAGCAGGTAATATCACCATTCGCCTCCGTCTCATGCTAATAATTAATTTTCTCGAAATGTCTGGTATTATTTACTAACAGTCAGCACATTAGAAATAACTTATAATTAAGATGAAACAGAAGACGACACGCTTCCATCCCTGCCACATTCACCTCCTCTCCCCTCCATCCGACACTAAGCCCCCTTCTCTTCCAACAACATCAATACGTTTTTGGGTCAGTAGGGACTTTCCTATTCGCTACGAACACCAATGTCAGCGACCCCTGCACTACGGGACTTTCTACTGACATTTCTCCGCCCATATGTTGAGGTTCCGAGGATGCAAATTACTTGTTCGGCAATTTCCCAGACCACCTGCCGAAACTCAGAGCACTGGCGTCAAAATAAGTATTTTCGTCGTGTGATGAGGTGGAAGATAGATCAAAGTGTGTCATTGGTCGTGTGTGTGCGTCGGGGGGGGGGGGGGAGGAGGATGGGGGATGGTGGGTGGTTATGTGTGTATGTGAAGGCTGGTGGTGGGGGTGTATGTGATCGGCTTGTATGTGTGTGTGTGTGTGTGTGTGTGTGTGTGTGTGTGTGTGTGTGTGTGTGTGTGTGTGTGTGTGTGTGTGTGTGTGTGTGTGTGTGTGTGTGTGTGTGTGTGACGTAATCCATCCATGTCAGTAGAAGATGCTTACATTCTGCAACCCAGACTTTATAATGACTACGAAACATACATAAATAAATAGACGTGTCTAACTCTCGGCAAAGTCCTGCAAGGTCATGTGTGATAGTGTGCACCCGAGACATCAGCGAGTAACTTATACCTTATAAAGATGTGTTATCTTACATTATTGAGAGAGATCACCCATTCGATAAGTATACCCACACGTGTGTATTTCATGTAAATGATGTCGTACGTGTCAAACTAGTCT
The DNA here is from genome assembly GCF_037325665.1 of Littorina saxatilis. NCBI lineage: Eukaryota > Metazoa > Mollusca > Gastropoda > Littorinimorpha > Littorinidae > Littorina > Littorina saxatilis. The sequence goes on from NC_090258.1 coordinate 24,011,639, forward strand.
GGCAGGGAACTACAGGGTGGGCCAAAAAAATGTAGACAGTTTTGCGTGCCTGTCATTTCTGCTACAGGGCTCCCACCTATTCTTTTTCACCTGGAATGTCTCACACAAGCATGAAAGTTTAGTAAGGCACAGTTTTTTCTTCTTTGCAACATCATTTCTGGGCGTAGTTCAATAGTTCATCACATTCTCAATTCAAGCACCTCGTCTCTGGATTACGGCTGCGACACGAACATTGAAGTTGTTGATAACTCTGTCCAAGGTCTCGAGTGGAATCCTCCTGATTTCACGAAGAATGTTCTCCTTTAGCGCTTGTATTGTCTGTGGATTGTTGTGGTAAACCCTTTTCTTCAAGTACCCCCAGAGGAAGAAATCTGGAGGAGAAAGATCTGGGGACGAGGTGCTTGGATTGAGAATGTGATGAACTATTGAACAACGCTCAGACATGATGTTGCAAAGAAGAAAAAAATGTGCCTTACTAAACGTTCATGTTTGTGTGAGACATTCCAGGTGAACAAGAATAGGTGGGAGCCCTGTAGCAGAAATGACAGGCACTCAAAACTGTCTACATTTTTTTGGACCACCCTGTACATTACCACTGCTCGTGATGGCAAAGGCACCGAGTCAAATGTCTTTCTGGGAACACTTTTGGGCTTGCTGTTTTCCCTGGAAGAATTTTGAGAACTTACACGTCAAGCTGTACTTTCTAGAGAGACGTATTTTTGCTTTGATGTCAAGTATTCACGAGGCCCTGCAAGAGATCGAGGTTCTATAAGAAGGGTCTTTAATTTGGGAGCTTCGACTGCGGGACGTTTTGAGCAAAAGACACAGAAGTACAGTATGTAGTATAAACAGAACTCGTTGCTGTTGCTGTTTTGCCAATATCGAAAAGCTTGCTTTTGCTCGCGTATCAATATTTAAAACAAGTCGCGTAAGGCGAAATTACTACATTTAGTCAAGCTGTCGAACTCACGGAATGAAACTGAACGCACTGTAGTTTTTCACCAAGACAATACAGCTTCGTCAATCCTCGCGAGAAGGAAATCGCTCACCTTCCACGTGCAAAACGCAGTGAAATTAACACACCAGAATAGCGCGGTAGCGTATTGTGCTGAGCAGGAAAGCGCGCTTTTCTGTATTCTTTTTAACTTTCGGAGCTTGTCTTGAATACAACCTATCATATCTATATGTGTTTGGAATCAGGAAATGATAAAGAATAAAGGCTGTATTCAAAACAAGCTCAGAAAGTTAACAAGAATACAGAAAAGCGCGCTTTCCTGCTTAGCACAATACGCTACCGCGCTAATATGGCGTGTCAATATCACTACGTTTTGCACGTGGGAGGTGAGCGATTTCCTTCACGCGGGGATTGACGAAGCTGTACTGTCTTGGTGAAAAAAATACAGTGCGTTCAGTTTCATTCCGTGAGTTCGACAGCGTGACTAAATGTAGTAATTTCGCCTTACGCGACTTGTTGTTTGGTACATTGCAATTCCTTCTCTGAATGTTGGACACTGCTCTTGAATTTTAACGAGTTCATTAATTTTCCTAACAATGGGAACGGCAGTAAGCGGCCACAGTCTCTATAAGGCCGAACACAAATATATGTTGGTTTTGGGTAACATGACCAACAAGAATAGGGTCGGTGCCAGATTATTTTTTTTTTTTAATTTGAGAAATGAAATAAAAGTTTTAGAGTCGGAGGGGAAAAAACTAGGGTCGGTCGGGTTACCCTAAACCAACATATATTTGTGTTTGGCCTAGTAATAGTCGTACATGTTTCTAGTGTGGACACACAAGACTTACAAGACATGTTCGCAAACAAGAATCACCCGTGCCATTCTCAATGTTGTTTGCTTTCATAGCCATTCGCTCAGGACCTGGCATTCTACTTCACGGTCCCGGAGTAAGGAAGCAAAAGAATACTGTAGCTTTGAATGTTTGGCAGTATGCGAACAAATTGTAATTGAAAAAAGAAAGAAGAAAGAAAATACATTTAAAAAGAAGAAGAAAGAAAAAACAGCTACGACAAACTAACCCAAATGGGCTCAACAATAACAGAAATGGAAATAACTGTTAGTTTATTGAACCCACAATTATTGACAAAACAAAACATTGTTTTTTTCCAGAAATCCTACCTGTGGAGCTTTGAAGCAGACGAACAAAAGATACAACAAACTACTGATAATAAGGAAAATGGACACTCAGCTTCTCTTGTTGGAATGGATTCTTCAAAGATGAGTATGCTTTTTTTCCATTTTCCTGGGAGGAAACCAAACAATCGAAGCCCAGTCTCCATGTCCATCATTGTCTGCTTAAGGCTGGAGAACACTTTGGAGGCCCAATTTCAAAGTGATTAGGTAGTTTTAAAAGTTACTTTTTCTGTTAGTTCAATGTTTGCTTTATCAGGAAAATACAAAATATAAAGGGCTTAACGCGCAAAATTTTAAGATAACGACTGAAGTTTAAGCATAGGTATCAGATTTTTTCACGCAAACACTACTGAATAAGTTGCAATATTGTATTGTGAAAATGTAAACAAAATAACAATCAGATGATCACAAACTGAAGAAGAGAAATAGGGAAGCAAAATAGAACATTAAACGTAGTGATTTTACTTGTGAATTCGGAAAAAAATCCTTTTGTATCCATTTTGAAGCTCAATTTGAAGCATGGAACACCAACAAACATTGATTAAAAGTGTTAAAGTGATTACAGTGTTCAGAAATAGTGTTAGATACCAAGTTGAGTTATCCCTCTTTACCAATTTAAAAAAAAATACACCTCTTAACGCGCAAAATTTTGAACTGTGATGCTTTTACTACCCCCACCCCCTTCCCATTTGTCAGAAAAGAGTGCATATTATCTTCCAAATAGAAAAGCAGGGTAGTCAGATGATCAAAAACTTAAGAAGAGAAAGAGGGAAGCAAAATAGAACATCCAACATAATGATTTAACTTGTGAATTATGAGAAAACTATTTTTTTTACCCATTTGTGAAGCTTAATTTGAAACTTGGAACACAGACAAACATATATTAAAAGTGTTAAAGTGATTACAGTGTTCAGAAATAGTGTTAGATACCAAGTTGAGTTATCCCTCTTTACCACTGTTAAAAGAAATACACCTCTTGTCGCGCAAAATCTTGAATTGTGATACTTTTACTTCCCCCACCCCCTACCCATTTTTTCAGAAAAGAGTGCATAATTATTATCTACCAAATAGAAAAGCAGGGTAGTCAGATGATCAAAAAATTCAGAACAGAAATAGGGAAGCAAAATAGAACATCCAACATAGTGATTTAACTGGTGAATTCTAAAAAAAACCCACTTTTTTACTCATTTTATTAGCTTAATTTAAAGCTTGGAACTGAAGACAGAAAAAAAAAAATTAAAAGTGCTAAAGTGGTTACAGTGTTCAGAAATAGTGTTTGATACCAAGTTGAGTTATCCCTCTTCATCACAGTTAAAAAAAACACACCTCTTGTCGCGCAAAATCTTGAACTGTGATGCTTTTACTACCCCCACCCCCTACCCATTTTTCAGAAAAGAGTGCATATTATCTTTCAAATAGAAAAGCAGGGTAGTCAGATGATCAAAAACTTAAAGAAGAGAAAGAGGGAAGCAAAATAGAACATCCAACATAATGATTTAACTTGTGAATTATTAAAAAAACATTTTTTTTACCCATTTTTGAAGCTTAATTTGAAACTTGGAACACAGACAAACATAAATCAAAAGTGTTAAAGTGATAACAGTGTTCAGAAATAGTGTTAGATACCAAGTTGAGTTATCCCTCTTTACCAATTTAAACAAAATACACCTCTTAACGTGCACAATTTTGAACTGTGATGCTTTTACTACCCCCACCCCCTTCCCATTTGTCAGAAAAGAGTGCATATTATCTTCCAAAAAGAAAAGCAGGGTAGTCAGATGATCAAAAACTTAAGAAGAGAAAGAGGGAAGCAAAATAGAACATCCAACATAATGATTTAACTTGTGAATTATGAGAAAACTATTTTTTTTTACCCATTTTTGAAGCTTAATTTAAAACTTGGAACACAAACAAACATAAATTAAAAGTGTTAAAGTGATTACAGTGTTCAGAAATAGTGTTAGATACCAAGTTGAGTTATCCCTCTTTACCACTGTTAAAAGAAATACACCTCTTGTCGGCCAAAATCTTGAACTGTGATACTTTTACTTCCCCCACCCCCTACCCATTTTTTCAGAAAAGAGTGCATATTATCTACCAAATAGAAAAGCAGGGTAGTCAGATGATCAAAAACTGAAGAACAGAAATAGGGAAGCAAAATAGAACATCCAACATAGTGATTTAACTGGTGAATTCTGAAAAAACCCACTTTTTTACTCATTTTATTAGCTGAATTTTAAAGCTTGGAAGACAGAGAGAAAAAAAATGAAAGTGCTAAAGTGGTTACAGTGTTCAGAAATAGTATTTGGTACCAAGTTGAGTTATCCCTCTTCATCACAGTAAAAAGAAACACACCTCTTGTCGCGCAAAATCTTGAACTGTGATGCTTTTACTACCCCCACCCCCTACCCATTTTTCAGAAAAGAGTGCATATTATCTTTCAAATAGAAAACCAGGGTAGTCAGATGATCAAAAACTTAAAGAAGAGAAAGAGGGAAGCAAAATAGAACATCCAACATAATGATTTAACTTGTGAATTATTAAAAAACCATTTTTGTAACCCATTTTTGAAGCTTAATTTGAAACTTGGAACACAGACAAACATAAATTAAAAGTGTTAAAGTGATTACAGTGTTCAGAAATAGTGTTAGATACCAAGTTGAGTTATCCCTCTTTACCAATTTAAAAAAAAAAAAAACCTCTTAACGCGCAAAATTTTGAACTGTGTTGCTTTTACTACCCCCACCCCCTTACCATTTTTCAGAAAAGAGTGCATATTATCTTCCAAATAGAAAAGCAGGGTAGTCAGATGATCAAAAACTTAAGAAGAGAAAGAGGGAAGCAAAATAGAACATCCAACATAATGATTTAACTTGTGAATTATGAGAAAACGATTTTTTTACCCATTTTTGAAGCTTAATTTAAAACTTGGAACACAAACAAACATAAATTAAAAGTGTTAAAGTGATTACAGTGTTCAGAAATAGTGTTAGATACCAAGTTGAGTTATCCCTCTTTACTACTGTTAAAAGAAATACACCTCTTGTCGGCCAAAATCTTGAACTGTGATACTTTTATTTCCCCCACCCCCTACCCATTTTTTCAGAAAAGAGTGCATATTATCTACCAAATAGAAAAGCAGGGTAGTCAGATGATCAAAAACTGAAGAACAGAAATAGGGAAGCAAAATAGAACATCCAACAGAGTGATTTAACTGGTGAATTCTGAAAAATAACCCACTTTTTTACTCATTTTATTAGCTAAATTTTAAAGCTTGGAAGACAGAGAGAAAAAAAATGAAAGTGCTAAAGTGGTTACAGTGTTCAGAACTAGTGTTAGATACCAAGTTGAGTTATCCCTCTTCATCAAAGTTAAAAGAAACACACCTCTTGTCGCACAAAATTTTATACTGTGATGCTTTTACTATCCCCACCCCCTACCCATTTTTCAGAAAAGAGTGCATATTATCTTCCAAATAGAAAAGCAAGGTAATCAGATGATCAAAAACTTAAGAAGATAAATAGGGAAGCAAAATAGAATATCCAAAATAGTGATTTAACTGTAGATTTCAGAAGAAAAAAACCCTTTTTTTTAATCATTTTTGAAGCTGAATTAGAAGTTTGGAAGACAGAAAAAAAAAAGAAAAAAAGTGCTAAAGTGGTTACAGTGTTCAGAAATAGTGTTAGATACCAAGTTGAGTTTTTGCTCTTTATAAAAGAAACACACCTCTTGTCGCGCAAAATCTTGAACTGTGATCCTTTTACTACCCCCGCCCTCTACCCATTTGAACAGAAAAGAGTGCATAATTTAATTATTTGTATTCTCTTCCAATTAGAAAAATAAGTAAAAGCAACTGGACATTTTTAAAATACATCTTTTCTGTCAGTCCAAGGATTGCTTAGTCCATTAAAAACAAACAGACTAGGATTTAACGCACCCATTTTAAGAAAAAGTTAACATGATAATTGATATAATTATCAGACTTTTTTTTATGCAATTACTACTGAAGATTCCAGACCAGGTAAAACAATCATTTTATATCCTTTGTCACATTTTTTTTTTTTTTATAAATCTATCTATAGCGAGTCTTGTCTCTTTGTGTCATTTAGTTATTTTCAAGAATTCTATCCTGGCAACAACAACAACAAAAACACCTACCTACCTACCCTATTTTTTTTAGCCATGTTAATAGAAACAGACAATTTATTTGTTTTGGCCTAAAGATCTTGAAACATTTGTTTTAATAGAGAAATAACAAGTACAGCCATTAGCTGTGTCACTCGAATTTCTTTGTCAGGCTGAAACTTAGCTGTTGCGTTGGTGTCTGCTGTGTGTATCTGGGTCCAAAGCAACTTTCACATTCTCATCTACACACTCACGTTACACAAGTATATATATATATATACAATTCCACCCACAGAGGCGTTCGGGGATGGGGGTCTCGCACTCGGGCGAATCACACCACAAAATACAAAGTATAACGTACACAGATTTTACTATTGAACCAAAAAGCAAATTAAATCATGAATAAATCAATCAAGCAAAACTTCCACACAATGACACACTCACTCTCGGTTCACACTGAGCTCTGGACGTGCACACTTGGCAGCACGTATACCGTTCCGGCACCGTTTGTCTTCCTGCAAGTCCAGCATAGGCACACAATTGTCCAAGAATCACAATAATCCTCGTGAATGTCACAGCAGGCATAGTAGAAAAGTCCAAAAGGGTGCGTTGATGGTGGTAATCCGGTGTACACACACACACACACACACACACACACACACACACACACACACACACACACACACACACACACACACACTCCGGTTTGGTAAGTTACCTGATAAATAATGTAGCCTGTGGATTTAACGGGGAGACTGGTCAGACAGGAAGAGCATTTCACATTTCCGATGTTCAGCGATACACTTGTTTTCTTCGAGAGTTCGATCTTCGTGCGATTCTGGCGCGTTGTCACCAAGAACGTAAAAAAAAACCCCAGGATATCATCATGATGCCTCTCTACAAAAACCAGGCAGTCTAGGAACTCTTCATCTAAAGTCAGTCAGTATTAGCCCCTCAACACAATCCTCATCTTGTTCCATAGTGATTTCTGCCGCCAAAGAACGTGTGGTTCTTAACTCACAAGACGGATTTGTCGTCTTCCATTGCGAAATTCAGATCTACCCCAACTACGTGCATTGATCTGAGCAATAAAATGTAGATGCGATAATCTGCAAACATCTCTTCAACACAATCTACATCTTGTCCCATCGTGATTTCTGTCGGCAAAGAACATGTGGTTCTCAGCTCACAAGACCGATTTGTCATCTTTCAGAAATTCAGATCTGCCCCAAGTACGTGCAATAAAATGTAGAAGCGATAATCTGAAAAAAAATCTTTTCGCGTGAACGCTGCCACGTTGTCATCAGTCCGATGTCTTTTATCCAGAGCAGGGATGAACACACTTTTTCATCAGTAGTTTGTTATGTTTATCCGCAGACTGCTTTCCATTACTTGTCGTCTGTTTTAGCTTGACTCGTGGGGTTCTTCAGCAAGGCAAAAAGTGCTTGTTTACTGACACGTTCTCACGCACGACATGTCGTAAATGCAAGTTCTAACGATTGTTTTTTATTGCACTGATAGAGAATGTCGATATTTGTAAACGTGTGCCATTTCCTAATGTTTATTTCATTATTTTGCATACGGATATGGCTAGTAAGTGGATAATCTGTTACGACACGAAACGCGTTCTAAATCCGGGAAGGGAGGCTACTCCAACGTAGAAGGGAGGCTACTCCAACGTACTTTCCAAAGTGTGCTCCAGCCTTAAAGCACCTTGTTCGTCAACTTCAAACATCGATAGATCGAGCTTCTGGTAAATGCTTCATTTTGTCAATGGTTAAACGATCCGTAAAATGAACTTTCTAGTTTTTGCATTTGACTAACTGCATTCCGGCATATTCGAAGTGAAGCGGGAAGTGTGTGTGTGTGTGTGTGTGTGTGTGTGTGTGTGTGTGTGTGTGTGTGTGTGTGTGTGTGTGTGTACGTGTGTGTGTATGTGTGTGTATGTGTGTGTGTGTGTTTGTGTGTGTGTGTGTGTGTGTGTGTGTTTGTGTGTGTGTGTGTATGTGTGAGGGTGTATGTGTGTGTGTGTGTGTGTGTGTGTGTGTGTGTGTGTGTGTGTGTGTGTGTGTGAGTATGGTTATCTGTCTTTGTTTTTTAACCTTGCCTCTCCGGTTTTCACATCAAGGATGAAGTTCAGCCCTAGACTTTCTGTTTAATTGTCTAAACATTATAAATGTTCTGTGTAGTCTTTGACCTTACACTGCGCTTTTAGTCTTGCCTGTCTCAATCAAACACCTCTTACTTCAATCATTCCGTTTGCTTACATGTTTAAAAATTTCAAAATTGATTTGACATCCACCTAAACTGCATGACCCCCTAGTGTCATCACTAGCAAAGAATGTGTGACATACGTAACGTTTTGCTGACCACTCAAACATTCTGCATTCTGCATTCAACCACATGCACAGGTCCACATTAAAATACCTTAATTCCCGTTTCTTTTACTTTAACGAACCTGACTTGAATCTCCCTCAATATCTTATCCTAAAGATTCGTTGCATTTCGTGTGCATATCAAATCTGAGAAGATGCACGTGCATGCATTGTGATGCTTGTGTCTGCCATTTTGTTTCCACATGATATACTGTGTTCTTACGCCAAATACACTGTCAGGACTTCTTTTTCTTTTTCTTTCGTTTTGTTTGGAGAGGCATACTCGAAAACTAGTAATTTTGCGTTTGGGGGTTATTCATGTTGCATGTTTGTTTTTTGTCTGTTTCTCTCAAATGCACCAGCGCCCAAGAGTTTTGTGTCAATGTGAGTCTGATGCCATGTGTAATGACATACATGCATTCAACTGAAAGCAAGGTTAATTCAATTCATATAAACTTGAACTTTATTAAAAACAAATTTAAAAAAATCCCAGCTGCTAACAACAACAAAAATGACTAAATTAAATTAATTAGAAAGGGACATACACTTTCTCTATCCACAGTTAAATTGGTGAAACAAAAGATACATTATTTCTCAGTGACTTTTATATGTCTGAGCTTATATAGGACCGTTTGACCTCGTTATGGCTCTGTTTAAGGCCGTTTGATCTCGTTTTGGCGCTGTTTAGGGCCGTTTGACTTCGTTTGTGGCCGTTTTATGGCCGTTTGACCTCGTGTTGGTCGTGTTTAGGGTCGTTTGACCTCTTGTCTCTGTTTAGGGCCGTCTCACCTCATTTCGGCCGTGTTTAGGGCCGTTGGACCTCGTTTCGGCCCTGTAACGAGCCGTTTGACCTCGTTTTGGCTCTGTTTAGGGCACCCTGACCTCGTTTAATTTAGGCCGTTTGACCTCGTTTTGGCAGTGTGTATATGTCCGTTTGACCTCGTTTCGGCCGAGCTTAGGGCCGTTTGACCTCGTTTTGGAAGTGTTTCTTGCCGTGTTTGGGGCCGTTTGTCCTCTTTTCGGACATGTTTAGGGCCGTTTGACCTCGTTTTGGCGGTGTTTATGACCATTTGACCTCGTTTTGGCCGTGTTTGGGGGCCGTTTGGCCTCGTTTTGGCTCTGTTTAGGGCAGTTTGACCTCGTTTTGGCTCTGTTTAGGGCAGTTTGACCTCGTTTTGGAAGTGCTTCGATCTAGCCGTTTAACCTCGTTTTGGACGTGTTTAGGGCCGTTTGACCTCGATTTGGCCGTGTTTTGGGCCGTTTGACCTCGTTTTGGCTCTGTTTAGGGGAGTTTGACCTCGTTTACGAAGTGTTTTTAGCCGTTCGACCTCGTGTTGGCTGTGTTTAGGGCCGTTTGACCTCGTTTTGACCGTGTTTGGGGACGTTTGACCTCGTTTTCGCGCTGTTTAGGGCGGTTTGACCTCGTTTTGGAAGTGTTTCTAGCCGTTCAACCTCGTGTTGGCCTTGTTTCGGGCCGTTTGACTTCGTTGTGGCCGTGTTTGGGGGCGTTTGACCTCGTTTTGGCTCTGTTTAGGGCAGTTTGACCTCGTTTAGGAAGTGTTTCAAGCCGTTTAATCTCGTTTTGGACGTGTTTAGGCCCGTTTGACCTCATTTGGCCATGTTTGGGGCCGTATGACCTTGTTTGGCACGGTTTGACCTCGTTTTGGCCGTGTTTATGACCTCGTTTTGACTGTGTTAAAGGCTGTTTGACCTTGCTTTTGTCGTGTTTAGGGCCGTTTGACCTCGTTTTGGTTGTTTTTAGGGCATTTTGACCTTGTTTTGGAAGTGTTTCTTGCCGTTTGACCTCGTTTAGGCTCTGTTTAGGGCAGTTTGGCTTCGTTTTCGAAGTGCGTTTAGCCGTTCGACCTCGTTTTGGCCGTATTTAGGGCCGTTTGACCTCGTTATGGCCGTGTTTGCGACCATTTGACCTCATTTTGGCGCTGTATTGGGCAGTTTGAACTCGTTTTGGAAGTGTTTCTAGCCGTTTAACCTCGTTTTGGACGTGTTTAGGGCCGGTTGACCTCGAATAGGCCGTGTTTGGGGCAGTTTGACCTCGTGTTGGCCATGTTTGGGGCCGTTTGACCTCGTTTTGGCCGTTTTTAGGTCCGTTTGACCTCGTTTTGGCTGTGTTAAGGGCCGTTTGACCTCGTTATGGCTCTGTTTAAGGCCGTTTGACCTCGTTTTGGCGCTGTTAAGGGCATGTTGACCTTGTTTTGGCTGTGATAAGGCCGTTAGACCTCGTTATGGCTCTGTTTAAAGCCGTTTGATCTCGTTGTGGCCGTGTTTAGGGCCGTTTGACCTCGTTTCGGCCGTGCTAGGGGCCCTTTGTCCTCGTTTTGGTTGTTTTTAGGGCATTTGACCTCGTTCTGGCTTTGTTGATATTGTTTTCAACAATGTAAAGGGTGACGCAAAAAAAGAGTACCCAAACAAAACGTCATAAATTGAACAAAAATAAAGCAATCTTCATAACATTTATTTACCCACACAAGTAGCCTCTGCATGATTTGCACAGACAATTTTAGCGTTCTAGCTTGTCTTTCATGAAAGTTATGCTCATTCTACAGAACATGCTCCAAATGGCCTCCGCGCCGCTGCAGGCAAACTTGAACTCGCCGCGCAAAGTTATCAATCACCCGCACACACTCCTGTTGCGAGATTCCGCGAATGGTTGTTGTGATGGCTCTCTTGAGTTCTGTGATTGTCTGTGGGTTGTTCCTGTATAGACGTTGTCTTTCAGGAACCCCCACAGATAGAAATCTGGGGGATTTAAATCCGGGGGAGGCCATTTGGAGCATGTTCTGTAGAATGAGCATAACTTTCCTGAAAGACAAGCTAGAACGCTAAAATGTTCTGTGCAAATCATGCAGAGGCTACTTGTGTGTGTAAATACATTTTATGAAGATTGCTTTATTTTTGTTCAATTTATGACGTTTTGTTTGGGTACTCTTTTTTTGGGGTCACCCTGTATGTATTCTTTATGTTAGATATGTTGTGGATTTCTTCAAAACGCTTCAAACCAACCAAAACATATTAAACAACAACAGCAACAAACAGTAAGAGAAAAATGTCCACATTTCAAATGATATTTCAACGACTTGTAACCATCAATATGATTTAGTATGGACAGTGTTTTCGCATGATCTATTTTCTTTTGAATAACCCATGTCATACTTAATGTGTATGCATTTTTGAAACAGAAATACACTTTACATCCAGGAAGTTACTCGAACGTTCGCATACTTGTGTGTGATGGAAATACTGCATGTCTCACTCCGTTGCATGATGCGAAAGTATAGCTAGTCTTCATGTACGACACCTAAACTTAGTTTACGTCTTCTTGCAGCACTGTACCGTTTGCGGTCAGTGGGTCTTCTGAATTTCCTGTTCCTTTTTATTTTTCTCAGTTTCAGGAGGACGCTCATATGCATGTGCATGTCTGCATGAGTTTAACATGGTATTCGGAAGAAGAAGAAAAAACACCGCAGGCGTAAAACGAATTTGTGCAAAGTGACCTTTTCGGAGGGAATAGATGAATGTTAAGGCCAAAAAAAAAATAGGTGTGGTTACGGTAACATAGCCAAAAAAAATAGGGTAGGTAGGTAGGCAATCACTTTTTTTTTTTTAACTTTTTTTTCTAATGTGTACAAATTAAACCTACTTGACAGGGAAATAAGTGTGCGACTCGGGCGCTTTCGCTTTCATTGCGTTTTCTGCACTCGGTTTTTTTGGGTTTTTTTTTGGTTTTTTTGTTTTGACAAATGTAATAAAAAGTTATAGGATCGGCCCCTAAAAATAGGGTAGGTCGGGTTACCGTAACCACACCTATTTTTTTTTTTTAGGCCTAACATAGAGGTTGGGTGGGTGAATTTGGGGGTGGGGGGGGGGTGGGGGGGGGGTGTATTAGGGAAGGGGAGAAGAGAAAGAAAGACATAATTAAGGCACTGAAAGAAAGCTGCACAAATCCATCGGCACTCATTCTGTTCGCACCACTAAGCAAATTAGAAGACTTCGTGCATCACAAAAATAGCTACAATATTTGCATTCGCACGACTGCTCACCGATCGTGTAGACCAGCTGCATCTCAGACATTGGGATTTTATTTAAACAAATGTCTTCACTTTTTTTTTTTTTTTTTTTTTTTTTTTTGCACTGGGGAATTTGCGTAAAGTGGAGACATCGAGAGACCTTAATTCAGAAACAAGTCGCGTAAGGCGAAATTACTACATTTAGTCAAGCTGTCGAACTCACGGGATGAAACTGAACGCACTGTATTTTTTCACCAAGACAGTACAGCTTCGTCAATCCCCGCGTGAAGGAAATCGCTCACCTCCCACGTGCAAAACTTGGTGATATTGACACGCCAGATTAGCGCGGTAGCGTATTGTGCTAAGCAGGAAAGCGCGCTTTTCTGTATTCGTGTTAACTTTCTGAGTTTGTTTTGAATACAACTTATCATATCTATATGTTTTTGGAATCAGGAAATGATAAAGAATAAGATAAAATCATTTTTTGATCGATTTCTTAAATTTTAATCGTAAGACTAATTAATCCATTTTCGTTAATTGTGATCACATTTTAAGAGTAAACATGACATATGTATAATTTGTTAGATTCAGAATGTGATGAGAAATACGATGCAATCAATTTTAAATCTGTTTGCGAAACATTGATTTTAATGACAACTTTAATGAACAAACTCATTAATTATTTTGTAAGCCTCCAAGCTGAAATGCAATACCAAAGTCCGGGCTTCGTCGAAGATTACTTGACCAAAATGTCAACCAATTTGGTTGAAAAATGAGAGCGTGACAGTGCCGCCTCAACTTTCACGAAAAGCCGGATATGACGTCATCAAAGACATAAAAAAAGAAAAAAGCGTCTGGAGATACCATACTCAGGATCTCTCATGTCAAGTTTCATGAAGATCGGTCCAGTAGTTTGGTCTGAATCGCTCTACACACACACACACACACGCACACACACACACACACACACACAGACACACACACACACACGCACGCATACACGCACGCATGCACACACGCACGAACGCACGCACGCAAGCACGCACACACACACACACACACACACACACACACACACACGCACACACACACACACACACACACACACAAAACCTGAGACAGAGAGTGAGAGAATTCTTTGTTTTCGACCTTTGCACATTCGTTTTCGAACTATTACAAATGCATTCACAGCAACAGCAGCATAATTGAAAAAAGAGATTTTTGTTTTTTGTTTTTGCAAGTCTGCCTTATCAGTGGCGCCTAACTCGAGGAAAACTGTGTAATTTGCTCGTACTTTACAGATACAATTAAAAAAAAAAAGTGTGTCCGTTCGTGAGAACTCTATTGTGACTGGCGCAATAGCCTGAAGGTTCAGAGTTCGAATCTCGGCTTTGCCTTGTGGGTTAAGAGATGAACTTTTTTTCTGATCCCCCAAGTAGCATGCGCCTTTGCAACTATGTAGTCTTCCTTCAATACCACCCTTAATTAAACAACAAATTAAAACTCCCCAAGCAGATGTGTTTGAGTACAGATTCTGTGATGATGCCGTTTATTGTAAAACCAGTTATATGACTCGTAAGGCCATTCCTTACCCGAGAAGAAAACGTCTGTTCGAATGAAAATACAAATATTTAAAAAAAAAAACCCATAAAAGTAAGGGAAAATAAGGGTTAGTTTTCGGATTCAAAAAATCCAAAATACTTTTATTTTATTTTATTGTAATTCAATTAAGGGGTGACGATGGTGCGTATACGATAAAAAAAACACAAAAAAACAACAACACCCGTTTCCATAGAATACGGAGAACTGAAACATCTGATTCTAAATCAGGCAGATGACGCTTTCTGGTGCTTTGTTCGCTTTAACTCTTGATCTGTTCGCTTCTGTTCGTTTTTACATTTAGTCAAGTTTTGACTAAATGTTTTAACATAGAGGAGGGAATCGAGACGAGGGTCGTGGTGTATGTATGTGTGTGTGTGTGTGTGTGTGTGTGTGTGTGTGTGTGTGTGTGTGTGTGTGTGTGTGTGTGTGTGTAAGTGTGTGTGTGTGTGTGTATGACATTTTTCATGGGAGTTCCTGGTTATGATATCCCCATACGTTTTTTTAAATTTTTTCGATAAATTCCTTTGATGACGTCATATCCGGCTTTTTGTAAAAGTTGAGGCGGCACTGTCACACTCAATCAAATTGATTGAAATTTTGGCAAAGCAATGTTCGACAAAGGCCGGACTTTGGTATTGCATTTCAGCTTGGAGGCTTAAAATTTAATTAATGACTTTGGTACGTCATTAAAAATCTGAAAATTGTAATTAAAATTATTTTTTTATAAAACGATCCAAAATTACGTTTATCGTATTCTATTATTTTCTGATTCCAAAAACATATAATTATGTTATATTCGGATTAAAAACAAGCTCTGAAAATTAAAAATATAAAACTTAGGATTAAAATTAAATTTCCGAAATCGATCTAAAAACAATTTCATCGTATTCCTTGTCCGTTCCTGATTCCAAAAACATATAGATATGATATGTTTGGATTAAAAACACGTTCAGAGAGTTAAAAAGAATAGAGATATAGAAAAGCGGGCTTTCCTCCTCAGCGCAACCGCTACCGCGCTTTTATGTATTGTTAATGTTACTGCCTTTGCCACGAGCGGTGGACAGACGATGCTACGAGTTTACGGTCTTGGTGAAAAAATGCTTTGCGTTCAGTTTCATTCTGTGAGCTCGACTGAGCTTGACTAAATGTTGTATTTTCGCCTTACGCGACTTGTTTACATTTCGTCAAGTTTTGACTAAATGTTTTAACGTAGAGGGGGGAATCGAGACGAGGGTCGTGGTGTGTGTGTGTGGGTGTGTGTGTGTGTGTGTGTGTGTCTATTATCACACACAATCACAACCTCCCCACTCTCACACACACACACACACACACACACACACACACACACACACACACACACACACACACACACACACACTCACACACAATAATCGGATACAACATATAATGCTTAGAAATAAATCCGGGCCATTTGCCCCAGTGCCATTATTCAATGTCCCGCTGTATGTATCAAATGCTGAAATAAACGACCGCCGAATGATGTTTGATGTTGTTGTAACCCTCCACAAGACAATCACCCGCGTTTTTA
>NC_090258.1:24032464-24037464 GCF_037325665.1 Littorina saxatilis
CATCGAAGACGACAGTCTCACAGGGATGGGGGTTAAAGAAATGGCGCGATCCCACGATAATGATGATAGATGGCTGAGGAGTTTGGAAATGATAGGCGGCTGCTTCTGTAGCGTCCGTGTCTATACCATTGCGCTGGTACAGTATTATATTTTCGTTGGTGTAGCAGGAAAAGGTTGTCTTAGAAGAAAAGAGGATCGACTGTTTACAGCCAAGAGGGAAGTGGACTTGAAGCAAATTTGGGATCGAGCCTTTTCTTTGATATTGTTTGACATGGTTACCATGAGGCAGATTTCCGTTTCTTCTTCTTCTGCTTCTGAGTTCGATTTCATGGCCGTTATATCTTCAGGTCGGTGGCTGCCATGGAGTCCGCAGTCAAACCTGACCGACGTATCTCAACATGTTATGAACTCAAAACACAGAGAAAATTGCTTTCACACGCCAACTTTGATTGCAACAACGTGCTGGGGCCCCAAAACATGTATGATCGAAATGGAACTCGTGTTTCTAAACATGGCTCCCTGTGTTGATTGTGAACTTAATTTCTCACTACCAAAATGATGACAACAACGATATTTGTTGGTTTGTTGTCAGACCAGTTTTTTTGTCGGTCCTCCGGGGGCGTATGCTCCCCCTCGGACCGACAAAAAAGCTGATCTGTCAACAACCCATCAAACATCTTATATTATAATTATCTCCCACTTGGCCACATATCAGAACTCAACAGCCTGGTGACATTACAGTGTTCTAGATGATCGAACGTGTAGCAAAGACATGTACGTGTACGTGCAGATATTGCGTCACCCGTGACTCACTTTTTTTTCTCCAATGTTCCAAAATGCATACGTTGTTTTGCTTCCACCAAGACTGCAGATCTTGGCAAACGCGTGACGTAAAAACTAGATTTGATGACGTTACCCGTACACGTTCCCGTACACGTCCTGAAAAGTAGCTGATCTAGATCTTGCTAGTAATAGTATGTGCAGAACGGGAATACTGTTGCCGAATTAATTCCGTACCTGCCACGAGTGACAATCTGCAAATTAATGTTGAAAAACAAAAACCGGACAAGTGGCCAGGCTGGTGCTTTTGGGGCGTGTACCGAGGCGAAAGGATTGCCATCAGATCTGCGGCGAATAGCAAAATCGTTTGTACAAAAAAAGGAGCAATCTCTAACAGTATTCGCTCCCCTTGAAAGAAGTGCATAATGTGATTACAAGAAAAGACATATTTAAAAGGGCGGCAGGCAATTGACAGTGCCACAAGTTAAGGAAGTTGTGCGAAAACCTGTCAAGGAAAGTGAAAATAAGGTAACATTTAAAGATATTCCATATTATATATCTCGGACCAGATAAAGGACGAGGGCATGTAACTATTGACAGGGATTTGTCGTGAATGTGTGTGTGTGTGTGTGTGGGGGGGGGGGGGGGGTATGCGTGCGTGTGTGTGTGTGTGTGCGTGTGTGTGTGTGTGTGTGTGATTGGATGTGTGTGTGTGTGTGTGTGTGTGTGTGAGTGTGTGAGTGTGTGTGTGTGTGTGTGTGTGTGTGTGTGTGTGTGTGTGTGTGTGTGTGTACGTGTGTGTGGGGATGTTTGCGTGTGTGTGTGTGTGTGTGTGTCTAAACAGGAGTCAGAAGAAAGGGAGAAGTGATACAATAGTAATATGAAAATACAATAACAAATAATTGAATATACGGAAACAAAAAGAGATGCATTTATCGTCTGACATGAAAATGTAATATGTAAAAGGAGAAAGGAAAATTTAAGATAATTTAAGGTGAGGTATTACAACAGAAAAATGGTCTACATCTTTAATTGAAAAATACAATAAAAACAATATGCTTCCAAAAGAAAATAGCAATGGAACGATTTGGAAACTAGAGAAAACAACAATTCGGAGAACACAATATTGTAACGAAACTTGATATTGTAAAGGAAACCAAGCAAAGAATTATTAGACAAACTATCTTATTATTTTTAATAAAACAAACACAGTATAACTGATATACACGAATCGGGCATGTTTAAAGACTAATGTGACAAAGATGTGTTTCCTTTCTTTTCTTTATGAAAATGTAACGGAAAAAACACCTAATTGCGAACAGAGAGGGAGAGACAGAGACGGGGGGGGGGGGGGGGGGGAGAGAGAGAGAGAGAGAGAGAGAGAGAGAGAGAGAGAGAGCGAGAAAGAGAGAGAGATATATACAGAAAGAGAACGAGAGAGAGAGAGAGAGAGAGAGAGAGAGGGAGAGAGAAAGAGAGAGAGCAAGAGAGAGAGTGTGTTGGTGTGAAGGGGGGGGGGGGGGGATGTGAGTGGGTGGGTGTATGCTGACCTTCTTCTTGTATGTAAAAAAAACAAAAAACAAAAAAACCCACTAACTGGCCAATTAAGCTTAAACAAATAGATAAGATTGAACAGTTCCATCTCCGGGAAAATACGATTTTTGTATTTACTTTGAAGATATTATCTAAGTAATTCTCTTGTTCAATGCTAGTATCAGAAGAGGCACTTTTCTCTATATCTCATTGGACGGACAACAACAACAACAACAACAATAACAACATCAACAACAATAACAACAACGGCAATACACACCGCCACACTAATTATGCCAACAGTAATGACGTCATCGTAAACGTCAGAGACACTGGTATATATTATGACGACACACTACATGCCCACTCGTTGTCTGATCATATCTCCTCTCAGCACAAAAAGAGGACTTGAGCAGACAGCAGAGAACTCTTGCTGTCGTTTCTAAAAGTACTTGTGAAAACATCTAGAACTGCAACGCTGGACGTGAATAGCCTGGGAGGATAAGATAAACTCAAGCTCTTGGTCCTAGTTATTTGCTGTGTGCGCGCGCGCGCGCGCGTGTGTGTGTGTGTGTGTGTGTGTGTGTGTGTGTGTGAGTGGGTGTTTGTGTGGGTGTTAGTGTGTGTGTGTGTGTGTCTGTGGGTGAATCTCTCTCTCTCTCTCTCTCTCTCTCTCTCTCTCTCTCTCTCTCTCTCTCTCTCTCTCTCTCTCTCTCTCTCTCTCTCTCTCTCTCTCTCTCTCTCTCTCTCTCTCTCTCTCCCCTTTCTTAAAAAAAAAGTTGGCGAATGTGTCGACGGTCACGAGAGATTAAAACATGTGATGTATAGTCTTTAAATAATATACCAAGCGTAATGAAATTACTGTTTTCTCTGTTTATAATATCTCCTTGAACACGTGCTGCAATACAAACATAAAAACATTAAAACAAATATTGCTGAATAAATGGAAAGAACAAAGTGCAGTAAAATCCAACAAACGAACAACATACGAGTCCACGCATGCGCAAAAACAAGCGAAAGAGCGAACAGAATAACGTCAAGGAAGAAATAAATGTAAAAGAAAATGGAAGTCAAATAAACCCTACCTCTTCACCCCAAATGTAAGGACTTCTTTTACCTATTTTTTTCTTCTTTCCTTTCGACTTTTACGGTAACAAAAATCAAAGGATAGTTTGTCTTTCTCAGGATTCGGAGTTGGCGTTTTTATGTCTTCAAAAAGACATTTCCCCATCATGAATAAATTCCTTCCGCATTCAAATTAGTCATGCATATTGAAGCTGGGCATTGAGAGAGGAGGAACGTTGTTGAATAAATCTCGAAGTTCATTTGCTGTGGTGAGTAAACTCTCAATTAGAACACCTTCCTGTTTGTTTTCGTTACAGGAACCTGCCTTTGCCTGCAGGGCAAAAACGTGTGTGGGCAACGGAGCACGCGGACGAAATCTTGCTAGCAAACACTCTCAGAAACAAGAACACACAGACACGGAGGCACACTTATTCACACGGACGAACTGACAGACGAAGAGACAGACATAGAGACAGAAAAACACACACCCTGTCCCACGTTTGCTTCTTGACTGTCTGTCTGTCTGACTGTCTCTTTCTTTCTGACTCTCTCCCTCTGTCTGTCTGTCTGTCTCTCTGTCTGTTTGTCTGTCTGTCTGTCTGTCTGCCTCTCTCTCTCTCTCTCTGTCTGCCTCTCTCTCGGTCTCTGTCTGTCTGCCTTTTTCTCTCTCTTTCTCTCTCTCTGTCTATCTGTCTATCTCTCTCTCTCTCTCTCTATCTGTCTATCTCTCTCTCTCTTTCTCTCTGTCTATATATCTCTGTCTCTCTCTGTCTCTTTCTCTCTGTCTCCGTCTCTGTCTATCTCTGTCTGTCTCTGTCTCTCTTTGTCTCTCTCTCTCTGTGTCTCTGTCTCTGTGTCTCTGTCTTTCTGTCTGTCTGTCTGTCTGTCTCTCTCTCTCTCTCTCTCTCTCTCTCTCTCTCTCTCTCTCTCTCTCTCTCTCTCTCTCTCTCTCTCTCTCTCTCTCGCACGTCGATTTCTGTCTCTAAAAAGCAAGCACACCTCACACCTGCAGAACTGAGCACCATGCTTTTGTTTTCATCTCACGACACTGTGCTGCAAATTATGATCCCAAAATCACGCCATGATTATCTGCAATGAAAAAAACACATTGTTTGCTCGGATGCCCTCTCAACTTTTTGATATTTGCTGAGGGAGGTTTACGCAAGAAATGGAAGCATACACAAGGATATTGATCACACAAACGCAGCTTTTATAGCATTACATTTCAAGCAGGATGCACGCATGGCGTATGTTTGTATTTGTCTCCGGTGTTGGCGTAGTACCGCTCATTTCGGTAAGAGCAATGGTTTGTTTGATTAGGGAATTCATCTCTCTCTGTCTCTTTCTGTGTGTCTGTCTGCCTTTCTCTTTTCTCTCTCTCTCTCTCTCTCTCTCTCTCTCTCTCTCTCTTTCTCTCTCTCTCTCTATGTCTCTATCTATCTCTCCCTTTCTCTCTCTCTCTCTCTCTCTCTCTCTCTCTCTCTCTCTCCCTCCCTCCCTCCCTCCCTCCCTCCCTCCCTCGGTGCACCCATTGCACACCGGTACGACCGAACTAAGGTAACGTTAAATTACTGTTGTGCAGCGGGTTGAAAGAATACCCTATACCTCGGAGATATATACCT
>NC_090258.1:24042464-24049964 GCF_037325665.1 Littorina saxatilis
TAGGCATTTGTGGGTAATTAATGGCAACAGGTTGATTCTTATGGATTTGGGTGTGCTGAATTCATTTCTGCCTGTTGCCAAAGTCAAAAATGCCTATATTCGTTACTATTCAACGGTTTCCAAGATGGCCGCCATGATATCAAGAGACTACTAATTCTCAAACAAATGCTTATATCTTTGGTGTTTTTAGAGATACAGTGTTAATTTTTGGCTAGTTGGTAGATGACCGATAGGCAATGGTTGCCTTGTCAGAGTATTTGACCTTGACCTTAAGTCAAGGTCACATGAGACTTGACAATATTGACTTGTACTGTTTTGTCATGTGTGCATTTTAAGTTGTCTTTTGGCAGTAAACTACTGCGAACTAATCACTAAAAATAAGTGATATTACCCAGTAGGTATTCAGCATTAAAATGAATATACATTGATCATCATTCTGACAAGGTCAAGGTCATTTTGACCCCATATTTCAGATGTGTTTAAACTTGGACGCCATCAAGATTTGCAGTGGCTAATCTGTTGTACACACTGGACATCTGATTCAACAATTACATTTCGGCAGGGGTTCAGATCAATGGTGCACAATCAACTAGGTCAAAGGTCAAGGTCAATGTCAAAGTCAAAGGTCACTATTTGGACCATTTATTCTCAAAAACGGGGCCTAAAATAGAGATACGCCATTTGTGAGTAATTATGGTGTGCTCTTCCCATTTCTGCTGTATGACAAAGTGTATATTTGCTAGTTTGTCCTGTATCATTAAATATTCAAAATGGCCGCCACAAGCCTGAAAACTCACCCACACACAAAAACTGACAATTCTTTAAACATAACTACTCTATTTATTATCAACTTTTGTTTCAACATACGTTTGTATCAATAACGTTGCATAATCAGTACACATTTCAACAACATTTAAGATGTTATGGTATTTCTGTGGCAATTATAACACAATATACACAAATCTGAAGCATGACAAACGTTAATGTTCCATAATACTCTGTCACGAGAAAAAAACTTCCGAAACATGTTGAGAACAAGCTCAGCAACAGGTAAACATATCAGCTATGTACAGGCATTCAGCAAACAATGATACAATATTCACCGATTGCTTTCAACATGGAGGGCGGTGCCCAAATTGTCTCACCTGTGATTTGTAAATGGAATCCCGAAGGCCGTAGGCCTGAGGGATTCCATTTACAAATCCCAGGTGAGACAATTTAGCCACAGCCCGACATGTTGAAAGCAGTAGGTCGATATTGTAATTGTAAATCTATCCATTCAAAGGATCTGACGACGATCTCTTTCCTGCTTTCATGCGATGGTAAACAGACAGAATTGGTTCTGTTCTGTTCACACACTACTTTCAGTCCACCTACCTGCAAGGGTCAAGTCCCAAGAAATATGTCTCTGTATTCCTATCGTATCACTCTCCTCCTGTTTTGTTTTCTTTCACATACATTTTCCCTTCTTTTTTGACGGGTTTCTGGACAGCAAACTCAAAACAAATTCTTTTCATCACAAAAGCGATCTTTGGAATTGACTGACGTAGTCCGAAAGAATTCATGCATCAACTTACGTCACGTATCCGACGTCATCACTTCGCATACCTTATGGTCTCGGTATTTCGTTGGTACTTCATATTTCCTACTTGTAAAATGACCCTCAAAGCTAACCGAGACTAGTTGAGTCTGTATCCATGCTGGCGACACGTGAAACACATGACTTGTATTGATACGCTTGCCAGGAAGTGTACATTGAGGCAGATCCATTTGGAGGTGATACACGCTGATTGCCTGACCGCTGAGTGATTGCATTGACCAATCAAAATGTCGAATTAACAAAGAAGGATTTACAATGTCAAATGTTCACATTTCATATGGTAAGGTCAATGAACATCACACACGTCCAAAGGGTCACGGTCAGTTCACCACTCGTTAAGACACTCCTCGTGCATTTTCCGGCATTTGCACGCTGCTGTGCATGGTAGCTTCGCCTTTCTGCATCTGCACCTTCCACTGCTGCACTACTTCTGGCAGGTGCAGAAGATGATGTCTAGGCACGCGTCTGGAACAGACGGAAGGGTTTTCAGGACGGGGAGGAAGACGCCATCCTTCAGTTGCCAGCCCATGCTTTCAATCGGCGGCAGGTTCGGCTTCTTCTCATGAGCTTGTTGCCAGACTGAGGCCTGATAATGAGCTCTCTTGATGTGGAAGCTCAGAGCATCACTGGATGGGGGCAGATTTTCTGGGGCGGTGGCTTTCCGGAACATGATGGTTCTGGCACCATCTGCAGTCTCACAGTTTCAGATGTACAGCTTGCAAACGAACTGTTCTGCTTCTTTTGACGTGTCGTCTGTCAGCTGCCCTTTCCCCAAATTTGCCAGCAGCTGGTGATGTTGCTGAAACACTTTCCACCCAGATACCTTGCCTTGGCCAGACAGGAAAGATGTGGAATCCGAGCCAGTGATGGCGTGGAATCCTATCAAGTTCTGGAGCTTTGCCTTCTCCATGTCAGGTCTCTTGGCAATATTGTGAACTGGGATGTACTGTCTACACTTTGCTGTGCCAGTTTTCATCCACACTTTCTTGCACTTCATGTTGTCAAAATGTGCAAGAATCAATACAGCTACATCTGTGTCTTGTGAAGAAACAACCAGGCTGGTTGCATCGCTGTTCACACAATGCAGAACAACACGTGTATCACCCTCTTCGTGACTGGCCTCTAGCGGAGTCGTGTCCACGTCTGGCTTGGATGACTCAACTTGAGTTGGATCACTGAAACCACCGGAAACCACAACAGTTTTGTCATCTGGTGCCTGCAGGATGAGTTGCCGAGACAGAAATTTGGCCAGATCAGCTTTGTTCTCAGGGTGAGACATGAAGTTGTCCCATTTGGCTGGCAGGGGTGTGTCCTTAGACTCTATCAGTTTCCTGATGGGCTGAGCTCCTTTGCTCCGCTTCTTTCTTGTTCCACATTTGATTGACAGCTGATCATACCGATCAAAGACGATGTCGGTGCGTTTAAAGGCATGTCCTTGGGCAAGGAGAGACTTGACGAATGTGTCAGTAAGATCACCAAATGTAGCTGCACCTTGTGGCTTTCCAAGTGCACAAACATGTGCTTGCCCATCAACGACAAGTGTTGCCTTGTCTCCAAGCTCTTGTGCTTCAATGCCTGGAGGACAGTTTACACCACTTGTGAGGATTTTAAGCAAGCTTGCTTTTGATCCTGACCTTAAACTGCCATCAGTTTCAGCAAGTGAAGGGGGTACTGGCATCAGCTCATGCTTCATGATCACAGAAAGATCAACACTGCGCCCTGCTTCATAGGCCGTGATCAACCGCTGAAGAATCTTTCTGTCAGCTTTGACCGTCTTTTGTTTCCCACTCTTTGCATCCTTCTGCTTCACCTCGTACAGACTGGCAAATGTCAGAGGCTTGTTCTTCGGCAGAGCATCGCGGAATTTCATTTTCCTCTCTTCGCAGGGCACAAGTCTCTCCCGAACAAATGTTTTCACCTGTTCTTGTCCTTTTTCACGTGCTGTCAACAGGTTTTCTTCCATGTTCTTGGTTGTAAGATCCTTCGATGCAATGTTCTGCAGATCTTCAGGCACACCCAGAGAAAAAACCTTGAAGCGTTTAAGGTTGTCAAACAACTTTTCTTCATCAGTTTTGTCTTGTCTTTTTCTGGCCTTGTTGCATTCGTTGTGAATGCTCTTCTCGTCAACCTCTGCTCCAAAGACTGCTCTTGTTTCTCCTGCAATGTGAGATCGGAGATTGAACGAGAGGGCCCAACGGTTCAGAGCAGACGGTGTTTTTGTGATGCCCACAATCCCTCCACATGACTTTCCAATCCCGTTCAGCCATTCTTGACTTTGATCTGGGTCCACCTGGTTGAACTTGCTCTGGCTCCTCTTCACAACAAAGTGCCCAGCTTCAAATTCCTTCTTCACTTCTTCGGGGAGCTGATTCATTTCACTGACGTAGACTGTGCCCCATCGAGCATAGTTGGTATGATCATATCTCATGAAGTAGGGGAGCATTGCCGTGAAAGCTTGAAGATGCAGATTCCAGTCGCCATCTCTACTGGCGCGTGTGAACTGGAGAAGAATTTCTACCATCTTCAGGTACTCCCACCAGAACTGGAAGTTTGGATTGGCCCGCGAAGCAGCAAACGAGTCCACAAGGTCTGTGAAGCGTTTGTTGGCAAGAAGATGTACAAGTGCTGCTGTGTCATCACGAACCATCTCGTCTTCAATCTCTTGTGCGAGCTCATCATCACTGCCGTGGACGTACTGCAGCAACTGTGGTAGGAGTATTCTCCACAAGGCTTGCCAGGTCAACTTATGAGTTCGCATCCCTCTGACATAGGACTTGCCTGCCAGCACCTGTTCAGCTGTTTTCGGGCCAAGGACATTGCTCTCGACCAACAGATCCAGAAGACCAGAGCACTCCATGTGACGCCCGATGGTTTTGAGGAAGTTGAGGGACGTATGGAGACCACCGAGCCTCACTACCAGCAGATTCTGATATTCAGCTTTAGCCCATTTGAGATTTGTGTATATTGTGTTATAATTGCCACAGAAATACCATAACATCTTAAATGTTGTTGAAATTTGTACTGATTATGCAACGTTATTGATACAAACGTATGTTGAAACAAAAGTTGATAATAAATAGAGTGGTTATGTTTAAAGAATTTTCAGTTTTTGTGTGTGGGTGAGTTTTCAGGCTTGTGGCGGCCATTTTGAATATTTAATGATACAGGACAAACTAGCAAATATACACTTTGTCATACAGCAGAAATGGGAAGAGCACACCATAATTACTCACAAATGGCGTATCTCTATTTTAGGCCCCGTTTTTGAGAATAAATGGTCCAAATAGTGACCTTTGACTTTGACATTGACCTTGACCTTTGACCTAGTTGATTGTGCACCATTGATCTGAACCCCTGCTGAAATGTAATTGTTGAATCAGATGTCCAGTGTGTACAACAGATGAGCCACTGCAAATCTTGATGGCGTCCAAGTTTAAACACATCTGAAATATGGGGTCAAAATGACCTTGACCTTGTCAGAATGATGATCAATGTATATTCATTTTAATGCTGAATACCTACTGGGTAATATCACTTATTTTTAGTGATTAGTTCGCAGTAGTTTACTGCCAAAAGACAACTTAAAATGCACACATGACAAAACAGTACAAGTCAATATTGTCAAGTCTCATGTGACCTTGACTTAAGGTCAAGGTCAAATACTCTGACAAGGCAACCATTGCCTATCGGTCATCTACCAACTAGCCAAAAATTAACACTGTATCTCTAAAAACACCAAAGATATAAGCATTTGTTTGAGAATTAGTAGTCTCTTGATATCATGGTGGCCATCTTGGAAACCGTTGAATAGTAACGAATATAGGCATTTTTGACTTTGGCAACAGGCAGAAATGGATTCAGCACACCCAAATCTATAAGAAACAACCTGTTGCCATTAATTACCCACAAATGCCCGAGGGTGTTAGATTTTCTGAAATCTGTCCTAGTCTATTTGTACCACACGATGTTTCACTGATCTACAACAGCATACACTGACAACTTGAAATTCTTATCGGGAATGTTTTTCAGCTTTACAAATGTCAATAGCATACCCTTTTCTGCTAACTTCCCGATGAAACAGGACTAAATAAATTATTTTCTGTCCCTAAACACCACAAAATGCCCAAAGTCGAAATATGTAGTACAAACAGGGGAGTAAAACGGAACAGCCGTTTTTGTGTGCCTGTGAGCTTAGTTCACAGTTGCCGACTGACACAAACTTTTGCATTCGGCTTTTCTTATCTCGTAACTCCACACTAAATAACACACTTCCCCTCTGAAATATTGATGTTCAACCCATGGTACTAAAATTCATGTAGTCGTTTATAACTGAGGTTGGAAATTCGCTTCATGACGAGACAAGTATAAATGCCATTCACCCAAACTGAAAACGTCGCTGCCGTCTGCTCGCTTTGTACGGATTAGCTGTTCTCTTTTCCTCCCCTTGTTGCATTCTAGTTCTTCAGTTGTTTCTAGTTTTCCGTTGATTTTGTGCTTTGGTCTTCTTCGTACGTAGTCTTGTTCAAAATTAAAAAAACTCAAACTTCTTTTTGTTGTATACGAATGAACTAAAAAAAAAGCTGTTTAACAGCTGTGTTGTCAAATCGAGTTGTTTTTCCAAAGTCAGAGTGGCGCCTGCGCAAAACTAATGCGCATAAGAAACGGCGTCTGCTATCAAAACCTGAGATCAACGCATCGACGCAAAAACTGTCATTTTGTAAGTTTGGAACAACAAATAAAGGTCAGAACAGCTATATAATCGCTATTGTATTTTCAGCGTAGCAATAGGGTCCGATATTTAGACTCGAACAAGTATAATGCGACTCGTCTTCGACTTATTCGACTCGTCGGCATTATACTTGTCTCGTCTAAACATCGGACCCTATTGCTACGCTGAAAACACAATAGGTGTTAGTGTTGTGACCGAGAGGCGTTTAGGGTACAACAAGGGTACGCCTTCCAACGTCATCATCGTCGTCCTTATCAACATCAGTAGCTGCATTAGCAGCAGCAGCAGCAGCAGCAGCAGCAGCAGATTTGTGCTTAGTTATGTTTTGTTATATGCCTACGTCATTTTTATGTGTGTCTGTCTGTCTGTCTCTCTCTCTCTGTCTCTCTCTTTCTGTTTATTAACCTCAGGTACCCACATCACTGTCTGTCTCTGTCTCTGTCTCTCTCTCTGTCTCTCTCTCTGTCTCTCTCTCTGTCTCTCTCTCTCTCTATCACTCTCTCTCTATATATATATATATCTCTCTCTCTCTCTCTCTCTCTCTCTCTCTTTCTCTCTCTTTCTCTCTATCTCAATATCTCTCTCTCTTTCTTTGCATTTATTAACCTCAGGTACCCATACCACTGTCTATCTCCTTCTATCTGTGTCTCTCTGTCTGTCTCTCTTCATCTTTCCATGTATTAACCTCAGGTACCCATACCACTGTCTATCTCCTTCTATCTGTGTCTCTCTGTCTGTCTCTCTTCATCTTTCCATGTATTAACCTCAGGTACCCATACCACTGTCTCTCTCCTTCTATCTGTGTCTCTCTGTCTGTCTCTCTTCATCTTTCCATGTATTAACCTCAGGTACCCATACCACTGTCTCTCTCCTTCTCTCTGTGTCTCTCTGTCTGTCTCTCTTCCTCTTTCCATGTATTAACCTCAGGTACCCATACTACTGTCTCTCTCCTTCTCTCTGTGTCTCTCTGTCTGTCTCGCTCCCTCTTTCCATTTATCAACCTCAGGTACCCATACCACTGTCTCTCTCCTTCTATCTGTGTCTCTCTGTCTGTCTCTCTTCATCTTTCCATGTATTAACCTCAGGTACCCATACTACTGTCTCTCTCCTTCTATCTGTGTCTCTCTGTCTGTCTCTCTTCATCTTTCCATGTATTAACCTCAGGTACCCA
>NC_090258.1:24054964-24082876 GCF_037325665.1 Littorina saxatilis
ACGATGCCCGCACACACCTTCCAGGTTTCTCCCCGAGAAACCCTTCCGCCCGTAGCGGAAACAACCGTCGTCAGCTACGACCGGTCTCGATGAAGACTCCACTCGTCTAGTCATCTGCGCAGAGGTGGTCCCTTGCTTCCACCGTCGTCTAGCGCTTCTCTCGTGTAAGGTCCCTCCCTTATACGCCATGGAAAACCCTCATGGAAACTCCTGAAGAATTTAACCAAGTCTTAATACAACATTCTCTAAAACCATCTCTTCTTCCAAACGTTCATATTCCACTCATACATTCTCGTTCATTCCACGTTCACATTCCGTACAGATTCAATATCCAAACTAACACTTAATCAATGAATAACACTCCCCATACAAAGCATGACCGTCTTAAACATAACATAAATGCGTAGCAATTATGTTCAAGAAATTCCCCATGAAAAACCGTGAAACAATTACATCAAGAATTCTCTCAACGCTTCACACTAAGATTGGGTGCACTTTATACACACTAACCTTTACGCTCCAGCTATGTATTCCAACGTCAATAATATACAACATAGTAAATCATTTACCTTAAGAGACCCGTCTCTTGAAAGAGTACTTGTTCCCAGAACAAGTCTGACACACGCTGAACAACCTTCCCGGTTGGAAATCTCACACGCTGTGACGTTATTTACCTCAGACCAGCTACATGTCTCAAACATCAAGCTAAGCCAGTTTTGCGTGCAACACCCGAAACACGTGAATAACGCCAGTCCGGTCAGCTACCCTCGCCTGTACAACATTTAGGGAGGTTAAAAACACGACGTGGTTTCACCTCACAAATATGCTACTCACATCTTTGTGACATCCCCCTTCCCGGGGAAAAAAGAAAATTCTTGAGTTTTCTTTTGATCAAAACAACCTTCTTTTTCCACACATCCCATAAACCTGTGGTATGCTCTGATCTACGAATGACCTGGACAACATGTCTGTCAACGTATTCCTGTCTCATGCTATTGGATGAACCTCGAATGCTAATTCTTGCCGTTAAGGACACCACCGCATCACATGTTTTGAAAATGTCAACCATCTTTTCAAATACCTGTTCCATATCATCCTTTTGACTATCTGTCAAACCAGGATCAACAACAATATCTCCGATTGTCTCTTCCTTCCCCTTAGGCAACGTAGGTAACGGCAACGTTTTCCTCTCCTCAGTCAGAGGTAACACTGCAAACTTTGCCTCTTCACATTTACTTGGGAAAACCTCATGACTGCCCCAGTCAGACCTCAGTGAAATGCTTTCGCGATATCCACTACTTACAACCTCAACATCAACAACTTTCTCTGCACAAACTGCATACTTCTCATCCTCTCGTGACACACTCAACACCTCTTCCAATGTCTCATCTTCTCTCAGCAAACTTTTCAGATCCTCCTCGTTAACCGACACATCAGGAGTAACCACATTTTTCAATGGCACTGGGGAATCCTCCA
Source organism: Littorina saxatilis (assembly GCF_037325665.1). Taxonomy (NCBI): domain Eukaryota; kingdom Metazoa; phylum Mollusca; class Gastropoda; order Littorinimorpha; family Littorinidae; genus Littorina; species Littorina saxatilis. Next base: position 24,056,441 of record NC_090258.1, read on the forward strand.
GTTTCTTTTTGGCTTTTGCCCTACTCGTACCACACACGACCTTCTCAAGTACCACCTCTTCAGTGATTTTCTTGTGACTTGCATCAGCACACAATCCAACACCCTGCGTATTCCCAAGGAATAAATCTACTCTGGGTACCACACCCCGAAGATTACCTATCACTAGGTCAGCGACTGGGTCTGTGAGCACACAACATTTCAACTTTCCCTGAAAATATGGGGTATCGACAACCACTTCCGCCAATGAATACAAATCAATCCGTCCACTAAAACCCTTCACTTTTTGAACCTCTCCCTTTATGTACTGGCTTGGTAAGACCAACGACTTCCTTACCCCAGCTACATTAGCTCCTGTGTCTCTCAGTACTGAAACTTGCTTCCCATTAACGAGACCTTCCGCTAATGGCAACGACCCGAATGCCGCCGAGCTAACCAACACTCCAGCGTCCTGACAATCCGCTACCGACTTCGCTGAATATGCTACCCGAATACATTCTCTAGCGTAATGGCCAAACTGCCCACATCTGTAACATGTGTCCTGATTCTGCTGTTCAGTACCTGTACCTCTAGTACTTCCTTGCTGCCATCCTCTTCTACCCGGCCTACGATCATCTCCTCTGCCTTGAAACCTGGTATTTCTGCTCATACCATCCTGTCTTCTGCCACTATCACCTTGACCACGATTGTAAGACTGTCCTGATCCTCGATTCTGATTGAACGCTACATTTCCAGTCCCCAAAGGATTTACTTGACTCTTTCTGGCCAAACATTTATTTGGATGGGCTGATTTGTACATTTCTGCGCTAGCAATCATGTCTTTTGAATTTTTACAATCACGTTCTTTCAAAAAGACTGCCAAATCAGTGCATACACTGGTAAGAATCTGTTCACACAACACAAAATCAAACAATGCTTCATATGAGGATTCTATATCCGACAACCTCAACCAACGGTTGAACAAATGCGTCATCCTTGTTACGTATGTGCCAAAACTTTCATCCGCCTCTGGCTTCGTACTGCGAAATTTCTCACGAAATCCCTCTCGAGTGCACTGAAACTTCTTCAACAACTCTTTCTTCAAGACTTCATACGACAAAGTACCCGTTGAAAACAATGAATGAAACAATGACAAAGCTCCACCCTCCAGATAAGCTGATAAGTACGTAGCCCACTCTGAATCATTCCATTTGTTCGCCTTTGCATGCGTTTCAAATCTGAACAAGAAACTGTCAATGTCATCTTTATCTTCCTTGAACATGGGGAGTTTTGGGTACTGGGGCCTAATGCTGGGACCTGATCTTCCCCCTGCATTTCCACCTGTACTTTGCTGCGCCTCTGCTTTCTTAAACTCCAAATCCATTCTCCTCGCTTCAGTATCTGCTTCTAGCCTCTTTGCATCTAATTCCCTATTTGCCTCAATTTGTAATTTCTTTACTTCTGTTTCTTGTCTCTTTGTCTCAGCCTCAACTTCTAATCTTTTTGTCTCAGCCTCAACTTTCTTTGCTTCGGCCTCAACTTCTAATCTTTTTGTCTCAGCCTCAGCTGCTACTTTCTTTGCTTCGGCCTCAACTTCTAATCTTTTTGTCTCAGCCTCAGCTGCTACTTTCTTAGCTTCCCTTTCCTGAATTCTCTCTTCTCTATCCATATGATCCTGAGCAAACTTAAACAAAGCTTCTGCCTTTAAGCCATGCTTCTCTCCCAATGCCAAATAATGATCATATGTGCTACCAACAGTATCACTATGCTCAGCCATCTTTACAATGTCAAATTATCAAAGTATTCTCAAAGTAATACAATGGATCAAGTAACACAAATTCACAAAATTGTTTTAAGTATCAAAAAGTTGTATCATACACCAGTTTCTCGCAATACTAAACACACACAAAAGAGTATCATAAAATACTAAACTAAAATAAATCTTGTGCCTTTTTAAAAACAATCCTTAAATTGTTTACTACTTAACTATTTACACAACCAGTCTCAAAATTAAACAATAAACTTAAGAGTCACAACACAACATTTAATCTGGAAAATATCAGAATAAACAATCAATAGCAGCTTCAAACACTGTCTTGTCAATCAATGTTAAACTTAACTAACACTTTAGAACATCAACAACAACAACAAAATAACAAACAATTAACTAGAAATGTCAAATAACACACTTCACATGAAAAATTGAATTCCACACACCACTAACCAGCGTCAGATCCTTCAAGGAAAATCAATCGCCAGAGCAAACCAAACAAATTTAAATGTTCACAACCCCAACAAAAAAAAATTACCCAAAATTTTGTCTAAGTACAAATGTTTACAACTTACTATTAACCAAAAAAAAAAAAAAATTAAATTTACAAAAAAAAATAAACAAAAAACTTTCTCCAAACCAACAACTAAATATCAAACAGTAGTATAAGGGAGATAATCACCCTATTACTAATCCGACTACAATAAGAACAACAATAACAATAATAAACAAAACACTTTTCAAGCCAGAGTACACAACTAAAAAAAAATTATCAGAGACCAATCAAAAAATACAAAATTTCAGAATTTATACACACAAAAAAAAATGGCACACCCTATACTATTTTATTTAAAATAAGCCTGCACCTCAACGACAACAATCATACACAACAATCAATCCAAGATAGAATCTAAGAAAAATAGTTTTCCAAAAAAACTTATAGTAAAGGGAGCTAGAATTTAGATAGAAAGATAGATAATAAATACACAGAAAAGGAAGCAACAGAAACTAAGGCCCTCTCTACGTAAGAAACTATACAATTACGTAGACCCCTAGAGCTGGAGAGGGGGTGTCCAATAACATACACATAAACAAACACTACAACACGCAAAGTATCAAGGTATGTATAATTAGCTACCCTAAGGCACTTCTTTCTCAATTTCTCAATTTCTCAATTTCTCGAAAGGGAAGGGAAGCAACTACAACAAAAATCTATCCTTAGAAACAAAAACCTATTTAGGGCTAAATCGGGGTCACCACTGTCACGAAGTGGTTTGCATGTGAATTTATTATGCGTGTTCTGCCCTTTTGCACTGTCTCTACCCTTTCACACCAAACACTTCAAAAACAGACTTTGGGAGGATGCAGGCTCATTATTTCCTCAACCAAAAACAACATACTTCTTCACTTTAAATACATCAATACGAACAACTTTTTAACACACAGTTTGCACAATCTTCCAGCTTTCACTCAAGGCATGTAAATACATATTATAACAATACTTTCTCAAATATAGATTAACGCACACAAGAAGGTACCAACAGACACTCACAAGTTCGTATCACGGCTCACTGCATGTCGCCAGTTCACTTACTTGTCCCGCTGAATCATCGTAGAATAATGAAATCGGATGCCAACACACAGAGATGCTAACACACACCTTTCGCTGAAGATGCCAACACACACCTTCCACTGAAGATGCCAACACGCACCTTTCACTGAAGACACCAACACATCTCACGGACGATGCCCGCACACACCTTCCAGGTTTCTCCCCGAGAAACCCTTCCGCCCGTAGCGGAAACAACCGTCGTCAGCTACGACCGGTCTCGATGAAGACTCCACTCGTCTAGTCATCTGCGCAGAGGTGGTCCCTTGCTTCCACCGTCGTCTAGCGCTTCTCTCGTGTAAGGTCCCTCCCTTATACGCCATGGAAAACCCTCATGGAAACTCCTGAAGAATTTAACCAAGTCTTAATACAACATTCTCTAAAACCATCTCTTCTTCCAAACGTTCATATTCCACTCATACATTCTCGTTCATTCCACGTTCACATTCCGTACAGATTCAATATCCAAACTAACACTTAATCAATGAATAACACTCCCCATACAAAGCATGACCGTCTTAAACATAACATAAATGCGTAGCAATTATGTTCAAGAAATTCCCCATGAAAAACCGTGAAACAATTACATCAAGAATTCTCTCAACGCTTCACACTAAGATTGGGTGCACTTTATACACACTAACCTTTACGCTCCAGCTATGTATTCCAACGTCAATAATATACAACATAGTAAATCATTTACCTTAAGAGACCCGTCTCTTGAAAGAGTACTTGTTCCCAGAACAAGTCTGACACACGCTGAACAACCTTCCCGGTTGGAAATCTCACACGCTGTGACGTTATTTACCTCAGACCAGCTACATGTCTCAAACATCAAGCTAAGCCAGTTTTGCGTGCAACACCCGAAACACGTGAATAACGCCAGTCCGGTCAGCTACCCTCGCCTGTACAACATTTAGGGAGGTTAAAAACACGACGTGGTTTCACCTCACAAATATGCTACTCACATCTTTGTGACATACATAATGGTACCTGTGAATCTGTATTTTTCTGCGGTTAATGTTAATGGTTTCTTTTTTTCCTCTGTTGGTTTCTTCCTCCTGAGTTGATCGTTATCACTCAAACAAGACCATCAGAGAGTACCTCAGTTGCTCCTAAAAATGGAATGTGAATAGTGTGTTGACTGTGTTGACCGTCAAAAATATGTTAAGAACCTGCAGTCAGTTGACATGTTTCGCATATATATTGTAGGGTTCCCATGCTGCATAGGTAAAGTGGCTTGTATAACCCGACTATTCAGTATCAAACAATGTTAATATTTGTGTAGGTTGTAGTCATCACAATTAATCGCATTTTGCCTTTTGTTTCAGAAAGGAGGATAAGCTACAACAAGATCGACGCTGTCAGATATGCCTCAGCCACATGACGATTTCCGAATTTAGATCCACTCGGCATGGTGACAAGTCTTGATGAAAGGTATAAGACTGAGGACAGCAGTGGAAAAAGTGGCCACATGGCAGGTACCTATTGCTTAGTGTCTGTAGTGCAAAAGACAAATAATCTGATTTCCAAATGAACACAGTACCCTCAGATCTACTGCTGATTTACGACGGGCAAGCTACAATCTAGGGCAGAGAACACTGCAGCGTTGTGATCCAACTCTTCATTTGTTTCAGGAAAGGACGTCCTTACAAATTAACATTACAACTCTCTGATACAAAGACATAGTGCATGCATAGTGTACTCTAAACAAGAGGTGGTGCTACTACAGGAACATCCCGATAATTGAGTGGGACAGAATTAAAAAGCTTACCAGGTTTGCGGTGAGGAAGTACTCGGTTTTTCTGTCATTGACCTTAATAGCTTTCACACAGCCAGTATATGAGCGATAATGGTCTTCTTGGTGACTGTTCATGCCCAAGCTCGCGGAGCTGGTTGCCAGCAGGAAAAGTGTCACTGGAAAATATCATAGACTTCGGAGTGCGAGGACCAGGGAAAATAACTTCATGTGAACCTGTCTGAGTGTGACCATCGTGACGCCTATATCTTTAACTCAAGAATATATTATCTTGATACGAAAGCTCTAGGGTAGGTTTATTATTATGGATAAGCGTTGCCATGATAATTATGCTGATGCAGTTTAAAAGTGTGTCTGTGTGTGCGTGCGTGTGTGTGCGGTCGTGTGTGTGTGTGTGTGTGTGTGTGTGTGTGTGTGTGTGTGTGTGTGTGTGAGGATTCCACAAGATCTCCTTCAGGGACAACTACACCAACAGCAAATACATTCATTTTATCTGTTTGCCTTCTTTTTAAAATTATACATGGAGTAGATATGATGCGTTAGTTTTGACTCTGTGTGTGTGTGTGTGTGTGTGTGTGTGTGTGTGTGTGTGTGTGTGTGTGTGTGTGTGTGTGTGTGTGTGTGTGTGTGTGTGTGTGACGGAGTCATTGCATGAGTTTGTGTTACTGTTTGTCGATTTCTTACGGGAGCCTTGGGGGCTTCGCCTCTTGTTCTATCTATTTTCTTGATCTATATCCAAAGCCGCTCCCCCACTGCGATTCATCATACACCAGAAACAGGAAGCTGTGTGGTTATTTTGTTAGAACCGGAAGTCTTCGTGTTTTCTAGACGGCACTTACGACACCGTCCTTCAACCCTTTGTTATATTTAATTTTCCCATCCCGACAGCAGGAGGCGGGAACAATATAGGTTGTCAACACCATTGTGTGCTCTGCAGAATGCAGGGACGATGCAACGCGGCTGCTTTTAGACAGTCCTTAGTTAGTTTGCCCGGCTGAGCTTCAAAAGTGTGTTACTAAAATAGATGCCGTACATTTTGTAAGACGTTGTTTGCGGTCGGCGTTGCCGTTTAATGTGCGGAGTTCGGTGTTAAACTATGACAATTTACGTACAGCTCTATAGACTTATAATCCTCGAGCTGACTTCTATTTGATGTAAAGAACCGTGTGGGGTACGGCCAATGTGTTAAGCCTTATGCGGACTAGTGCAAAGGCCGGAAAAAGTTCAGGATATTTATGTCTGTGTATGGTACAAGTATAACTCTGCAACATTTAAAGAAAGTCAAAACATCTGTCGAATTTAAGATCACTCCCTTATAAGATCGAACATAGGCTTATTTATTTCAAGCATTGTTTGGGAGTGACACCAAAGGATGTCACGTTGTAAACATATGATAATCCTTTTTATAACGGTGTCCATAATAACGTTGTAAGTGTATGCTACTGTCGTATGTAGTGATAGGTGAGGTAGCAGAGGACCAGTAACGACACCGTTGAAAAACTGCCTTGAACAAATAAGCCCATTTTTAAACATAGATTGTCGTGCTATCTAATCTTGTACCATAACCCTAACATGGTAACTTGTTCAGGCCAATGTATATGAATATATATCTAAAGTATCAATTTTGGGCGTGAGTTTGGATACTACTTATTTGTGTAACTCTAACCTATAGAGACATACTCAGACATTGAAACATTGTCCAAAGCTGCAGTGACTTTGGAATACAAGTGCGGACAATGGATTGGTTGGTCTGTTGTTTGGAATGTCAACTGGTCGGAAATCATTTGTCCGCGTGTTGGTTCTGTGCTTGGTCAATTAAACATCCTTCAATTTCTGCTGTTTCCTCTGCAGCTCACGATGTTGATGACGTAGTTGAAGTTAACCTTTGCCGGATGCCGCTTTTGACTACACACTCCCGACGATGCGGGTTTGTCTGTACCCATACATTTGAAAGAGGGTTTTTACCGTTTATTCCTCTAACGACGATGTGGGTTTGTCTGTACCCATACATTTGAAAGAGGGTTTTTACCGTTTATTCCTCTAACGACGATGTGGGTTTGTCTGAACCCATACATTTGAAAGAGGGTTTTTACCGTTTATTTCTCTAAAGACGGGGTGGGTTCAGGGAAACCCACAGCGCTACTTCAGTGGGTGCATCGAATTTCTCCCTTCACCGACCTCTTGCAGGGGAGGGAGAGGGGGAGGGAGAGACTGAGAGAGACTGAGAGACTAAGTAAGAGAGAGAGAGAGAGAGAGAGAGAGAGAGAGAGAGAGAGAGACTAAGAAAGAGAGAGAGAGAGACTAAGAAATAGAGAGAGAGAGACTAAGAAAGAGAGAGAGAGAGAGAGAGACTAAGAAAGAGAGAGAGAGAGACTAAGAAAGAGAGAGAGAGAGACTAAGAAAGAGAGAGAGAGACTAAGAAAGAGAGAGAGAGACTAAGAAAGAGAGAGAGACTAAGAAAAAGAAAGAGAGAGACTAGGACTAAAAGAGAGACAGAGAGAGAGACTAAGAGAGAGAGAGAGAGAGAGACTAAGAAAGAGAGAGAGACTAAGAAAGAGAGAGAGACTAAGAAAGAGAGAGAGAGAGACTAAGAAAGAGAGAGAGAGTCTAAGAAAGATAGAGAGAGAGAGACAAATAAAGAGAGAGAGAGAGACAAAGAGAGAGAGAGAGAGAGAGACTAAGAAAGAGAGAGAGAGAGACTAAGAAAGAGAGAGAGAGAGACTAAGAAAGAGAGAGAGAGACTAAGAGAGAGAGAGAGATAGACTAAGAAAGAGAGAGACTAAAAAAGAGAGAGAGAGACTAAAAAAGAGAGAGAGAGAGAGAGACTAAGAAAGAGAGAGAGAAACTAAGAAAGAGAGAGAGACTAAGAAAGAGAGAGAGAGACTAAGAAAGAGAGAGAGAGAGACTAAGAAAGATAGAGAGAGAGAGACAAATAAAGAGAGAGAGACTAAGAAAGAGAGAGAGAGACTAAGAAAGAGAGAGAGAGACTGAGAAAGAGAGAGAGAGAGACTAAGAAAGAGAGAGAGACTAAGAAAGAGAGAGAGAGAGACTAAGAAAGAGAGAGAGACTAAGAAAGAGAGAGAGAGAGAGACTAAGAAAGAGAGAGAGATACTAAGAAAGAGAGACAGAGAGAGAGACTAAGAGAGAGAGACTGAGAGAGAGAGAGAGAGAGACTAAGAAAGAGAGAGGGACTAAGAAAGAGAGAGAGATTAAGAAAGAGAGAGAGAGAGAGAGACTAAGAAAGAGAGAGAGAGACTAAGAAAGATAGAGAGAGAGAGAGACAAATAAAGAGAGAGAGAGACAAAGAGAGAGAGAGAGACTAAGAAAGAGAGAGAGAGAGAGAGACTAAGAAAGAGAGAGAGAGAGAGACTAAGAAAGAGAGAGAGAGAGACTAAGAAAGAGAGAGAGAGAGACAAAGAAAGAGAGAGAGAGAGAGACTAAGAAAGATAGAGAGAGAGAGACTAAGAAAGAGAGAGAGAGAGACTAAGAAAGAGAGAGAGAGAGACTAAGAAAGAGAGAGAGAGACTAAGAAAGAGAGAGAAAGAGAGACTAAGAAAGAGAGAGACTAAGAGAGAGAGACAGAGAGAGAGACTAAGAGAGAGAGACTAAGAAAGAGAGACAGAGAGAGAGACTAAGAGAGAGAGACTAAGAGAGAGAGAGAGAGAGACTAAGAAAGAGAGAGAGACTAAGAAAGAGAGAGAGATTAAGAAAGAGAGAGAGAGAGAGAGAGAGACTAAGAAAGAGAGAGAGAGACTAAGAAAGATAGAGAGAGAGAGAGAGACAAATAAAGAGAGAGAGAGACAAAGAGAGAGAGAGAGAGAGACTAAGAAAGATAGAGAGAGAGAGAGACTAAGAAAGAGAGAGAGAGAGAGACTAAGAAAGAGAGAGAGAGAGACTAAGAAAGAGAGAGACAAAGAAAGAGAGAGAGAGAGAGACTAAGAAAGATAGAGAGAGAGAGACTAAGAAAGAGAGAGAGAGAGACTAAGAAAGAGAGAGAGAGACTAAGAAAGAGAGAGAGACTAAGAAAGAGAGAGAAAGAGAGACTAAGAAAGAGAGAGAGACTAAGAGAGAGAGAGAGACTAAGAAAGAGAGAGAGATAGACTAAGAGAGAGAGAGAGACTAAGAAAGAGAGAGAGACTAAGAAAGAGAGAGAGAGACTAAGAAAGAGAGAGAGAGACTAAGAAAGAGAGAGAGAGAGACTAAGAGAGAGAGAGACTAAGAGAGAGAGAGACAGAGAGAGAGAGAGAGAGAGACAGAGACAGAGAGAGAGAAACAGAGGGAGAGAGACAGAGACAGACAGTCAGATAGACAGATAGACGGATAGACAGATAGACGGATAGACAGACAGACAAACAGACAGAGCAACTGACAACAGACAGACAGACAGAGAGATACGGACAGACAGACAGAGAGACAGACAGTCTCTTGGAGACAAACAGGCAGACAGACACTGTTCCGCCGCTTTGGTAATTATGGGTGTAGCAGAACCCGCGCCGTCGGCAGAGGGATAGTTACATTCACTACTACTCTTTAAAAGTATGGGTATGTGTGAACCCGCGCCGTCGGCAGAGGGATAGTTACAATCACTACTACTCTTTAAAAGTATGGGTATGTGTGAACCCGCGCCATCGGTAGTGTTTATGTAAATTATCATAATCAATTAATTTTAATGTTTTGTCATGTACACACTAAAAATTTGCAGACAGAGAGCAAATTAGGTGTGTGAGAGATACTTAAAATTTCAAAACGATACCTTTAATGGTTCCAGAGTTACAATGATTTTAGTGTGTCTCTGGGTACAGGTGAACCCAGGAAGCACGGCAAAGGTTAATGTGTTCAACTGTCTGCTTTGTGCTGCGCTTGTTCCCGGTGTTGATGAAAATTGGGTTGTGACTGTTGTTGTCGCTGCTGCCCCTACTGTTGATGGTGGCTTATATGGTGTTGTTGCGTAATTAAAGTTGTTGTTGGTGGTATTTCTGTCTTTGTTACTGCTGTTGTTGCCGCTGCAGATGGTGGTATTGATTGTATTGCATGGGGAGATTTATAGAGCGCTTGACGTTCTCTAAGCGCTTTACATATTAATGTATAAGAATAAGAATAAGAATAAGAATAAGAATACTTCATTATCTCATAGAGAAATTCAGGCGTGGTACATAACAATAATACAAACAGGACATTGTTTTTACATAAGACATATAGCACTATATAACAGGGCAGGTTATAAACACACCTCCCACCTACCTCTCTGGCCATACCTTGCATTGTGCTTACGCATTCAGTCATGAACACATCCATGTCTCACTTACACATCGCACACATGGACATTCTTATACGCTCAACTTACCCATTCACACATGGACATTCGACCACGCTCCACTTACACATTCTTATACGCTCCACTTACACATTCACACATGGGCATTCTTATATGCTCCACTTACACATTCCCACATGGACATTCGACTACGCCCACTTACACATTCCCACATGGACATCTTTAAAGCACTGCGCTTACATACGCCGTGTGAGATGGAATTTTTTACACAATATATCACGCATTCACATCGGCCAGCAAACCTCAAGCCTATTAGGGCGAGCATTCATCTTTCACGGTCTTTGTTCCAAGTCACACGGGTATTTGGTGGACATTTTTATCTATGCCTATACAATCGTGGGATCTTTAACGTGCACACCCCAAGGTAGTGTACACGAAGGGACCTCAGTTTTTCGTCTCATCCGAAAGACTAGCACTTGAACCCACCACCTAGGTTAGGAAAGGGGGGAGAACATTGCTAACGCCCTGACCCAGGGTCGAACTCGCAACCTCTCGCTTCCGAGGCAAGTGAAGTGCGTTAACCACTCGGCCACCCAGACCATATGATGATGTTGTTTTTGTTTTTACTGTTGATGTTGTTGTAACTACAGCTGTTGTTTCTGTTGTTGTTACTACTGCTGCTGTTTATGTTGTTGTTACTACTGCTGCTATTTATGTTGTTGTTACTACTGCTGTTGTTTATGTTGTTGTTACTACTGCTGATGTTTATGTTGTTGTTACTACTGCTGCTGTTTATGTTGTTGTTACTACCGCTGTTGTTTATGTTGTTGTTGCTACTGTTTATATCATTATATACGAAGTCTTATATCGCGCGCGTATCTCCAGACTCGGACTCAAGGCGCAGGGATCTATTTACCGTGTGAGATGGAATATTTTACACAATACATCACGCATTCACATCGACCAGCAGATCGCAGCCTTTTCGGCGCATATCCTACTTTTCACGGCCTATTATTCCAAGTCACACGGGTATTTTGGTGGACATTTTTTATCTATGCCTATACACTTTTGCCAGGAAAGACCCTGTTGTCAATAGTATGATCTTTAACGTGCACACCCCAACGTAGTGTACACGAAGGGACCTCGGTTTTTCGTCTCATCCGAAAGACTAGCACTTGAACCCACTACCTAGGTTAGGAAAGGGGGGAGAAAATTGCTAACGCCCTGACCGAGGGTCGAACTCGCAACCTTTCGCGTCCGAGCGCAAGTGCGTTACCACTCGGCCACCCAGTTGTTGTTTATACTGCGGTTGTTGCTGTTGTTGTTACTACTGCTGTTGTGTATGTTGTTGTTACTACTGCTGTTGTTTATGTTGTCGTTACTACTGCTGTTGTTTATGTTGTCGTTACCACTGCTGTTGTTTGTGTGGTTGTTACTACTGCTGTTGTTTATGTTGCTGTTATCACTGCTGCTGTTTATGTTGTTGTTACGTACCACTGCTGTTGTTTATGTTGTTGTTACCACTTTTGTCTATGTTGTTGTTACTACTGCTGTTGTTTCTGTTGTTATTACTACTGCTGTTGTTTATGTTGTTGTTACCACTGCTGTTGTTTCTGTTGTTGTTACTACTGCTGTTGTTTATGTTGTTGTTACCACTGCTGTTGTTTATGTTGTTGTTACCACTGCTGTTGTTTTTGTTGTTGTTACTACTGCTGTTGTTTATGTTGTTGTTACCACTGCTGCTGTTCATGTTGTTGTTACCACTTATGTTGTACCGGCACGGCTGGCCTAGTGGTAAGGCGTCCGCCCCGTGATCGGGAGGTCGTGGGTTCGAACCCCGGCCGGGTCATACCTAAGACTTTAAAATTGGCAATCTAGTGGCTGCTCCGCCTGGCGTCTGGCATTATGGGGTTAGTGCTAGGACTGGTTGGTCCGGTGTCAGAATAATGTGACTGGGTGAGACATGAAGCCTGTGCTGCGACTTCTGTCTTGTGTGTGGCGCACGTTATATGTCAAAGCAGCACCGCCCTGTGTAGCGGAATGTGGGGAAGAAAGATTTAGAAAAGTAGAAGTACTTTCAAACTCCCACACTTGAGTTTTATTGCTAAAAAAACTCAACAACAAACGCAATTCTTTATAGGTGGATTCTACGAAGTATAAATTTCGGTTTATTTTTCTCCTTCTTTGTTGTCTTTAGAAACCAGATAGACTTTGCATGTTTTTACAAAAGAAAAAAAGTCTTTCCGATGGATGAATGGTGTATCCAAAAAAGAAAAGATTCGAAAAGTTAGGAAAGTTAGTTCATCGCGCACGATTCATATCACACGAGTTCGAGAGACACAGAACAAGCACGTCTGTTTTTTCTTAGTGTTATTTAAATTAGTTCTGAAGAACTGGTTCGCCTGACGGTCTGAAGATGACGAAAAGGTTGATCCCAGTTGAAACTATGCTTGCTCGTGACTCGTTGGTTTTCCCCATCCAGTTCATGTTCTTTGGAGTGTTCGGTAAATATATTCTGCCTCGACGTCCTTGGACATCTTCACCCAGAACCCGGAACCCGGAACCCGGAACCCGGAACGTCCTTCGACGTAAGTTATCCTGCTATTAATGTGACACGCGTCGCATGCTGTTTCTTGACCAGCGAATTAAGACGTTCGTCAGCCTGCCCGTGCGCCTGTCCTCGTGTCTCAACGCAGAATCCCAGATCGCTGTTGACCTGCCTCCTGATAATTGGCTGCGCCATACGTGACGCGAGAGACTTTTTACACGTCACTAAAGAAGACTCTCACGCGCCGTCTCCTTCTGGTCTCGGTACCTTCATGCGCCGTCTCCTTCCGGTCTCGGTTAAATCGGATAAATATTATTGACTAAACATGACTAAACACTGCAAACCACTGCAATACACAAACTTATTTTCTGAATCGCGTTCCGCGACAAAGGCCCCCCCTTTCTGAAGCGAAAACTAGTTTTAGCTCTTTCTCAGACAATAAGTTTTATTTCATTTAACCCTGAAAATACTCCACCTCCTTTCCACTTGCTATCCTATTTATCTCTGGAAGCTCATCACCTCTCAGTTTACTACTACTCCTCTACTGATAATTGGCTCTGCTCAAAAAGTCAGCTCCGACATTGTCTTTGCCTGGAATCACTTTGAGGGTGAAAGAGTGTTGCTGGAGCTGCAAAGCCCATCTCATAAGCCTGCCGTTTTCAGTTTTTGACTTCTGCAAGTACTGGAGTGGTTGGTGATCAGTTTCAATCACGAACTGCTCGGCGTACAAATACTGCTCGAATCTTTTCACTCCCCAAACCACCCCGAGACACTCCTTTTCTATGGTCGAGTAGTTTCTTTCGGCGCTGTTCAGTTTTTTGCTTGCGTAAGCCACCGGGTGCAAGTTGCCACCTTGCTCTTGCAGTAGAACTGCTCCTAACGCTTCGTTGGATGCGTCTGTACGTAACACGTACTGTTTGCTATTGTCCGGCAGTATCAGAATGGGTTTGCTGGTCAGACACTGTTTCAGAGTCGTGAAAGCAGTTTCACACTCTTTGGTCCAGACTACCTTCTCTGGCTGATCTTTCTTTGTGAGGTCTGTGAGGGGCGCACTCACGCGAGCAAAGTCAGGCACAAACTTCCGGTAATACCCCGCTAGGCCCAAGAAAGAACGCACCTCTTTCTTTGTACGAGGTTTTTCCGCCCTTCTGATTTTCTCGGTTTTGTCATCGTCTGGGCTTATTTTCCCATGACCGATCCGGTGACCGAGGTAGTCAAGTTCGCGGAATCCTAGGTGACACTTGGAGGGTTTGGCGGTGAGGCCGACCTCCTCAAGCCTCGCCAACACTGCGTTCAAAGCCTCCAGATGTTGTTCCCAGGTTTTGGTTGCTATCAGGATGTCATCCATGAAGAATTCTACGTCCTCCCTGCCTAACGGATCGAGCAGTTTTCTGACACACCTAGTGAATATGGCACTGGCCGTTTTCAGTCCAAATGGCATTTTTGTCCACTGGTACTGGCCCCCTGGAGTAGAGAAGCTGGTTTTGGCTCTGTCTTTTTCTTTAACGCCCACTTGCCAGTAACCCTTACTCAAATCCAATTTTGAGAAGTACTCTGCCTGCTGCAGACGAGCAAAGATTTGCTCAGCATCCGGAATTGGCTCAGAATCGAACTCGGTGACCTTGTTCAATTTTCTGTAGTCTATACAGAATCTCACTGTACCGTCACGCTTTTGCGTCAGTACCACCGGACTGCTATATGGAGACACGCTAGGTTCGATAACCCCCATCGTTTCCATAGTTTGCACTTCCTTCTTGATTGTTTCCCTCTGTGAGTGAGGAATTGGGTACTGTTTTACACGCACCGGCTCAGAGGTAGACAGTTTGATTTCGCATTCTTCTAGCTGGCATGAGCCTGGCATATCACTCAGAGCTTTCTGGTGACTGCGACACAAGTTACGCAAATCTTTCTGCTTTTCCACAGATAATTCGGCGTTAATGACCACATCATCCCACTTTTCTTTTGGAGCGAGAGGTATGAGTGGTATCTTGTCGGTGTTCAGCCCACCGTCTTCGCTATCACTCATCTCGTGCATCACAATTGCTACTTCTTCTTCTGCGGGTTCCGCCGATCTCGCGGCCGCTCCGTCGGGAACATCCGACGCGGTTCTTTCCACGTACAACTTCAGCAAGATGGCGTGGTACACCTTGACCTTGTTTCCCATTTGTACTCTATAGTTGCAAGATCCCACTCTATCAACTATCTTGTAAGGTCCTTTCCAAGTCAGCTGAAGCTTGTTGTGCTTCACTGGTAATAAAATCAAAACTTTGTCACCCTTTGCCAGGTGCCTTTGGCGTGTGTTTTTATCGTACGCCCGTGCGTGTCTGAGCGAGGCTTTGCTCAGGTTTTCCCTGGCTAGAGTGCACGTTTGTTCTATTTTGTTCGAGAGATCGACAATGTGACCTATTGTCGTCCTCAACTCTTCACTGGACTCGTCATCAGTCCAAATCTGCCTGAGTACCTGCATGGGTCCTCGGACCTCTCTCCCGTACAAGAGTTCGAACGGAGAGAACATCAGGCTTTCTTGGGGCACCTCGCGGTATGCAAACAGTAGAGCGGGAATAAATTTATCCCACTCCTTGGGCTGCTCTTGGCACATACGCTTCATCATTGACTTGAGAGTAGAGTTCAGTTTCTCTGTTAACCCATTGGTTTGAGCATGAAACGGACTGGTGCGCAATCCTTTCACCCCTAGCAACCTGTTGACTTCAGTCATGTATCCACCTACAAACTGTCCCCCCTGATCAGTCAACACTTCTTTGGGTAGTCCGAAACGCGTCCACATCTCAAACAGAGCATCCGCGACCGTCTCTGAGCTGATGTCTTTCAGCGGAACGGCCTCCGCGTACCTAGTCGCGTGATCGATCATGGTAAGGATGTACCGATGCCCCCGCGCCGAAGCAGGTAGGATGGGGCCGATGATATCAACACCAACGCGTTCGAAAGGGGTGTTCATCAGCGGGACTTTCTGGAGGGGTACCTTCCTAGTTGCTCCCTTAGGAGTACTTCTTTGGCAGGCATCACATGATGCACAGTAGCGTCTCACATCTCCGCAGATGCCTGGCCAGAAAAAGTCTCGCCAGATTCTGTCTCTGGTTTTCCTAGCGCCTAAGTGACCTGACATGGGTGAATCATGCGCCAAACCCATCACTTCGTCCCTAAACTTTTTAGGCACCACCACCTGCTTGTATTCTGTATCTTTGGACGAGTAGACCCTGTACAGAATATCCTTCTTCCATACGTAACGAGTCCCTGTTTTGATCTTCTGGTCTGCGACCGCGCGAGCCTTGACCAAGTCAGGGTCGTTTCGTTGCTCAGCTTTCAGATCATCAGGTTTGATCTGCCCTATCAGAGTTTCCTTGGGAATAACCTTCACTGGCTTTTCCTTGCTTTTTGCTTCTTGCTGTCGAGTGACTACGGGAGCACAAGTCTCCGCTCTTGCTCGGAACAAAGGCACCCCTGTCTCGACATTTTGACTATCGGTCCTCACGTTACCGATCAACACCGGATGCACCGGCCTATCCATCACCAGCACCTTGGTAATGCCACTGAAAAATGGAGTTCGCATCTCCACTTCAGCTATCGGGAGCTCTCTAGTCACACGGGAATCGGCTAACACTACTCTCTTTGCTTCGCCCGTGTACTTCTCCCTCGGAACTATCTCGCTGTCCACAATGATAGCGGAAGCTCCCGTATCCCTTATCGCTCTCACCGTCTTGCCTTCGACGGTAGCTTCACACTGCGGCTCAAACACGAGGTTACAGCATTTCTCACATACTGTGGGAGGTTTCTGAACGTCCACCGCTGCCAATGTGATCGTTGATGCAGAGCTAGGCTTATTGTTGGGTTTGCTCTTAGGACACTGACGCGCCAGGTGAGGTCCGCCACATAGAAAACAACCGCTGGGACCCGACCTCTGTCCCTCCGATGCGTTGCCGAACCTGAAGTTATCTGTTCTCACGTTCGCGGGGGGTTTGGATCCACCGTTGGGTTGGTTATGCACTGTTTTGGGTGGATTAGGGATCGCCCGGCGATGTTCCGATTCGCGCGACTCCTCGTACACGCGCGCGTGTTTGAGCGCCTCATCGACATTGATTGGGTTACGCTCCCGCACGAACCGAGCTTGTTCAAAGGGTTGCCATTCTAGAAACCTTTCCATGATGATCAGACTTTTTGGGTCATGTGCTTTACCCTCTCTCTTTGCTAGCTCCACCCACCTGTCAAAATACAGTTGAATCCTCGTCAACCCTTCCTTTGCGCTTTCCCCAGCCTCTTTCTTGGCGCCCCTAAACTTTTTCCGATACGCCTCTGATGTCAGCTGGAACTTTTCCAGAATAGCGGCCTTTACCGTGTTGTAGACCTTTGCCTCTTCATCTGACAATCTGGCATATGCCTCGCGTGCTTTGCCTTTGAGTTGGCAGCCTAGTCGCGCTCCCCAATCATCATCATCCCATTTCGAGATTTTTGCTACCCTTTCGAATTGACGAAAGTATGCCTCGAGATCATCTTTATCATCCAGATATGGTAGCTTCAATTTGATTGATTTCTCATGCCCGGGACCAGCATCGTTGCCTAACTCGCGAGCGTTCTGGTTGCGATTGCCTTCAGCTTCATTCTGCAACTCGATACGACGCAGTTCGAAGTCTCGCTCCTCGCGCCTATCTTCTCTCTCTGCCGCGATCCTACGCTCTTCAGCCTGGAGAGCTTCTCTCCGTCTCCTCTCCTCCAACTCCAGGTTATCTTTTCTCTTCTTCTCCTCCAACTCCAGGTTATCTTTTCTCTTCTTCTCCTCCAGCTCCTCGAGCCGGCGTTTTTCGATATACTCTGCTAAGGGTTTACCTGATAAGCCTAGTACGTTGCCGTCACGCTGGTATGCCACTAGAGGCGAGTCCACCTCTGCTACCTGACGTGGGCGGGGCATGTTTACTCTACTCTAGAATAAATGTCACTAAGGTAAGGCGTCCGCCCCGTGATCGGGAGGTCGTGGGTTCGAACCCCGGCCGGGTCATACCGAAGACTTTAAAATTGGCAATCTAGCGGCTGCTACGCCTGGCGTCTGGCATTATGGGGTTAGTGCTAGGACTGGTTGGTCCGATGTCAGAATAATGTGACTGGGTGAGACATGAAGCCTGTGCTGCGACTTCTGTCTTGTGTGTGGCGCACGTTAAATGTCAAAGCAGCACCGCCCTGATATGGCCCTTCGTGGTCGGCCGTTGCGTTAAGCAAACAAACAAACAAACTACTACCTAACCAGCTAGGATACTTAACAAAAACTCCTGTTCCTCAAAAATAAAGTGAAACCCTTTGGATTATTGTTGGCGATAATGTGTTTTCAGTCTCCTTGTTTTAAGTATTAAAGTGGCAACGGTCACTCAAGCCTCAAACAGTGAAAGCAAAGAGAAAGGTTACAGTGGCGCGACTCCTGGTAAGATTGCCCAATTGTTCAGTCGCGTGTGGAGTACAACTTTGCAAACGTTAAGATTACTGTGATCTAGTGGACTGGTAGTGCTTTCCAATGTAAACGCCTCGCCAGACGGTGATCCGAATGTTCTACACGTAAACGAGTGTGCCCTTTAAGTGAATTGGTACGAGGAACACACGCGATAGTCAGATTGTTTTTTGGACAAAATACGTTGTAATGCCATATCATATTGTAGAAAAAAATGAATAAATCCAAAAACAAAGAGACTGCCAACGTTCCAAAATTCAGAATAAAAAAACAATTTAATTCAAAAGAAACCCCCCCCCCCCCCCCCAAAAAAAAAAAAATATATCAAAACAGAATCACCAACTTACCTTTCTTGTTTGTTGATGCCATATTATAGAACAAAACACTCAAGTTCGTTTCTTTTGTAGTAAGGAAATGTGCTTCTTAACACACATGGGGTGGGGAGCTTAGTCTGTAGCAGCGCTGGCTTTGAAACCAGTTTGTCGCTATCGACATGGGTTCGACTGACTACGTTCCGCAAGGAATCTATTTCCCAGATTCAACTGAGTGCAGACTCTCTTTGGTGTCCGAACACCCCCGTGTGTACACAATCATGCGTACGATACAGATACCAAATTCACAGCGAAAGTCTCAGGGCTTGAAAGCATGAACACACACATGTAGGACAAAGAAAATAAGTACCGTACTGTATGATAGCTCGCTTTCCTCAGTGGGAAAGCAATATCAATGGCCATGCGGTTAGCCTCGCAGGACTATATAATACCTTATCCGTATCCTTACACTGGTCCGGTACTCAGGTTTGCGGAAAGTAGTCAGAACAGTCTGAGAGTCCATGTTGCAAGTGTTATCACTAATCATTCAAAGTTTAGAAAGCTATTGAATTGTTGTACAGTTCGTCAAACTAACGGGTGTTTTGTTTAAGTCGGTTAGACCTATTAGAGACTAACCACTTCACAATCTAAGATACATCAAATTGCACTTGCCGACTGCGTTTTGTTTTCAGCACGAAACGTGGTTTTCATTGGCGTTGTCACATTGGGCCATCCAGACCACCGGAACCCTCAATCCAATGGCTGGCATGGCTTCACAGACTATCAAGGCATTCTGAAGCCGTTTCCTGTTTTAACCTGGCCACCTACCTGTACGTCCAACCTTTGATCAGAGGTTTTTATGATAATGAGGCTAGAACCATGGCACTAGTTGAAAACAGCTAACACGTGAAAATTGGCTCGAGAGGAGATTGTAGTCATGCTATGTCTTATTTTGACATATTCTTTTCAAGTGAATAAAATGACCTGCTAGTTTGGAAGCAGCAAACAAACAAGAAAAAGACGATTCGAAATGTGGATTGAAAAAGAAAAATAATAGGATGGAAGCAAGAAAGATAAAAGACAGATGGGAAAGAAATAAGGAAAGAAAGCCAGACGTTTAGAAAAAGCGGAGGAAGCAAACAAACAAACAAACAAACAAACAAATAAACACACATACGCACGCTAGAACGCACACACACACACGCACACACACACACACGCACGCACGCACGCACGCACGCACGCACACACACACACACACACACACACACACACACACACACACACACACACACACACAAACACAGCAACAACGACAAAAACCACAGCAACAACAGCCACAGCAACAACAACCACAACAACAACAACAACAACAACCACAGCAACAACAACCACAACAACATCCTTAGGCAAACCAACCAACTAACCAACCAACAAACACACTCAACCGAGAAAGAAGTCCATAAGTACCACGCAACAATTCTACGTCACGCCTTGCTCGCTTGCTCTGGGCGTTCACCCTTTGGAATAAGCCTCATAAACCGGCGATGCATCCGCCCCCAAACGACCCACAACTCGCCCCATACCCTCGCCGCTGTGCACAAGCATACAATTCCCATAGGCCAAAAAGAAAAATATGTCTGTTTCCGGTAACCCGACCGACCCTATTTTTAAGCGCCGACCCTAAAGTTTTGTTTCGCTTTTGGCACAAAAAAAAATAAAAAAAAATAAAAAAAAATAAAGTCAAGTATACTTTATTTAGTTTCAATATATATAGGTCAAAAACATGTGCTAAATAATTGTAAGTAAACTAAGGAAGCGTTTAAAAAAACAACAACAAAAAGACGTTAACAAAACGTAAGAAAAAAAAAACCGACCGACCGACCGTATTTTTTTCGGCGATGTTACCGGAAACAGACATAATTATTTTTCGTTTTGGCCTAAGGACCTTCACTCTACAGGAGCCAATAACTTGACACCACCACCTACACCACCACACCTCCACCCCCACCTTTACACTGCTCCCTCTGCCCCGCCATTCGACCAAAAAAGCGCGAAGAAAAAGCACAGAAAGCGCGGTAAACAACCAGTGCCCATCCTCAGGCCGTTGTCCCTTCGAAAAGGGTGGAATAAGGGAGTGCACTAGCATACAATTTCCATGAGTACCTTCACTCTCCATGAGCCAATAAATTTACACCACCACCTACACAACCCCCCCCCCCCCCCTCCCCCCTCTCTCTCTCTCTCGCCTTCCCACTCGCCTCACCTTTATACTGCCCCCTGGGTCCCACCATCCGACCAAACAGCGCGGAGGAAAGGCAATGCAAACCACCGGTAATTAATGCCTATGTTATAGTGGCGCCCTTTACTCTATGAAGCCTGGTATCAAATGGGCGAAGTAGACTTCACGAAACACGCTTAACGAAGCTCGCTCCACGAAACGTTGGCACTGAATTGCCGGTAACAAGTCATCGCGAAGCCATCGAGTTGTCAAATTCGTGCCCAATATGATTAAGGAAGGAGTAAGAGGTCAGTGGCTTAATTAGTACTAATTCCGGTCTGTATAGGGTTTCCCCCAAGCTGTGGCCTGTTAACGTTTGGGTTAACGTCATCAGCAATAAACACAAACAAAGAAACACGAAATAGAATCATGCCAGTGTAAGTGAGGTGTACGTGAAAGAAGTGTGGTTCTAATTGCCTGTACCATTGGAGTGTTGTGCCTGTACCATTGGAGTGTTGTGCCTGTACCATTGGAGTGTTGTGCCTGTACCATTGGAGTGTTGTGCCTGTACCATTGGAGTGTTGTGCCTGTACCATTGGAGTGTTGTGCCTGTACCATTGGAGTGTTGTGCCTGTACCATTGGAGTGTTGTGCCTGTACCATTGGAGTGTTGTGCCTGTACCATTGGAGTGTTGTGCCTGTACCATTGGAGTGTTGTGCCTGTACCATTGGAGTGTTGTGCCTGCACGAGTCTTGCCCTTTCATTTCGGCACACGCAAAATAGCGATTGTCCACGTTAACTCATTGTCTCCCAGGTTCGGATATATCCGTACCTACTCATATGGCTCTATCTGACCTGATACGGATATATCCGTAGACACAGTCACTTCAGTCGCTTCCTGTAACGTCGATCTAACGCCTGCATTCTATCGTGTTGATACCCAGTTCTACACAGTTACTACAATTCTGAGTGACCTGCTGCAGCACAGCTGGTCTCGGCTAAAAAACCCACCTTGGTCAACATAGGTGGGGTAGAAAGTGTTAAAAGCACTATCGTTAAAACAAACATCCTTGATGCATATTATGACGAAGAATGGGACCTTCATGTAGGTTTCAAATTAAATGGCAACTGACTGACGCCATTGAGGCTTCGGTAGGGACCAAAAACAACATTGTGTGTTAGGAAGGGAAGGGTTCCTTCGGATCCCTGATAGACAGGAAACAGGAAATTGTTTTGCCATAACTCGTGTTGCACAGTCATGTCGTTTGCATTCAGATCGCGTATGTTCCTTTGTTTTATAGCTAGGCTAGTAACATTATACTAAACTACTTTATGTTTGGTTGCTTGTTGGCAGACCCGCATTTCTGTTGGTTTGAGGGATAAGATAAAACAAGACAAGACAAGACAAGACAAGACATGACAAGACATGACATGACATGACATGACATGACATGACATGGCATGGCATGGCATGGCATGGCATGGCATGATATGATATGATATGATATGATATGATATGATATGATATGATATGATATGCAGATAAGATACGATCACATGACATACGATACTAATTATACGATACATCTGTATTATCGCATGGTGTGACATAAGCATGCACACAAGCGAGTTTTTCTTGGCTTGACTTATCGTACAAAGATTATGTAGCCAGTTCTTGTCTGATGCGAGATAGGCAGGACCTGCAAAAGAGAGGAAACACACAATGAGTAAATTAACGAATTATACAAGTCAAAAGTGTTAACGCCAATCCAGAATTCTGCTGTGCACTTTTTCGGAAACACACTATACAAGAGTGCACAGCCATCACTTCTGCCTTGCGGACATCAAGGGGTTGCTTCCCTTGGGAGTGTTGCCCGTCTGACCAGGATGCTGATGACTTGCGGTACACTAAGGGGAGGGAACTGTTGATTAAGTCTTGGTCAAATTTGCACGTTTGTTGGGTTTGGTGTTACATTCTAGGTCAGTAAATGAAACAGTGACATCCGCTGAGTATGTAGTCGTGCGATGAATTGCAGCAGAAAAGGTACGAAATGTACGAATCTGACAGACAAGTTGACAAATAATTTCTCACAGTATACATTTCTATGACGTAAAACAACCGATGATGGAAACAAACCAGCTCATGTTTGTGTCCAAAGTTTGCAACATCAAACAGTGTATCACATCTTCCATATTAAAAGACACATAAATGAATAAACACATACATTGATTAATCAATGCATAAATATGCGCCACCTCTTTCGAGACGACACGCAGTGGATTTGTCCACCGCCGCATCTAAAGAGACTTACCTTTTTTTGATAACCTTGTCTTGTCACGCCCAACTTATATCTTCAGATATTGCTATTTCATATGTTACGTGGATTTCCATTGGTCAATTGGGCAAAACTGAGCTCATTGTAAAAGTGATATCGACGACATTTCCGTCGATATCAGTTTTGATATCGACGACCTCTTTATTGCTTCCCCACTTCAAAAACAAAAACACCTAAATTTAAAAACAAACAAATATATATATATGAAAATGTATTGATCCCAGAATTTAGTTGAGCAAGTGACTAAAGACTTTTTTGAAAGAAAAGACATTTTGAAATACTGAAAAGTACAAGAAAAGAGTGAACAAAAAGAAATAATAATCAGAGGGAGGGATATGGAACAGCCAAAACTGAGACAAATACTTTTGTAATTTCTTTACAGTAAATACAAAATGTCCAGAGAATTAGCAATATATCTAACATTGACTGACTGTGTGATGATATCTTCTGCTATTGGTCTGTTTCGACAGTGATATCAAAATCTCGACCTCCGGTCTCGATTTTGATATCACTGTCTCAACAGACCATAGCAGAAGATATCATCACACAGTCCGTCAATATTGGGTAATGTTTACATATGATAGTTGCATCCTTCCACTATACTAGAAGGCATGCCAACAATCTTCAGTCTGTCTTCATTAATTCGTGTATGCTTCGGATGTGTTGTTTTTTTGGATCTGTGTTTATTTTTTTATCTGTATTGTGTCTATATCTGTATTTATTTTATATCTGTATTTATGTATGTATTTATTTATTTATTTATTTATTCATTTATTTATTTATTTATTTATGTATACATGTATGCATTTATGTACTTTTTTTTATTATTATTCTTATTGTTATTTGTATTTGTTCGTTTAAAAAACTAAATATTTGCAAAACATTATGTAACTGAAAACCATATTGATCTGCACAATTACTATAGCACAAACAACGTCACAACTCCGCACAGGAAACAGTCAGCCTATACATGTTTGGTATGTGTTCTTCTTCTTCTTCTTCGTTCATGGGCTTAGACTCCCACGTTCACTCAAGTGGAGTTGTACGTGTATGACCGTTTTTACCCCGCCATTCAGGCAGCACACGCCGATTTCGGGGGAGGTATGCTGGGTATTTTTGTGTTTCTATAACCCACCGAATTCTGACATGGATTACAGGATCTTTTCCGTGCGCACTTGGTCTTGTGCTTGCGTGTACACACGAAGGGGGTTAAGACACTAGCAGGTCTGCACATAAGTTGACCTGGGAGATCGGAAAAATCTCCACTCTGAACCCACCAGGCGGCAGCGACGGGGATTCGAACTCAAGACCTCCCGATCAGGAGGCCGACGTCTTACCACCACGCCACTGCGCCCGTCGGTATGTGTTCAAAACTGTGCAGAACTGTGTTCACAAGAAGGGGTCGGCCTTTAAACGTGATGTGAACTGTTCACGGAGAGCACCAAGGCTGTTCGATCATAGAACTGACCAAGTGGAGGTATGGTCTTAAGGCCAAGGTACACGATCGGTTTCGCACGTACGTTTGAGGCGGACGGGTCAGACCTGATCGTCTCAGAGGAACGGAACGCTTTCCCACCATGCTCCTGAGACGTACGAGGTGAAGGTCGTTTTACCCCATATTTGACGTGGAAGTCTGCTGCATGGACAGCAGAAACAGGTCTCGATGTTTCTGTTTTTTTGTAGTTTTTACTTCCATGGTTCCATAGAATCCAAAACGTCGCCAAGATTCAGGTTGATGAGATATTTCGATTCCGAATCGGCAAGTTTTGATGCTGAACTGACCTCCATTTGTAAAGTGGGTGTCGACTGAAAGACGTGCGCCCATTGGCTGAAGGATGCTTGCCATCCGTTCGGAATAGATCCAGCTGTATTTCGAACGGCCGGGCCGAAGCGGATGCTGTCAAGCGTGTGAGAGGTACGGTTCGGATGCCACACGATCGGTTTGTGGTCGGTTTCGGGCGGTCGGTCTCAAACGTACGGGCGAAACCGATCGTGTATCTTGCCCTTTATCTTGTGTCAAAGCCTAGCCACATCTGTTATGGTGGGCAGAACTGTGTTAACAAGAATGGGTTGGCCTTTAAACGTGATTTAAACTCCAAAAGAAATCCAGAACGATGGCGTCTCAATCATCTTGGGGGATTCATTATGCTGTCACACGCAGACAATAGTTGTGTGAGAATGTTTTGTTGTGTGTGTGCGAAAGAAGGAAAGCTTTCATCGCTGACAGCCGTTTTCCTTGGTATTCTTTGTGAAACAGTTGTGTAAAATAGAGTTTGATGATTTAAACTACCGGCATATGTTGAAACCAATGGTTTCAAACGCATCATCTCTCCAAAGGTTCAATGTTGGAAACGTCAGAAATGTATTTCTGTCTCAGAAAAATCGATCAGAACAATGGTAACATTTGACACATTACATTTAATGTCCGTTGATTTATAGTTGCACAATGCAGCTGGGAACGTTCGGTAGAAAATAACAAATCACTGATTTTACTGATCTTCCAAGCGATAAATAGATCATATGATTTAGTTTATGCTTTGTATTTCTTATACTAAATCTCTATCCCTGTCTATCTCTGTATGTCTGTCTGTCTTTCTGTCTGTCTGTCTGTCTGTCTGTCTGTCTGTCTCTCTGTCTGTCTGTCTCTCTCTCTCTTTCTCTCTCTGTCCTCTCTCTCTCTCTTTCTCTCTCTCTCTCTGTCCTCTCTCTCTCTCTCTCTTTCTCTCTCCCTCTCACACTCACACTCTCTCTCTCACTCTCTCTCACTCTCTCTCTCTCTCTCTCTCTCTCTCTCTCTCTCTCTCTCTCTCTCTCTCTTTCTCGTACTCTCTCTCAGTGTCTCTTTAGTCTTCTTTTCTCAGAGTGCAAGGGATTACTCTTTCTTGCGCATCATCCCTGAGATTGTTTTGTAACGGCTGAAATGGAAAAGAAAGATCCCGATCAATCACTTCCCAAGACCTTAATGCTTGTTGATCCCATTCTTCAACAGTGATAAATTGGAGCGGAAATGTTCTGGGAGCTAAACATTTTTGCAGAGTCAAAAAATAAGGCGAAATAAATAAGAAGGAGTAGAAGAAGAAGAAGGAGAAGATAATGCACGAAGCTCATGCATTGCAATGACGGGGGGGGGGGGGGGGGGGGGGGGGGGGGGGGGGGGGGGGGGGGGGGGGGGGGGGGGGGG
>NC_090258.1:24083076-24188076 GCF_037325665.1 Littorina saxatilis
CACCTCACTCCTTAGTGTTTTTTAGGGGAGGGGGGGGGGGGGGGGGGTTGGTGTTGGCCTGGATCTTGTTAGTGAACTTTCTTTCTGGCAACTCGCATCAGAAATTCCAGGTTTGCTTTCAAGGCAATAGACGGTTTTTGAAAATAATTCTGTTAGGATTATCAGCAGTCCGGAGGTGTAAAAATCCCTGTACTGCAGTCAGGTTTTTCAAAACATCTCGAGCACGCTCTACGCCTCTGACGGGCTGTATCCCACAATCGGGACAAACGACCAACTTGGATGTGTATGCCATGCGCACAATATGATACCCCTTGCCTTAAAAATCAGCGGTCACGAGTTCATCAGAGTTCAGAATTTGTTGTGTAAAAGATAGCCGCTGTCAGCTAGCCATTCGTGGCTCAGGTGATTATATTTAATACAAATTTAAAAAAAGGTTTCTTATGTAGCGCACGCCGCACAGCATACACATCACAGTCAGTCGCTTGTCCTGATCGCAGGATAGCGTGAAACATGCTCCGGGAGACTGCCAATAATCCTTACATAGTTATTTAAAGAAATTGTGTATTGGTACAGCATGTTATGCATGTACTAAGATAGCTATTTGTAAAATATTGGTAGATATTTATGGTGGTGTCCCGAATTGCTCCCTCCCAATTTGCCCCATCCCATATGGTCCCCAATTATTCTTGCATTTTGTGCTGTGAGTAACAAAGGCATTTGTCTGAAGCGCATTTCCAAAAAGACCCCCCGCGGGTTAGGGGGAAGAATTTACCCGATGCTCCCCAGCATGTCGTAAGAGGCGACTAACGGATTCTGTTTCTCCTTTTACCCTTGTTAAGTGTTTCTTATATAGTCAATGTTTGTACAGATTTTAGTCAAGCAGTATGGAAGAAATGTTAAGTCCTTTGTACTGGAAACTTGCATTCTCCCAGTAAGGTAGTATATTGTACTACGTTGCAAGCCCCTGGAGCATTTTTTTATTAGTGCTTTTGTGAACAAGAAACAATTAACAAGTGGCTCTATCCCATCTCCCCCCTTTCCCTGTCGCGATATAACCTTCGTTAAACACCAATTAAAGAAAGAATTTCCAAAAGCATAGTTACCATTTGTTTTTTTAAATCTGAATCCGTGACTGTTGTTCTTGAATACTCTTTCGTTTAGGTTTCCAAAAATGCTGATATAAAGGGGAAGGATAGTTGAAACTGTAACCGTTTACATTTTGCTCCCAGATTTGCAGTTGTTGTTTTTACTAGGAGTTTGGACGGGCTCGGTGTTCTTGTGGATAAGACATCGGCCTCCTATTCAGAAGGTCATGAGTCAAAATCGCGGCCGCCTGGTAGGTTAAAGGTGGAGAATTTTCTGATCTCCAAGGTCATTGCTTATGTGCAGACCTGCTAGTGCCTTATCCTCCTTCGTGTGTACACGCAATCACAAGACCAAGTGCGCACGGAAAAGATCCTGTAACCCATGTCAGAGTTTGGTGGGTTATAGAAACACAAAAATACCCTGCATGCTTCCCCCGAAAGCGGCGTATGGCTGCCTGAATGGTGGGGTAAAAACGGTCATACACGTAAAAATCCACTCGTGCAAATTTGTGAGTGAATGTGGGAGTTTCAGCCCATGAGCGAAGAAGAAGAAGAACTATGAGTTTTACTCTTTTAAAAAATTATTTTCAAATTCGAAGATTGCCACAACAGTAGTCTATCTCATCCGACTTGAACCCTTCAGACTCCCTGTACATGTACTTGCAGTTTAAACTCATATTTTGTCTGAGAATAGTTTTCAAATGCAAAGTCCTTCAGAAAAACTGCGAGATAAAAATCTGGAGTGCTGATATCGTGTTGGTGTATCGTGTCAGTGGCCGAGTGGTAACGCACTTGCGGCTCGGAAGCGAGAGGTTGCGAGTTCGACCCTGGGTCAGGGCGTTAGCAATTTTCTGCCCCCTTTCCTAACCTAGGTGGTGGGTTCAAGTCTTTCGGATGAGACGAAAAACCGAGGTCCCTTCGTGTACACTACATTGGGGTGTGCACGTTAAAGATCCCACGATTGACAAAAGGGTCTTTCCTGGCAAAATTGTATAGGCATAGATAAATTTTCATAAAAATGTCCACCAAAATACCCGTGTGACTTGGAATAATAGGCCGTGAAAAGCAGGATATGCGCCGAAATGGCTGCGATCTGCTGGCCGATGTGAATGCGTGATGTATTGTGTAAAACAATATTACATCTCACACGGCATAAATATATCCCTGTGCCTTGAATATGTGCGCGATATAAATTGCATAAAATAAAATTAAAATAAAATCCCCGAGCTTAGAACTGTACCCACAGAATACGCGCAATATAAGCCTCATATTGATTGGTATGTAAGAAATGTTAAAGTCCTTTGTACTGGAAACTTGCATTCTCCCAGTAAGGTAGTATATTGTACTACGTTGCAAGCCCCTGGAGCAATTTTTTGATTAGTGCTTTTGTGAACAAGAAACAATTAACAAGTGGCTCTATCCCATCCCCCCCCCCCCCCCCCCCCCCCCCCCTCTTTCCCCGTCGCGATATAACCTTGAACGGTTGAAAACGACGTTAAACACCAAATATAGAAAGAAAGAATAATCTTTGAACAGCATTTGGTTGGAAAATGAAAGTCTTCACAAAGCTATCTTCTTCTATTTGTGTGGGTTAATATAAATAGGATTTAACATAACAATGTGGTACTGGTATGGGTTTTGTAAAGTGATTACTCAACTTCTGTGAATTGTACCTTCGTGGTGATCATGCTACACACTGGGTAATTCAAGCACAGAAAATAATATTTCTTAATAATTTGGCCTTATAAATGTACTCCGTGACTATTTGTATATGGTGAAAAGGAGAAGATATAAAATTTGTGAAATAGGACTTCGTATTTGGTTTTGTCATAATGAATTTGTTGTTTCTGTGTGTGTGTGTGTGTGTGTGTGTGTGTGTGTGTGTGTGTGTGTGTGTGAGAGCATGCATGCGTGCTTATGTGTGAGTGCACAATTGTGTGTGTGTATTAATCCAGCAGAAACAGCTTCTCTTCCATACATTTGAATCATTTATATTGATACCACATGGAGACTATTCTGAACACACAAGCGTGGTTTTCTCTCTACAGTGCTTTTCCTAAAGTTAAATATTGAATTTTTGAATTTAAAAGTTTTTGGCACACCACTTTAAGATAATGCTCAAGGAAAATAAATAGTCTTCTTTTTTCATTAACGCTTTTTCTCACAGTGATGTGTCAATATCTCAGACGCAAATCCAGAGTCATGCACCGTTTTATGCTTGGGAAGCGCACTATACTCACTTTGGTAACGGTCACTGTTAGAAACATGCATACCAATCAATCAATTAAGCGAAAATGAATGATAAGATTCGATTATGTTCTTCTTTTTGTGCACAGGCGGTTATATACAAACGTGCATAGTGTCAAAAGAAATCACACACACACACACACACACACACACACACACACTGAAAGTATGAAGAAGCCCCTCCAACTTTTGGTTGAGTTTGACTGCATTACCTTGAGGAGACTGACGACACTTCACAATGGAAAAAATAATAACTTTTACATTTCAGTGATTTGTTTTAAGTACAAAAGTACAAGTGAAAGTAGAAATAAATTAATGTGACACTATCCCGTAATCACATATCAGGGTCAACTATAATCAGTCCATTGGTTTACAAAACTTTATTCAATTTGTTATCATGACAGAAACAATGCATTGTTTTTTTAAGATAACTCAAGCATAAATGCTTATTTTAAGTCATCCTGGTATGTACATAACAAAGTTTAGCATGATGGCGGACTAGATACATTTACTCATTTCAGACATCGAAAACAAACAGACAAACCTGATGCGCAAGCAATCAAAAAATGGAGGGGGTGGTAGTACAGAACTTGGTGGGGGTAAAAACAAGAAACAAAAAGAAATGGGGTACGAGAGAACAGAATTCAGCATAAGGGGGAAAAAAAAGGACGACGAAGACTTGGAGCGCCAGAAATGTTGGA
The DNA here is from genome assembly GCF_037325665.1 of Littorina saxatilis. Classification (NCBI taxonomy): domain Eukaryota; kingdom Metazoa; phylum Mollusca; class Gastropoda; order Littorinimorpha; family Littorinidae; genus Littorina; species Littorina saxatilis. The sequence goes on from NC_090258.1 coordinate 24,087,110, forward strand.
AGAGTGGGTCACGTCACAATAATATTAAATGCACAGAAGACACACACGCAAAGTTAATACATTTTGTGATCGGCGAAAATGGCACTAAATTACATAACGATTGGGCCATAATCGATAAGTCGAAACAAGGACACAAAACACGAGAGAAATTACGAAGAACAATTGGTCAGGCAGCATTTGTCTCATGACAGTGTCAAATGAACATTACAGTGAATAAAATGTAGAGGCTCATGTACGGAACATGCCTGGTTGTCTTAATAAATTCTTGTACAGTTATGAATATGGTCTGATTGACATTCCGGGAATATTGCGGGATGCCTTTCAATAATATTTCAATAAACTTATAATCAGTTATCAATTGACAATAATCGTACATCTCTACACAAGGGTCAATGCAACAAATAGTGCTCAGCAGTCTCCCTTGGGTAACCGCACTCACATTTGGGGCATTCCTTGAGGTGCCGCTGACATAAATCAAAATTCAAATCACTCATACCAATACGCAGTCTGCAATTATGGACTTTTTCAAATCTATCTCCAAAATAATAATGACATGGTACTTTAAAATCAACGTTGATTGCAGTAAAGTAATTGACTGACAATTAGGGTTGTATGTGGGGTGCCTAAAATTTGAACTTTTCTTATTCCCGAATATTTTTTGTGGGCGCAGAAGCACGGGGCAAATGGTATTGTTTTTTTTCTGGAGGGGGATCAGACAATATAAAACCAATTAGAGGCCGAGTTGCCTGACAGAAAGGCCAATTCTAGCCCCAGTCCATACCGGTTACATGTAATTAGCTATGCACACATTTGAGATCGATACCCAACCTTACTGAGCATCAGTTCTTTGCGTTATTTTAATTTTCTTGTTTTTCTTTAAAATAAAAAAGGGAATGGTTTTATTGATGTCATTTTATTATGTCATTATCTAGTCAGCATAAATGACTTTTGTGGATACAGGAGAAAGTGTTAAAATGTGAAGATTTCAAGTGTGGTTTGTGGTCATCTGCTCAGTTGACCACTTAAAATGTTGTTTCATTTGATGATACGTTTTGTTTGGTGTTCCCGCTTGAATGTGACAGTAAGTTGTACAATGTTACTCTGTGTGTGTGTGTGTGTGTGTGTGTGTGTGTGTGTGTGTGTGTGTGTGTGTGTGTGTGTGTGTGTCATGTGTGTGTGTGTGTGTGTGTGTGTGCGTGCGTGAGTGTGTTTGTGTGTGTTGGTGTGTGTGTGTGTTTGGTAACCGGCTTTGTACAGCGGGACCACCTTATTTTGTCATGTATTTTTATTCATTCTGGAGCTTTATTAAATAAACTGCCCATTTCAATCACAACTCTGGTCTGGTCTTATTGTCAGTGTTGCATAAATGATTGTATGTGAGCTTGTGAACATACAAAGAAAAAAGAAAGAAACATTCTGTGTCGAAATATCTTGACTAAAAATCAGGCGGAAGACTACACCTGTTGCATTTCCTATTATGCTCAGGCAATTATAACTGAGGGCGGAAGCGACAATGATTCGTTTTCCCCCCAGATAACATTAATTTGTAGAGACGGAAAAGGAACACGCACATTCTGGAACTGATTTGTGTAAATAACTGAGAGGGTGTTTTGTCTGTTTTGTGAAACGGTCCTCACACATTTGCAAAGTTCCACAGTTAGGCAGCTGAATTAAAGCATTACATAATGCATAGTGTAAACTCTAGGCCTACTTCAAGGTCTTATTACTTCAAGATGCATACACGTGCTGTTGTATCTGTTAGTGCTTGCCGGACACCAGTGCTGATTAAAATGGCTTAGATTGTTACTAATTTGAAACTACAGTATGTCCTTTTACGCGTTGTGGCAACTGAATTTTGTTGGTACCGATGATTTATACAAAGACTTTTATCACAGGTTTCTTCCATATCAAACATTTATACTTACCTTCAAGTTCGAGTTTACCTTTACTTTCACGAGGAGAGTCTGTGTGTGTGTGTGTGTGTGTGTGTGTGTGTGTGTGTGTGTGCGCGTGCGTGTGTGCACGCTTAAATATTCTTGATTTTTGAACATAAGCAGTTTATCTGTCATGGAGTTGTGTGTGTTTTCATGTCTGCGTGTTCTTTTCCCCCTCCTTCCTCCTCTCGGCAGTCCGGCTTCAGTCATTTTATTCCTCCCCTCAAAGCAGACAGCAGCATTGTGTTAATGTTCAGAACTTTGCCAGGTTTTTTGTTTGTTTGTTGTGCTTCTTTAATTTAGGTTTGTTGTTTGTTTAAAACACTCAAACATACGCACACATCCACACGCACACTTTTACTTTTTAAGTTATAATAAGTATTGCATTCAGCCACGGTTTTTTTTCTCAGTTGATATTCTGATTTTTGCCATTTTTTTGTGTAATTTGTTTTTGTTGTGCTTGTTTGATGTAGGTTTGGTGTTGTTTGTCGTTGTTTGTTTAACACACACTCAAACACACACTAACCAGACACACACACACACCACCACCACCACCACCACCACAAGAATAGGTTTACACTCACTTTTTCCTCCACGTTTTAATTTTGGCAATATCATTAACCCAGGATTGCAAAGCAGGGATCATTTGTCAATTTCATAACAACGTACATACAATTTCAGCTGGTCACTTCAATAAAATGTGCATCATCACAGGTTTCTGCTGGAATGACAGTGTCTTATCTGTCAACACAAAATACACACACACAAAATGAGTGTGATGCTGTATGCCTCCTAACAGATCCTAACTTCACCCTCCAAACCTCCCTGCAGATGTATGTTCTGTGCACAAAAATAACCTTTTAAAATATACAAAATGCAGACGACATTTCTACATTTGTAGTTGTGCTGCAGACCTGTTTACCCCCATAAGTGTTTTGGAGTAATGCTCAGCCCCAAAAATAGTAATCCTGGCACAAAAATAGTAATCCTGGTACAAAAATAGTAATCATCCAGCATTCGTCGCCAATTACAACGCACATGACAACTGTGTCTGCGAAACGCAATCATGCACATATATCCATCATTCACAAACAAAACACATCAGTCAGTTTTTGTAGTCATCATAATGTCAAAGAAGATTACATCAAAAGCACATGCATCACTGATTCTTTTTCTTTTGCTCGTAGTAGGCCTTTTTCAGTGTGTCAAGCGCTTCTCTACTGTACTTGCGCTTGCTGAAGGTACTGAACTTGTCAAATTCAGGTGCACGGAGCCCCTGGGGCTTTTAGTCATACCTCGGGCAGCTATCTATTAGAAGAACTACCAAGTTTCATTGACTTGCACCCAAAGAGTCAAGAACTGCGATTTTTTTACGAATCAATTTCGTACTCGGACCCGGCTGGTCTTGACCTATTTTTGGATCTAAATTTAGATCAGGTAGATCACCACATCATGCACAAAAAGACACGTCACTAGCAAACTATGTCAGACATCATCATGAGTTTGTATAAAACAAAATGGAGGCCGGAATCACTCAGTTGAATCGAACTCCGACCAAACACCACGTAATAACTAGGTTAATTTATGCACTCGCGTGAACAAGAAACTGTCGAGCTTCACAGATGTCGTCGTTGGGTAGTTTTACTACCATAGGAGGATTTTTGAACTGTAAATGCACTCAGCTGCAACAAAAACGCAAAACGAAGGCTGTAAGCTGCACTGTGCCTTTAAGTAGCTCAACACAATGATCGCAGCCCAGGGTGCTAACACAGTTTGGAAGGTCAAGGTTTTATAGTATGCTTCACTAACGGGATCTTATAAAAAAAGCTAAAACATTTACCACTGAAGAAAAACCATCTCTGAACAATTCAAAATTGTCACACTACTAGTTTTACATTTTAAGGATCTTGCCTAGTGCACATCTTTTTATTATGAAACATTTGTATTGTAAACAAAAGAAAACACAATGTCTTGTGATCTGTAAATGTTCTTAATACAGGGAACTTTATACATTGTTCAAGTGAAGTACTGTACAGCCTATTTAGCTTGTTCATTTTCTCCCTATAATCTGCTACAATTCAATAAACTGCTGTAAACTTGTGTGCCCTTAAAGTAGATTTATGTCCTTCTGTGTGGGCACCTTCTTCTTCTTCTTCCTCTTCAGTGTTCAGTGTTTGCATTTGGATGTGTGCTCTCTGGCCAAGTCTTGTTGCACAGGGGTACGGGTGGCAAGAAAAGGCCACCCTCTCAGAACGTGTTGCAGAGTCTGTTCTTCCTACCCTAGCCACAGTCGCACGCTGTAGGTGCAAAACCTATCCTTTTGATGTGTACCTTCAGACAGCAGTGTTCTGTGCAAAGGCGAAAGATGGCTGTCTGTTCTGCGTGAGTAAGATGGGGCTATGGTCTTGAATGAGCTGGTAGCTGTCTGTCTTTAAAAAAAAAAAAAATAGACATCAAAGAAGCTGCAGCACCAGCCAAGTGTTGACTGTTTTCTTTATGCGTAACCTGGTCCTGGCAGTAGCTGTTGTCCATCTGTAAACAAGCAAGATCATTATTATAATATATTGATGGTGTATTTGTTTTACCCAAAAGACGATTAAAATAACATTTAATTTTTGTTTTAGTTATGTGGCATACATGCAGTGGAACGATCATATCTTGTGATATCTTCCCTCTGAGAAAAAAACTACTATTCAAAATGTACTTTTACATACTTTTTTGTTAACTTAGGCTTTTGAAGATCCACATCCAATCCTGCCACAATGTAGGCACAATCATAGGCTAAAATTGTCAGGGTTATTTACCATCGAACTGTCCTCAACATTCTATGCTGACACACACACATGCACACACACACTGGCACAGACACATAACTTGACTTCACTTAGGAAGGTTATGTGATGCTTAAATCATTTGTCTTGCCACTAGTTCATCACAAGTAACCACTGTGTTTATTGCTGGTATGTGCTTAAATGGAGGGATAGTCTTATCCCATGGTAAAACATTTTTTTTTTTTAAAAAGCCTGGCAGGTGATGTGAGATGTGAGCCAAACTGTGTTCACGAAAAGCAGCCGGCCTTTAATAACACAAAGCTGCCTCTGTACACAATTCTGCTTTTACACATGCTATCCCTTAACTTGGATTCATACCAAAAATCAAGCCTGGTTTCATAGGAAACAGTCAGAATGTTGATTCAGCATTTAGAATGATAATCTTATTTCATGTACACGCCTTGGCAAATCTGACAATTAAGTAAGCAGAAGTTTTCTTCACGGGACGGATTTGCTCATTTTATTATGTAGCAATGCACTTCACTTGGTCACATACACCCCCCCCCCCCCCCCTCTGTGCACAGTGATAGTTTTAAACAAGGAATTCTGTAAACACAGGGGTGGTCAAATACACCCCCCCCTTCCCTCTGTGCACAGTGATAGTTTTAAACAAGGAATTCTGTAAACACAGGGGTGGTCAAATACACCCCCCCCCTTCCCTCTGTGCACAGTGATAGTTTTAAACAAGGAATTCTGTAAACACAGGGGTGGTCAAATACACCCCACCCCCCCCCCCCCTTCCCTCTGTGCACAGTGATAGTTTTAAACAAGGAATACTGTAAACACAGGGGTGGTCAAATACACCCCCCCCTTCCCTCTGTGCACAGTGATAGTTTCAAACAAGGAATTCTGTAAACACAGGGGTGGTCAAATACACCCCCCCCCCCCTTCCCTCTGTGCACAGTGATAGTTTTAAACAAGGAATTCTGTAAACACAGGGGTGGTCAAATACACCCCCCCCCCCTTTCCCTCTGTGCACAGTGATAGTTTTAAACAAGGAATTCTGTAAACACAGGGGTGGTCAAATACACCCCCCCCCCTTCCCTCTGTGCACAGTGATAGTTTTAAACAAGGAATTCTGCTGTAAACACAGGGGTGGTCAAATCCACCCCCCCCCCCTTCTCTCTGTGCACAGTGATAGTTTTAAACAAGGAATTCTGTAAACACAGGGGTGGTCAAATACACACCCCCCCCCCCCTTCCCTCTGTGAACAGTGATAGTTTTAAACAAGGAATTCTGTAAACACAGGGGTGGTCAAATACACCCCCCCCCCTTCCCTCTGTGCACAGTGATAGTTTTAAACAAGGAATTCTGTAAACACAGGGGTGGTCAAATACACCCCCCCCCTTCTTCCCTCTGTGCACAATGATAGTTTTAAACAAGGAATTCTGTAAACACAGGGGTGGTCAAATACACCCCCCCCTTCTTCCCTCTGTGCACAATGATAGTTTTAAACAAGGAATTCTGTAAACACAGGGGTGGTCAAATACACCCCCCCCTTCTTCCCTCTGTGCACAGTGATAGTTTTAAACAAGGAATTCTGTAAACACAGGGGTGGTCAAATACACCCCCCCCCCCCTTCCCTCTGTGCATAGTGATAGTTTTAAACAAGGAATTCTGTAAACGCAGGGGTGGTCAAATACACCCCCCCCCCTTCCCTCTGTGCACAGTGATAGTTTTAAACAAGGAATTCTGTAAACACAGGGGTGGGACTCTCTTGTGATGAAAAAGGAGGAAATCCCTTTTTTTCCAGGGGGTTCGGGGGCATGTTACCCCGAATTTTGGTTAAATGGTACATTAAAATCTGTGCAATCTGACAAAAAAGACATTCTCCACACTCCCCAACCTCCCCCCCCCCCCCCCTCAAAATTACTATTAGTTATCAGGAGTTTTCAGTCAGCACAATTTAACTCTCAAGCCTCCAGTGTTCTGTTTCATCTCCACGTCACTCCAAATCATTCAGTCAACAAGTCATAGATATTGTAATGAAATGTGACGCGGAAAAATAGATTACTCCAGCAGAATTCGTAAGTTGTGTCCGCGGAAATCCGCGGAAAAGTCCCACCCCTGAAACAGCACTGCATGGTGCCTTTTCCAGAAATAAATTCATCAAAAAATGTCAACTCACAACAGCAAGAGTCAGTGTGTCGATTGTTCATATGTGACAAAGTTGAGGGATGAGCTTATCCTATCTTAAAGCCTGGCCAGAACTGAGACGGTGACGAGAAGTAGTGTGCCTATAATGACACAATGCTTTCTTCGTAACCAATTAGATTCAACATCTCAGATCTGGTCAGGCCTATACAAATGCCATCTCTCAACTTGGTCCATACAAAAATCATGAACCTGGCTTAATTCTGTACAGAGTGGGAATTTGTTTTTCTCTTTTTCGAAATCCAAAATAAGCAAAATCAGGTCTTAAAATCAATCAATCAATATGAGGTTTATATCGCGCGTATTCCGTGGGTACAGTTCTAAGAGCAGGGATTTATTTTATCTTTTTATTTTATGCAATTTATATCGTGCACATATTCAAGGCGCAGGGATTTATTTATGCCGTGTGAGATGGATTTTTTTTTTACACAATACATCACGCATTCACATCGGCCAGAAGATCGCAGCCATTTCAGCGCATATCCTACTTTTCACGGCCTATTATTCCAAGTCACACGGGTATTTTGGTGGACATTTTTATCTATGCCTATACAATTTTGCCAGGAAAGACCCTTTTGTCAATCGTGAGATCTTTAACGTGCACACCCCAATGTAGTGTACATGAAGGGACCTCGGTTTTTCGTCTCATCCGAAAGACTAGCACTTGAACCCACCACCTAGGTTAGGGAAGGTGGGAGAAAATTGCTAACGCCCTGACCCAGGGTCGAACTCGCAACCTCTCGCTTCCGAGCGCAATTGCGTTACCACTCGGCCACCCAGTCCAAGTCCAAATGGAGCAAGTCTTAAAATGGGAGTGAATTTACAGATGTTATGAACAAGAAGTCTGCGAAAACAGGGTCATTAATAGGAAGGAGTCTTAGATTGGGGTGTCTTAAAAGGGGCAGGGGTGGAGGCCACTGTAATGACCATGAAATAATCAAAATAATACTATCAGTCATCTTATTCTCTACCAAATTTCTAGAGGTCAAGACAATGATACAGATTATTTACTTGTGTCACTGTTAGTGTCATTCTATGAATAACAGACCGATAGAAAGAGAGCTCTGTGTCTTGTACCTGGGTTCGTGCTCAGTTGCTTGAAAATTGACTTGTCAGAGGTTCTTCTTCAGCCTTACACCAGCCTACAGCGGTAGCTTCTACTTCACCAAACTTTGTTCTGAAACAAAACAAATAAAACACATCTTCAGGGTCAAGCATATGTATCAAATCATGATCACACAATTAAACCTTCTTCTTTGGTCAGTACTATTGAAGATTTGTGAATTGTTTCTTGTTCACAAAAGCACTAATCAAAAAATTGCTCCAGGGGCTTGCAACGCAGTACAATATATTACCTTACTGGGAGAATGCAAGTTTCCAGTACAAAGGACTTAACATTTCTTACATACTGCTTGACTAAAATCTTTACAAACATTGACTATATTCTATACAAGAAACACTTAACAAGGGTAAAAGGAGAAACAGAATCCGTTAGTCGCCTCTTACGACATGCTGGGGGGCATCGGGTAAATTCTTCCCCCTAACCCGCGGGGGGTTGTACAAGATAATGAAATAGAGTGAATTTTGAAGTGCATTCATAATTAAAGCCCAATCATGTGGTTTAACCTACCTAGTCTTGAAAAGCCTGTCCGAGGAAACAGATCAAGCACCCTTCCGCAGACCTTCCTGACGGAAGAGTCTTGGTTGTAACCGCTCACTTTCTAAAGTAGTCCATAAGCAGTTCCATGTGCCTATGTTATCACTGTAACCAGCTCCTTTGTGTACCTGTGATCTGGATGAGCTGCAACACATAAAACTTTCATATGAACACTATGTCAAGTATACCAGTTAGCATCCATCAAACACTGACTGACTGAGGAGCATCACAAGATCTGTTCTAAGGAGGTAACAACTATTGTCACAAAGTGTTTATGATACAGCTGCAGGCACATGGCACTGAGTGGTCAATTGGTGAGGGGGGGGGGGGGGGGGCAGAAGTTCTGCTCAGTCTTGTCTGCTGATACTACACTTTGTGGTGGTGTAAGGCAGGGAATCACACCCCAACCACTGGCCCCGCCCACCTGGTGTCGAGTGCCTGTGGATACATCAGTCCCAGTCATGGCTGGCCCCCGGTTGACAACTGCCATGTACGTCATGTACGGGTACATTTACTTTGCAGTACAGATTAGTTTTCAATAGCAATGACATCATGGACGCACACCTGCCCAACGCAGACAAGGACAGCAAAATCAGGGACCAAACGTGATAAAGAGTAACTAATCGTCACAAACATCAAAATGCTTTGCATTTCTTGACCAGATAACAATCATTTCTGGGCAATTGAAGATTATTATTCCACCTACAGGCTATCACCCCCATGGCTGTTACTTGTAACACATTTCATTTCTTAAAATATGTTTTGTAAAGTAATACTGTAGTTAATAGATTTCTCTGAAAGGCACATTCCTTCTCATGAAAACAATTTGGCTCACCGTCTAAGATCTGGTCAGGCTTTAAAATGGGATAAGACATGATCTCTTAACTTGTTCACATACCCACAATGAACGGTCTGGTTGCTCTCTGCGCCAAGTGCGATTGTGTTATGAATAAATGCTGTAAAAGCTACAACTGTACTAGCTCATTTAAAAAAAAAAATCACAAAATGTCATTTCACCACAGCAAGCAAACAGTGTGTTTATTTCTGGTATAGAACAGACACACACATACACACACACACACACACATACACCAAAGCAACACAAAAGCCCAAAACATGCCTACCATCTAAATGAGGAATCCAGTTCCAACTGTCTTCTGCCAATATAACACTGCCAGAGACACCATGGTGTAGAAAGTCAGTTTAAAGAGAGACTACCTGAAAGAAAAATGATACAATAATAATAAAACACCCAGTGCAATAGACATACTTGCTCGTTAAAGGCTTACTTTACCATGTAAAAACATTTTGCTTCACAGTCTCAGATCTTGTCAGGCTTTTACTTGGGATAAGATCATCCCTCTACTTGGACGAATAGCAACATAGATCAGCTTGAATGCTCTCTGTGCAGAGTGGTTTTTGTTTGTTTGTTAAAGAATTAGTTTTGTTAACAACACTGGTACCTTTTTGTGAAAATATTTCATCACACATTTTAACTCACCACAGCAAGCAGTCACTGAATATATAATTTTTTGTATGTGGCCAAGATGAGGGATTCCAGAGCATAATATAACATTGATTTCTTCATGCCATCTGATTTGCAGTTGAATTCACAGGGCGAGAAAAATTCTAGACTGTCCTCAACATTCTATGCTGACTGTAAATTGTAATTATATAATACATCCACCCTAGCTAACTGGTACACTAATCACTTGCTCTGGCTTACTTCTTTTTCCAACATAATAAATCTGTTATTTGTACTTTAGCCTTTTGTGGTAAAATATTCTCATTACCACCAGTTGCACTCACAAGCTATTGCACTAGTGTATTTTGGAAATGATCAAAGGACTTACTTGTGTTCTACAACAGCACCATGTCAGTGTTGCGGGAAGAATGAGGCAGGGCTTGGTAATAACTGAGACCTGCAAGTAAACAGAACATATTTAGAATCCCAGCATGTGTTATAATTTGTGTATATTTATATTATAAGGTCTTACATTGCAATAACAAACACACACACACACATGCACACACTCATTCAATGTGCTCTATGTGCTAAGAATAAGAGTGATTGTTTAATGAATTAACGCTGAAGAAGCTACTAGTTGCTTAAACACATTCATAGCAAAATGTCACTTGATCACCACATCAAGCACACTGTATCTTCATTTCTGGTTGTATACATTGTATGCAAGTGGAGGGATGATCTTATTCCATGTAAAATCCTAGCTCAGCTGATCTCTCTCAACTTGGATTCATACCAAAAATCAGGAGCCTGGGTGTTTCTGTTCAGTGGGCATTTCCCTATTTGTTTTATTTGAATGCATTTCTTAAAAAGAACACTTCCTCTGCATAGCCGTCAGGATGTTGGTTCCACCTTTAGGAATGTGTCTTAGTGGACGGACAATCTTATTCCATGTACATGTTCCATTCCTTCGTGCATTATGTGATTCTACTGTATTTTAGTCATAAACAATGACCTTCATTCTAATAAGAAGAGACTATTACCTTTCACCTCGGACGTGTCAACTCATATTTTGCCGCTGAGTCGGTGGACAGTTGCTGGAAACCGAGTCCGTCGTCACACTTCGGGCTTTGGCAACTAAGTTCACTTTGCGGGTCTTTCCCCTTGTAACACCATACTTGTTCGATCACAGTTTCTTTGTTCATCGGCCGAAGCAGGCCCCTCCTTCGCTCCCGTCTCGGCCACAGTTTCCTCAGTGCAGTCGCTGAGTCGGGCATGAGAGCCCGCCCTTGAACGCACTCTCCCCTGTACCGCATAGTTTTAAACCTCCCCACCTTTTTAATCTCCCTGTTTGCCGGAGCTAACCACTATCGGTAACAGTGACTCAACCGCAGGACTCTGAGACGTTCGCAAGAACCCAGTCCTCTTCGGAAGAAGATGATGATCAAAGATGCATTGCCGACGCCGGCCATGTTGAATTAGTGAAAACCGAAACGTGGAAGCGAAACTAACTTATCTTCGGGAATCAATTAGGAAAACTATATGTGTAGTAGGTAGAAAAATGGCATTTAATGAGACAGATAAAACTCGGATCAAATGAGAAAGAAAGAACTATCCAAACTTGCAAGCACAGCCGCGGTAGTCCTAAGTACGTACTGAAGTTCCCGATCCATGTTTTAGTCTAACCAGCGCTGTCTCTAGATGCGCAACAGGATAAGAGATACCCTGAGGTTATAAGTGATACTCCCACATACGTTGCACAAGCATAGTTTAACGTTACCTTATGTACGGTCCAACCGGTGTGCAATGGGTGGTGAGAGAGAGAGAGAGACAGAGAGAGATGGCGAAAGAGAGAGAGAGAGAGAGAGAGAGAGAGAGAGAGAGAGGGGGGGGGGGGGGACGAGGAAATTACAGAACGGGTGTTTGTATGTGTGTGTTTGTTTTTTGTATCCCTGTCGGTTTGTCTGACTCAGTCTCTGTCTGTTTGAAGCTTAAACCCATCAGCAACCAGTAAGGGTGGAGTTCGCTGTTAGACACAAGGTACTTGGCTTTCTTGCTCAATGTTGGGCCTTTACGATGCAATCACGGTATACCAATAAAACACATAAGCACAAAACAAATAACAACATTAAAAAAAAAACATTCTCATGTAATCCGCAACACAGGTTAGGTTTTTGTACTGCTAAAATCAAGGGCAACATTTTAACTCTTTTTACATTTAGTCAAGTTTTGACTAAATGTTTTAACATAGAGGGGGAATCGAGACGAGAGTCGTGGTGTATGTGTGTGTGTGTGTGTATGTGTGCGTGTCTGTGCGTGTGTGTGTGTGTAGAGCGATTCAGACCAAACTACTGGACCGATCTTTATGAAATTTTACATGAGAGTTCCTGGAAATGATATCCCCGGAATTGTTTTTCATTTTTTCGATAAATGTCTTTGATGACGTCATATCCGGCTTTTTGTAAAAGTTGAGGCGGCACTGTCACACCCTCATTTTTCAATCAAATTGATTGAAAATTTGGCAAAGCAATTTTCGACGAAAGCCGGACTTCGGTATTGCATTTCAGTTTGGTGGCTTAAAAATTAATAAATGACTTTGGTCATTAAAAATCTGAAAATTGTAAAAAAAATATTTTTTTTATAAAACGGTCCAAATTTACGTTTATCTTATTCTTCATCATTTTCTGATTCCAAAAACATATAAATATGTTATATTTGGATTAAAAACAAGCTCTGAAAATTAAAAATATAAAAATTATGATTAAAATCAAATTTCTGAAATCGTTTCAAAAACTATTTCATCTTATTCCTTGTCGGCTGGGACAGGCTGATCTTTCTTAACCCAGTGTGGGATTTTCAGTGGGGCGACCACCCCCAACCCAGCGCGTCCCCGGGTGGCGGATAGGGGAACGGTCTTCAGATATGGAGATCAGCCGCTTGCGGCCGCGGACCAAACTGGCTCCGGGTGGGATCCCGGAAAATCCTCCCCCCTGTGCTCTCAGGGTAGGACGTACGGGCCATGAGCTAAGGGTGAGGTAACCCCGACAGAAAACCCCGAATGCTGAAGACGGAGGACCCGGGCCGCACGGCGCATTCTAACAAACCACGGGTACACGCACTTACGCAAATGATGACACAATCAACCAGCACAGATGGAAATGGCGCTCGCCCATTGAGGACCCCCCAGGGTGGAGCAGCGTCGGGTCCCATGCCTCAAAGGGACCCAGCCCCAACTACTGGAGGTCCCTCCCGTCCGTCTTGTCACGCCAGGGGACGCGGGAGGAAAGTGACTGGCACCACCACAACCAGGAAGAAACCCAGTCAGCAGCGACCTTTTCAGGTCATGCACTGGAACGCAGAAAGTATCCTGAACAAGAAGACAGAGTTGGAGCATATCCTGCATGAGAAGAACATCAACATCTGCTGTATTCAGGAGACGCACCTGACACCCCAAAAGTCCTTCAAAGTGAGAGGCTACCAATGCTTTAGGTCCGACAGAACAGACCGAAGCAAAGGAGGAATCCTGACCCTCATCAGGAACAACATCAATGCCTGTTTGATAGAAACGCACATGGAGGACTCCGAATATCAGGTGATTCGAATCCAGACGAAGACATCAGAATTCCATCTTGTCAACTTCTACTGCCCCAATGATAGACACCTCGCCCTTGACACGATCCCCGCAAAGGCCTCCAACTTCATCGTGGTGGGTGACTTCAACAGTCATTCACAGAGTTGGGGATATGACCACCTGGATCGGAGAGGAGAAGAGGTGGAGAACTGGCAGGACGACAAAGGTCTCATCCTTTTGAACAGTCCCTTTGACTGCCCTACATTCTACTCCAGAAGATGGCACACTACATCAACTCCTGACCTAGCCTTCTGCACGGAAGACATGCACCAGCTAACCAGCAGAGAGGTCGGAGAACAGCTAGGTGGAAGTGACCATCGGCCAGTCTTTTTGACCCTGGGCATGGAGTCCTGCACTGAAGCTTCCTTCCCATGGTGGAACTACAAAAGAGCGAACTGGTTCCTCTTTAGACACCGCACCAGCGAACTCACCAAAGACATCAGAGTCGAGGGTCGAGACATCAACATGGTGGCGAAGGACTTCAACATGAGCATCCTCAGAGCAGCGCGTGAGTCCATTCCCAGGGGTGCCAGGAGAGACTATAAACCCTACTGGAGCAATGAATTGCAGGAACTGGATGATGATCTGGCAGACGCCAGAAGGGAAGCAGAAGTCAACCCGTCACAAAACAACAACATCCGCCTCCAGGAAGCCAAAGCCAAATTTCTCAAAAAGAAGCTACAGGCAAGACGGAGAAGCTGGCAAGAGAAAACAAGCTCTCTGAACCTTGAGAAGGATGGCAGAAAGCTCTGGAGGCTCACCAAGCAGTTGAATGATGAGAACACCAGCAGAGGAAAGATCACATTAGAAGAGAACGGGAAGGTGCTAATTGGAAAGCATGCTGCCAACCAATTTGCTGAAAGCTATGCAGCTGAGAGCAACCTCCATGTTAGCCCCGAGAAACAGAGAGAAGCAAGAAGAGAGAAAAGAGAGAGACCTGCCAGACAGTCGACAGTGGACGCCATGAGTCAACCACTCACACTCCACGAGCTGCACTCAGCTCTGAAAAAGTCAAAGGCGAAGAAATCCCCTGGCCCAGACAGCATCACCAACGAGATGCTAACCCACCTTGGTAGTGCAGCAGAGAACAAGCTACTCGAGGTCTTCAACAGCAGCTGGCAAGAAGGATCGCTACCACAACTCTGGCGAGAAGCAATCATGATCCCCATCTTAAAAAAAGGGAAGGATCCAAAGAAGGCCACCAGCTATCGCCCAATCAGCCTCACCAGCTGTGTTGTGAAGACCCTGGAGAGAATTGTGAACGAGCGCCTCAGGTGGTACCTGGAATCCAGGAACCTCCTCGCCCCTGAACAAGCTGGATTCCGACAGTTCCGCAGCACTGAAGATCAGGTCACTTACCTGGCGCAAGAAGTTGAAGATGCCTTTCAGGAACAGAAGCTTGTCTTCGTCACCTGGATAGATCTTCAGAAGGCCTTTGACAAGGTCTGGAAAGATGGACTCCTTGTAAAACTGCTGAGGAAAGGCGTGTCCAGCAACATGTACCAGTGGATTTGCTCTTACCTCTATAACCGCAGGGCAAGAGTTAACGTCGACCAGACCAAAAGCAAGAAGTTCCTCCTTCGTCATGGCGTCCCTCAGGGCGGAGTCCTCTCCCCCACACTCTTCCTTCTCTTCATCGACGATCTGGTGTCTGAGATGCCCAAGGGGATCAAAGCTGCTCTCTACGCAGACGACCTTGTGATCTGGTGCAAGGAGGAGCACGCAAGTACTGCCACCTACAGAATGCAGCAAGCGGCAGATAGGCTGAACGCATGGGCAGAAGATTGGTGCGTCTCCATCAACAAGGAGAAATCCTCCACCACCCTATTCACACTGTCGCCAAAGCAGAAAGCCGGAACCATTAGGCTTGGTGGAACTCCTCTGAGAGAGGATGAAGAAGCAACGTACCTTGGTGTCACCTTTGATAGACGGCAGACCTGGAAACCACACATTGCACAGGCAGAGACGAAGGCCCGGCGCAAGCTAGCCATACTCAGGAAGCTGGCAGGTACCACCTGGGGAGCGAACGAGAAGATACTGAAGACAGTATACCAGGGAACAATCAGACCCCACCTCGAGTACGGCTCCACAGCGTGGTCAACCTCAGCCAAGACAAACCTGCAGACCCTTGACCGTGTGCAAAACCAGGCCCTCCGACTCATCACCGGTGCAATGAAATCCACGCCCATCAAGGAAATGGAGAAGCTTACCACCATCCAACCCCTCTGTCAGAGAAGAGAAGCCAAGACTATGGTACAGGCCGAGAAGCTCAAGTGCCTACCCGACCACCCCATGAAGCACAGACTGAGCAACCTCACCAAGAACCGGCTTAAACGGAGCAGTTTTGTACACGAGAGCAAGAGACTTTCTCGACAGTACAGGGAAGTCCTTCCACAGAACACTCTACCTCTGACTCAAGAAGAAGAGGAAACCCCCAAGGCAACAGAGAAACCAGGCATCCAGATCTGCACCAGTGTTCCACATGTTACCTCAGGAGAAGATCAGAATGACACAGCTCGACAGGCACTCACCTTAGCCCTGATCGACGAACAGTACCCAAAAGAGGCGTGGATCCATGTATACACCGATGGATCAGCAACTAACGCCGTGCTCAATGGAGGTGCAGGCATTCTCATCCAGTTCCCTGGGGGACATACAGCTACATTCAGCGTTGCCACTGGCAAACACTGCACAAACTATAAAGCAGAAGCAGAAGCTCTCATGCAGGCCGCCTCCTTCGTTCAGGACTCCGCAGACCCTTGCTACCAAGTTGTCTTCCTCTCAGACGCCCTTTCAGTCCTTCAGGCCCTAGAGAACGACAAACTCCCACAGCTGGCCAAAGCATTACAGATGGTCAGACAAACCAGAAGAGTTGTCCTCCAGTGGATACCAGCACACTGTGGGATACCAGGAAATGAAAGGGCAGATGAGCTGGCAAAAGAAGGAGCCGTGGAAGACCAACCTGAAAACAGTGTCAGCTTTAGTGAGCAGAAGACAATCATCCAGGCATTGATGAGGCCAAGGACAAACAGAGATGACTACCACACAATGTCCAGAGAGCAGCAAGTCAACCTCATCAGGCTGCGTACTGGCCACAACAGGCTCAATGCTCACATGAACCGAAAGTTCAAGCTGGCGCCATCACCAACCTGCGCCTGCGGTCAAGAGGACCAAACAGCGGAACACATCTTACAGCGATGTCCCTTACTAGATGAGGAACGAAAAGAAGTGTGGCCGTTACCAACTCCCTTGCAGACCAAACTATACGGCAGTCGACAGGAGTTGGAGTATGGAACGCCAAAAGGCCCACAGTATCGAGACTGAGTCTCGATACTGGGAGTATCGAGACTTAAAGTCTCGATACTCCGAGTATCGAGACTCGTTCATTTCATTGGTCTTCCCTCGATACTGCGAGTATCGAGTATGGAAATGAACCAATCCGTGGTATCGAGTATGGTTGCTATGCCGCCCTAGTTCAGTATCGAGTGTCTACAAAACGATTGGTTAAATTCTGATCTCGAGTGTGAACAGCACCCTGGTGCGCCAAAAGGCCCACAGTATGGAGACTGAGTATCGATACTCAAAGTCTCGATACTCAAAGTCTCGATACTCCGAGTATCGAGACTCGTTCATTTCATTGGTCTTCCCTCGATACTGCGAGTATCGAGACTTTGAGTATCGATACTCTGTAATTTCATTGGTCGGACTCGAATTTCAAGAGTATCGCTACTGCGCATCTCGATACTGGTTGCTATGCCAATCGATCTGATCAAGAACGTAACAAGACAAGCGATTGGTTCAGTACTTGAACTCCAAAAGGAACTGGTAAATTAAAAAGTGAAACCAATTTTTCTGCTTTTATTGCCTTCAGTGGAATAAGGTTAGTTCATGCTTTGCCGGCAAGCGGTTATTTCTTTTATTTCCTGTGTGTGTTTGCGTGCGCGACAGATCATCGAGTATTTTCTATGGCATCAGTATTACAAAAATGAAATTGACGTTCATCGGCGCTTCAGTCAGTTTCTTTCATCGGCATGGCCCCTGATGTCATGTTTAAAGAGATCGAACCTGAACTTGATTATTGTATTGAGTGAAAATGCAACCAGAAGTATTCAACTGGTAGGTAAAATACGATGTTCCATAATGACTAACATAAGCTTACCCTTCTCTTCTCCCAATGCCACCCAGCCAGGTCAAGTTGTTGCATTGTTGATCTGTTCGGTATTTTAAAGCCAAGTTGTATTCCAACACTCACTCGATCTACCTCTTCTGTATTTTGGGGGGTATTCATCGTGCTCCTTCGGGTACTATATAGGAGATATTTCTTTAGCCTATAAGTCTCATGCTTTTGGTATTAGATCTAATCAGCATTTTCAAAATCTTCAAGCCACAAACAATTTTCCTCCTGTTGATACACTTGTTTAGATTTTTTCATTTTAAATTCCGATCTGGATTGCTTGTTTTCGAAGATGACAACTGTTGGACGTCAGCCAGGCTTCTGACAAAATTAACTCTAGACTCACGTACTGCTTCCCTGACAATTTCAAGGGGCACAATGATTTGAGGTAGAAAAGATCGAATGTCAAGGTCATATATGTCGATTTATTCGAACACGCTGAGCTAGATTACGTCCCTTGAATGAAAAAAAAGATTTTGCGACGAAGCGCTTACCTAAGTCAAAATACATTTGTTCACCACAAATTAGATAAATGAGTGGAATACATGGTCCAAAGTTCGATTGGCAGTACTTTGGCGGGTAAGGGGATAGTCAGTATGGAGTTTATGCGACAATGTTCAACTAAAATGTATAAATTTGTTTTTGTAGCCCCACTCCAACAAAGAAGCAAAATAGTGTTTGCAAATCTGTGTGTGTGTGTGTGTGTGTGTGTGTGTGTGTGTGTGTGTGTGTGTGTGTGTGTGTGTGCGTGTATGCACGCGTGTTTGTGAGTGTCTTAGGGTTGTTGTGGTTAGCTTAGCTTCTTTGGTTGATCGATCGGTACTTTGTGCTCCGATTTATTCTTCAGGAAAATGAGTTTTCAACTGTCCAGCACACCAGTGATATCTGGAAGGATGCGAGCGACATTGTTAAAAAAAGGTCAGTCGTAACTCATACAGTTGGGCCCTTCTGAGTTGTTTCACCAATCCATGTGAAGTAATCTTTATTTTCCAAATCAAAGAACATGTACATGAATTTACAACGATAAGTCCATTATTGTATGCCAGCTAATCATAAATGGGTATTTGAAATACGACTCACATATTTGTTAGATTCAGCTGTATATTTTCAAAACTCTATGAACAACAATAAAAGACAGATGAAGTCTGGCAGGAATGTCAAAAGTTAAAAACTAATGTTCAACAGTGCCTCAACTGTAACCATGCGTGCGCCTGGGCACGGACCAGACATAATCATGTTCTGTACTAGTGCCAGTCATGCAACACTGCAGCAAGACTGGTTCTGTGCAGAATTAAAGTCGTAATCCCACCCCTCCTGTTTAATACTTGCTTCTTGGTATTTTACTTTTTATTGTACACTTATTATTTTGGGTGGTTGTAAGCTTTGAACGTTTACGTTTTATGATGGATTGAATTTGATGAATAAACATTTGGTGCTGGTAGGTCTGTTTGGTTGTTAATCGCGTGCTTGTGTTCGAAATGTTGTGTCCAATGCAGCGCTACGAGACCACAGTCTGGTGGGGAACAGGGCTAGAGAACATTTTTAGTATCACTTTTACAAGGCTGCTAACAGAATAATACTGAGTGTCTCTTGCATGACACCCAAAAAACAAAACAAAAAAGCATACCAACTAACATGTATAGCAGACTGGCACAAATCATCAGATGACCTTTTTGGGGGCGTTGGTTCAGGTAATAAAAGAATTATTTATTTAAGTAAGTGAATTAAATGTATTTAACGCATTGCCATAGAAACTGATTTTACAAACACAATGCAGACACACACAGAGACAACCAGGCAAACAAATATTAGGTTTATTCCATGACATTTTTGTTAAAGACTACACATACAAATTATACATTTGCCCACCATCTCACTAAACAGATACATGTAAAAATAGGTACACATTAAAAAAATAATACTAAGTCATGTGAATCATGATAGTTCAATGATAATAAATGTGAATATTTGCCCAGATTTGCTCAAGAGGTGTGCAACCTGACCATGGAGAGTGCAGCCATGGAGAACTGATGGCAGAACAGCTGAAACCTTCGCTGAAGTATACCAATCCTGCCCTACATGTTCCTTATGCTACCTTGCTGAACACATTGATTTTTGGGTAAACACACACAAAAATTGAGAGTCCATGAGTGATAATCTGCAGTCTGAAATGATTCGCTTTGCTTTTTTATCAGACGCGTATCATTGTGATGGTTTAATATATCTATATATATATACGACTTGTGTCTGTCTGTGTGTTTGTGTATCTGTGTGTTTGTGTATTTGTGTATTCGCCATGCACGCCCAAAGTTCTCGATGGATCTGCTTCAAATTTGGTGGGCTTATTCAGAGAGACCCCGGACACAACCTCATCGATGAGATATTTCAACACGTGCTCTCAGCGCGCAGCGCTGAACCGATTTTGGTTCCACCTCAGCTATTTTGGTTCCACCTCAGCTACCCGGGCCCCCATACCGACACACCATAGCCGCTACACCACATCACAACGCCAAAGTTCTCGGTGGATCTTTTTCAAATTTGGACACCGTATTCAGCTACACCCCGGACACAATATCATCGATGAGATATTTCAACACGTGCTCTCAGCGCGCAGCGCTGAACAGATTTTTGTTTTTGTGTTCATTTCACCATTATAAGTAACTCTTCCTTATCTTCTCCAGTGTTTGGCGTTTATCTCCCTTCCTTCGTGTGGCTTTCCCGTTCAGTTGTAAGTTACTACACTGCGCTGTCCACTGCGCTGAGCGTCTTCGCATATTCCCGGCGTTCTGTTACTGTTACTATTTTTAGAAGGTCAACGCAATGTACAGAACGTAAATTGGACCCGTAAATTATCCTCACTGTAAAAGTGCAAAGGTCGAATCAATTTATAGCCACGCGAAAAATACACTGTCATCTATCTCTCTATAGATACGGCTTCTCTGTGTTTTTGTGTGTGTGTGTGTGAGTGTGTGTGTCTCTATGTAAGCAACACCTGTGCATTGTTCAGTTCTGTTTGTGATGTGGTCTGGCGGCTTTTGTGTAATTTTATGTGAAACACTCAAGTCCTTAATGGCTCAAAACCGTAGGACTTTTAATATTAATTTTAACGTAATTTTATGTACTGGCCTTCCTTTGAGAAGCCATAACTTGCTCAGTCCTGTTTGAGTGGAGTTCGCCTCCAAAGGTGATTAACACGGTTACATTCGTCGACAAGGATGGGACTCGATATGGTCAGGAATGGCATTTTAGCCACTGAATCATTTTCGTGCTGTTCCCATTCCACGAATCTGGGAGGGACCTAAGCTTGGCGGGTCCATTGTTCGGACCCGGCGAAGCCGGCGTACGGCTCTAAGTACTTCTTTCCGGCGAAGCCGGCTACCCGGCGAAGCGGGTATTCATTCTAGTATGATATATATAAGATATATTTCAGCGAACAAAACATAAACTGAAACAGTAAGTTCAGACTTGATCCAAACACACATTTTCCTCAACAATAGTCCAATGCAAATATGTTGTGGATGTGTCCTTAAATCATTTATAGAATCAAAGAGACACAGGAATTGCTTGCTCGAATGGTTGAAACTGTAAATTTAGACAAATAAAGAGTCTGATCAAAAATACTGTGTGGAAATGTTTAGGTAATTCTGTTATGGTCATATATGTAACACTAATCAGTTGATCAATTTGCAGACGATTTGTCTTCAGTCAATGGTAAGTAGCAAAGGGCTTTATGTTGCCTGAATGGCGGGGTAAAAATAGTCATACAGGTAAAAACCCACTCGTGCTAAAAACATGAGAGAACGTGGGAGTCTAAGCCCAAGAACGAAGAAGAAGAAGAAGAAAAAGAGTGTCTGGGGGTTGATTATAAGTTGGGGTTGATTCTTGCAGCAGGTTCTTTAGCTGCAATATCCCCCATATAATCAAGAGGGTATAAATAAGATATTCTATGGATATGGAAATGGATATGTAAAACCTATGGAAACCATTGGTACAAAACGAACACAGTTAAAAATTATATGAGACTGTATAATTATGTCTACTGGCAGGAACAGCAGCTTGTCCCTGTGAATTTTAATTTTTCTCTACTGAGACTGTTCCCAAGATATATTCTTGCCTTATTGGCTTTGAGAGCTAGCAGGTTGTAGATAGCACCCTCAAATTAATTCTCCGAGTGATTGTTTGAAGTTGCGCCCCCGGCCCCTTGAAAGTGGAACAAATCAAAAAGCTGTATTCATACACAGCTTGGTGGCCCTGAGATTAGACAAATTAGGAAATCACATTCTCAAATTTTGATTGCCCACATTTTTTGTGAGGAAAGGGTAAAGGGTCAACCACTAAATCAATGACAATGTCTGTATAACCCTCAGTACTATAAAGGTAAAAGGTCAACCACCAAATATATGTCTTTAGCCCTCAGAACAAATGAAGCCCAGGCATAGTATTGATCTATGACTTCGAAACACAAACCATCTGCAGTGTGATCAAATAACCATTTCATCTTCTTCTTCTTCGTTCATGGACAGAAACTCCCATGTTCACTCATGCTTTTGCACAAGTGGGTTTTTACATGTACGACCGTTTTGACCCCACCATTCAGGCAGCCATTTGCCGCTTTTGGGGGAGGCATGCTGGTTATTTTCATGTTTCTATAACCCACCAAACTCTAATATGGATTACAGGATTTTTTCCATGCGCACTTGTTCTTGTGCTTGTTGTTTTGGATGGACACACACAGGGGAATAAGGCACAAGCAGGTCTGCACATAAGTTGACCTGGGAGATAAAAACAAAAATCTCCAGCCTCCACCCACCAGGAGCGGGAGCTTGGATTCGTAACTGTGACCTTCCGTATAGGACTATATAGGAGGCCGATGGCTTATCCACTAGGCCACTGCGCTCGTCAATTAACCATTTAATATAAATCATTTAAATCAATGTAAATACAACACTGAGACTTTGACAGACACCTACTTCTGACCAAATGTACACAGTTTTGACCAATCCAATAATGGATCAAGCATGCTCTTCCTGTGCGTAACTTGGTTCAAAAAGAACATGTATCCACAAACATTTATGTTTCACTATTTCTGAGAATGTTTGTGTTTGAATGGAGTGTCCAATTACTGTTGGAATGTTTCTAAGGTTCATATTTGTATTCTCTCCCTGCATTCTGCTGCCCTATTCGCTTTGGACAAGTTATCCCCTGTGTATCATTGCTCCTTCAGTTTATTATCTCCTAATTTGTACCTTCAAACTTCACAAGATCAATAAAGCTGTACTCTCTCTGTAAGACTATCCTGTGACAGATTCTTTTATATAAAAAAACAAGTCGCGTAAGGCGAAAATACAACACTTAGTCAAGTAGCTGTCGAACTCACAGAATGAAACTGAACGCAATGCAATGTTTCAGCAAGACCGTAGCATCGTCAGTCCACCGCTCATGGCGAAGGCAGTGAAATTGACAAGAAGAGCGGGGTAGTAGTTGCGCTGAGAAGGATAGCACGCTTTTCTGTACCTCTCTTCGTTTTAACTTTCTGAGCGTGTTTTGAATCCAAACATATCATATCTATATGTTTTTGGAATCAGGAACCGACAAGGAATAAGATGAAAGTGTTTTTAAATTGATTTCGAAAAACAATTTTTGATAATAATTTTTATATATTTAATTTTCAGAGCTTGTTTTTAATCCAAATATATGTTTTTGGAATCAGCAAATGATGGAGAATAAGATGAACGTAAATTTGGATAGTTTTATAAAAAAATTTTTTTTTTTTTTTACAATTTTTCAGATTTTTAATGACCAAAGTCATTTATTAAATTTTAAGCCACCAAGCTGAAATGCAATACCGAAGTCCGGGCTTCGTCGAACATTACTTGACCAAAATTTCAACCAATTTGGTTAAAAAATGAGGGCGTGACAGTGCCGCCTCAACTTTCACGAAAAGCCGGATATGACGTCATCAAAGACATTTATCAAAGAAATGAAAAAAACGTATGGGGATATCATACCCAGGAACTCTCATGTCAAATTTCATAAAGATCGGTCCAGTAGTTTGGTCTGAATCGCTCTACACGCACGCACACACACATACACCACGACCCTTGTCTCGATTCACCCCTCAATGTTAAAACATTTAGTCATAACTTGACTAAATGTAACAAGTCGCGTAAGGCGAAAATACAATATTTAGTCAAGTAGCTGTCGAACTCACAGAATGAAACTGAACGCAATGCAATTTTTCAGCAAGACCGTATACTCATAGCATCGTCAGTCCACCGTTCAGGCAGTGAAATATTGACAAGAAGAGCGGTTTAGTAGTTGCGCTGAGAAGGATAGCACCTCTCTTCGTTTTAACTTTCTGAGCATGTTTTTAATCCAAACATATCATATCTATATGTTTTTGGAATCAGGAACCGACAAGGAATAAGATGAAAGTGTTTTTAAATTGATTTGGAAAATTTTATTTTGATAATAATGTTTATATTTTTAATTTTCAGAGCTTGTTTTTAATTCAAATATAACATATTTATATGTTTTTGGAATCAGAAAATAATGGAGAATAAGATAAACGTAAATTTGGATCGTTTTATAATTTTTTATTTTTTTTTACAATTTTCAGATTTTTAATGACCAAAGTCATTAATTAATTTTTAAGCCATCACGCTGAAATGCAATACCGAAGTCCGGGCTTCGTCGAAGACTACTTGACCAAAATTTCAACCAATTTGGTTGAAAAATGAGAGCGTGACAGTGCCGCCTCAACTTTCACGAAAAGCCGGATATGACGTCATCAAAGACATTTATCGAAAAAAGGAGAAAAACGTTCGGGGATATCAATCCCAGGAACTCTCATGTAAAATTTCATAAAGATCGGCCCAGTAGTTTGGTCTGAATCGCTCTACACGCACGCACGCACGCACACACACACACACACACACACACACATACACCACGACCCTCGTTTCGATTCCCCCTCGATGTTAAAATATTTAGTCAAAACTTGACTAAATATAAAAAGGACCACTATCACTACAAGGCATTTTCAGTGTCTTAACCAGCCACGCCTAAGTGAGCAAATTCTTTCCAATAAGGGGAGACAACACCCACACGCATCTTTTTGATCACTGCAATACATTATCTAATAGATTTACATATACACTCTTCAAAAAAAGTTAAGGATCACTTTTTGATAAGCACACAACACAAAACAGACAAGACCGAATTCTTTCTTTTTTTAAAAATTATATAATTGAACAATCAAGGAGTAATGACAAACAAAGCAAAGATCGAACGCGGCCGCCACAATTTAGCTAGAGTGGTACAACAATGTGAATCAGTGTGCCCTCCGTTGTGTGTCAGGCATTCAACACATCGTTGGCGCATGGAGTGGATCAGGTTGCATATGAATGCTCTGGGAACTCCATTCCACTCCTGCTGGAGCCATTGCAGCAGTTGACCCAGATTGGCAGGAGGAGGGTGATGTTGCTGTACCCGACGACAAAGTTCGTTCCACATGTGCTCTATGGGGTTCAGGTCCGGGCTGTTGGCTGGCCACAGCATCCTGTTGACCCTGGCCTGCTAGATGAAGGTGTTTACTGCTGCAGAGCGATGGGGAGGTGCGTTGTCATCCTGAAGAATCGCAAGAGGGCCGATCGCTTGGAGGACTGGAACGACTAGGGGTTGCAGGATCTCATTCTGGTAGCGGACACCGGTCAAGTTGCCCACTACATGGTACAGAGGTGTCCTTAGACGTGTGCTGATCCCTCCCCAGACCATCACAGAGCCTCCGCCAAAACGCTGTTGTTCCAGAACAGCGCCTTCTGAAAAGCGCTCTCCGCGACGCCTCCACACTCGGATGCGACCATCAGCAGGTTCCAAGCAAAAGCGGGACTCATCTGTACACAACACCTGAGCCCACTGCTGACTTTGCCACCTCACATGTTGAGTGCACAAGGCTCAGCGAGCTGGTCTATGATTAGCAGTCAGGGTTGTTCCTCGGACTGGACTCCTTGCACCCAAGCCAAAGTTGTGTAAGCGGTTTCGGATCGTCTGACCACTAACAACAGGTGTTTTTTGTGTGTTTTTTTTCGTTTATGGGCTGAAACTCCCACGGCTTTTACGTGCATGACCGTTTTTACCCCGCCATTTAGGCAGCCATACGCCGCTTTCAGAGGAAGCATGCTTGGTATTTTTGTGTTTCTATAACCCACCGAACTCTTCTTCTTCTTTTCGATCGCCGATCACACTTGGAGTCCAGATCTTGAGATATAATTAGTGGTCCTCTGCAGCGCAGCCACTGGCCCGTACAGCTTGTTGTGCAGGGACTCCGGCATTGGCCAGACTTCCTCTCTCAGCACCTGGTGGTTCCTGCAGTCTCGTAGGATGTGGGCCGTGTCCTGCTCTGCTTCCCCACAAGAACACATGGGGGAGGGCACAACATGCAGCTTCTTGTGGAGATGCTGGTTAAGTCTGTTGTGTCCCGTTCTCAGGCGGAAGATGACCACCTGCTGTGGTCTGGATAGCAGGTGGTAGCTGTCCTGTGGCTGGGGCGTCCTGTGCAGAGACTTAATGATGGTCTTCATCTCTGTCAGGCTCACAGGGTTGTTCTCTTGCTCATCTTCTGCACCCAGCTTTGCCATCCTGTCCGCCTCTTCGTTTCCTTGTACACCACAGTGGGAGGGGATCCATTGCAGTACTGTCCTCAGGCTTTTGATGTTGTGTAGAGCGTGTTCCAGCTGAGGCAGTTTGCTACTGGTCATTGCTTGTAGTACTGACAGAGCGTCAGTCAGGAAGACCACCTGGTTGTCATGGTTGACTCTGTCGTTGATGGTGTATGCTGCATGGATCAGTGCCTGTACCTCAGCTCTGTAGTTTGTACAGTGGAGGCCTGTTGGTATAGCCTCTGCTTGCCTCTCTCCACTGGGGTACTGGACATACACCCCCGCTCCTCCATTTTTGACGGCCTCTGTGGCTGACCCATCAGTATACACCCGTATCCCACCGAACTCTGACATGGATTACAGGATTTTTTCGTGCGCACTTGGTCTTGTGCTTGCGTGTACACACGGGGGTGTTCGGACACCGAGGAGAGTCTGCATACAAAGTTGACTCTGAGAAATGAATCTCTCGCCGAACGTGGGGACGAACACATGCTGACAGCGGCCAACTGGATACAAATCCAGCGCGCTACCGACAGAGCTACATCCCCGCCCCACTAACAAC
Organism: Littorina saxatilis; assembly: GCF_037325665.1. Classification (NCBI taxonomy): domain Eukaryota; kingdom Metazoa; phylum Mollusca; class Gastropoda; order Littorinimorpha; family Littorinidae; genus Littorina; species Littorina saxatilis. The sequence goes on from NC_090258.1 coordinate 24,114,178, forward strand.
AGTGTTGGTGGTAGCTTGTAGGCGTTGCCTAATGTTGTTTGCCGTAGCCATTCTTTGTTGCATGGCCTGCCTCTGAATGAAGCGATCCTCTCTTTGTGTGGTGTCTCGATCTGGGCCGACCAGAACGTTGTCGCTCCTGCACTCTTCCAGTTGCGTGGAATCTCTGTTTTAGTCTGATGATGACAGAGGGAGCCACTGCAAGCCTCTGAGCCACTTGCCTGGCAGCAACACCGTCTTGTAGCCATCCTATTGCCCTTCCTCTATCCAAATCGCTCAGTTTTCTTCGTGGGGGCATGTTGCTACTGTGCATAATTGTGTCAGCGTGTCAACCTTTAAACACAAGCTGGTGAGCGATGTTCATAGCCAGGACCCTGTTGTAGCACGTGCATCACAACCTTTTGCCCTGGCATGCGTTCCTCAAATTTCATGGAGCTATACAAAACACCCCTTTTCTTCCAAAATGCAGCTTTTGAGAAGTCCCACAAAGGGAAATAACTCTGCCTGCCAAACAAAATTGTAAGTCAAGACTCATTGTTCATTTGTTAATTCAAACACATTAATCTTTTAATTATTATGTCGATGTTTAATTTTTTGACAATGTTTTATAATTAGATCAGTTTTTTCAACCGATCCTTAACTTTTTTTGAAGAGTGTACATGCATTGAGGAAAGTGACAGATTATTCTCTTATTAAAATTCCGTTGTAACTTGTATGCACTACAAAAATGACCTTTGTAATTCCTAGCTGTTATTTCACAAACACATTTCATGGTATTCTGCACAGTGCTTGTGTATCCGCCCTCATGATTATAATGCTTAGGATTGGTGTCATATGATTGCTCTAATTCCAAAAAGTAAATGAGAAGATATTTAACTAAATTTGTCCACAACTCTTCGCAGTAACACGTAAATGAGAAGATATTTAACTAAATTTGTCCACAACTCTTCGCAGTAACACGTAAATGAGAAGATATTTAACTAAATTTGTCCACAACTCTTCGCAGTAACACGAACGAAGAGACAGCTGCAGAAGAAATTGTTACATTTACTTGTGAGCAGCGCAGCACATGGACAGAGGAATAAAGGGTTGCTCCAGGAAACCATGATAAATATAAATCCAACAACTTTTTGATTATTTTACAACTGGTTCAATGATGAAGTGGTTAGATCCTGTTGCGACATTCTCAGTTACTTAACCTCCCCCCCCCCCCCCCCCCGATAGTCATAGAGAGATCTCAGCTTAAATCCAAAATTCCAACAAGTAATAATTGTAATAATTATATCCAGCGGGGAAGTGAGTTTACCCAACCGAAGGGTTGGGAATATATCTGGTTGTGTACATTCTCAACTACGCTATAGGCGAGCAGCCATACATCCACAAAATAAAGTGTCTTTCCCTTTCAGCAGCTCATCTACGTGTGCAATGTGCTGGTGTACTCTCACTCCTCTTCTTCTTTCAGGGCACATCTTTTCTGGGTGTTTGAAACTGAGAGGAGGCTGTCATCCAATACCAGCGCCTTGGATTCCTGAAGAACAAAAAGATCACAAAAATCACAAATTTGTTTCAGTAAAATCAGTGAAATCTTATTTTGCAACCAAGGGCAAAGAGTGCTGTCTGCCATTGTCAAAGGAAGACATTACACAAATCGAACATGGTTTTCAGATATAGCACTTGATAACCTACACATTGATACAGTATTTAAATTTCCTGTGAATTTTTTTAATGATCATATGAAACTTGTTTGTAATCATAGGCAATTGTTTCAATACTTTTTTTTGATAAATTTAAAGGTTTAAAAGTTAATTCTTATCAGGCGTTTTCGTCTTTACTTATTGTTTTTGTATCTGGCTGAAGTTGGCTTATGCAATGTTTTGTTCAGTTCTAACACTTCTCTGGATGGGATGTATGCTATTTTTTGTTCTGCCCCGGAGATCTTTAACTGCTTTCTCATTTGTTCAGTTATGGTAATCATCTGCACTTCTTTCCACAGTGACATTATTTTTGTTTTATTTGGATGGAGAGAAAAAAATGTACTGACAAAATTGTCGTCTTTTTTATTTTATCTCTTTTTACATTCGATGCTATGTTAAAAGTGCATTTGATTTCTTTCTGTCTGTGCTTTTTGTCTTGAAATTGCTAATAACTTCTGCATCTTTTGACCAAATTACTTCATACTAACCTTCACCCTGCTTCGTGGGTCGTGGACGACCCAGAGCCTCACAAAATCGTATTTATATCTCTGAAACTATTTGGAGTTTTTAAAGGCTGACATAGTCCTATTTGATTAGTTTAATTACATCCAGGGCTTTTCCAATTGTTGCGGGGTTGTATAAATTAAGCTTCCTGCAAAGTTTTAGGTTTGAAGTCCTCACCAATTACGAGAAATAACTATTTATTGCATTGTTTAGCAACAGTTCTCCAAGACTTGGGCTACTTTTAGACCGTTGACCTCACTTCGTGACGTTTCGTAAACCAAAGACTGGAATTTGAGACTGTTCTGTTTACATTTGACACTATCAACACCACTTTGCAATACTGAAATAATTTTTTCTGTGTTTGAAAGCTACAGCCAATCGTTATTATATCCCCTTAGATACAGTTTTATAACATTATTGGCACATGTAAACAATATGAATTAATTAATGAACGCTACGAGTATGGCAGCCTTTAATTGAGATTTCATGTAATCTCCAATCACCATGCGACCTTCCCATTGCCCAACTTTTGAAAGACTATCTTTCTAATCTAAACAAACAAATAAACGATGACGCAATTTGAACTACACAGTCCGGATGATGTTGGTCGTGGACGACCCATATGGTAAGGAATTTTAATAATAATAATAATAATACGAGAATTTATAACGCGCACATATCTCACCACAAGGCGACTCAAGGCGCACTCATACACATTCTTTCGCATTAACAACTCATGCACACTCATATAAATATAATAATAATACGAATATTTGTAACGCGCACATGTCTCACCAACAGGCGACCGAAGGCGCACATACACTCATTCACACACACGGAGACTTAAAGTCATTAACACACACACACCATCAACCATTAAATATGTACAGTTATTCAGGGTGGGATGGGGGTTGGCAGTGTAGAATGCATGGATTATTTGGAAAAAAGGAATGTCTTGAGTGCAGATTTGAATGATTCGAGGGACTGTTGTTGACGGAGCTGGAGGGGGAGAGGTAGTGTGTTCCATTGGCTAGGTGCGTGGAAAGAAAATGAGCATTGACCTGCTGTTTTGAGTTTGGTGTGGGGGATGTTGAGCTTAAGGGAGTTGGCAGATGATCTGAGTGCTCGTGAAGGGACATATAGAGAGAGAGAGTCGGAGAGATAGGCAGGGGCGAGACCATGGAGGCATTTGTAGGTGAGAGTGTTGATTTTGTATGTGATACGGGCAGGAACGGGCAACCAGTGGAGCTGATTTAGGAGGGGGGTGATATGGTCTCTCTTTTTCTTTCGTAAGACAAGACGGGCAGAGCTATTTTGAATGCGTTGGAGACGAGAGATAGAAGAAGAGGGAAGACCAGTCAAGAGAGAGTTACAATAGTCAAGACGTGAGAGAATGGTGGAAGTGACCAGTTTGGCGGTAGCATCTGTGGTGAGGTACTTGCGGATAGTGGTGATGCGGCAGAGTTGGAAGTAGCAGGTGCGAGAGACAGAAGAGATGTGTTGTTTCATGGAAAGGGTGTTGTCTAGAGTGACTCCGATATTTTTGACAGCAAAAGACAGCGGGACAGAAGAGTCAGAGAGTTGAAGAGAGTACGTGGCTTTGGAGAGTTTGGATGTAGTGCCTATTAGAATGGCTTCAGTTTTGTTGCTATTGAGCTGAAGTTTGTTTTCTGTCATCCAATTCTGCACGTCAGTGATATAGTGTCAGAGATAGAGGAAAGAAGATATTCAGACTGGTCAGGGGAAGAGCTGTTGTAAAGTTGAGAGTCGTCGGCAAAAGAGTGGTGGAGAACGTTGTGTCGGTCAAAGATGTGGTCAAGAGGTTGAGTGTAGAGAGTAAATAGTACAGGCCCAAGGACTGAGCCCTGAGGGACTCCGCACTCAAGCCTGATGGGGTCAGATTTCAGTTTGTCAATCGAAACAGTCTGGTAGCGGTCGGTGAGATAAGAAGAGAACCAAGAAAGAGCTGTGCTATGGATACCAAAGGTGTGCTGAAGGCGTTGAAGGAGGATGTTGTGGTCGACTGTGTCAAAGGCCGCTGATAGATCAAGTAGGGCGACGGCAGAGATTTCAGCTTGGTCAGTGGCAAGGAGGAGATCATTAGTGATTTTGAGAAGGGCAGTTTCGGTGGAGTGGTGAGGACGATAGGCAGATTGAAGCGGAGAGAGAAGATTGTTGCAAAGAAGGTGAGAGGTCGAGTTGTTTCAGGAGTTTGGAGATGAAGGAAAGGTTTGAGACAGGGCGGTAGTTGCTGAGAGTGTTTGGGTCAAGCGATGGTTTCTTCAGTAGAGTAGAGGTTTGACAATAGCAGTCTTAAAGGAGTTGGGGACAGTGCCTGTTTGCAGAGAAGTGTTGATGATTTTGAGAATAGAAGGGAGGGGGTCAGGAAGACAGTCAGAGTAGAGTTGTGTGGAAAGAGGGTCAAGGTCACAGGTTTTCAAGGTCATTTTTTTGAGGACTTTCTCCAGGTCAGTGAGAGTGGGGGCTGAAAGTGTGTGAAGGGAGTGCCTGTAAATGCAGGAGGAGTTTCAGAGTTTTACGTTGTTTATCCCTATTCAGATGGCGTGGGTCGTGTATGACACATACTTTTTACGTTGAATCCTTAGGAAATTATGGGTCGTACACGACCCACATAATCCGGACTGTGTAGTCCAAAGCATGATCTGGTGAAGGTTAATGTACATTAACTTCAGCTATGCAGTCCGCTGATTGACACTTTTATAGGTATACAACCCACACACCCCCTTTCCCAGATCATTGGTGACCTAAAAACAGCAGTTATAGCTAGGTTCAGGACAAACCCTAGACATGAAAGTGCTTTTCATTCACAATTTAGGATGGATAATTTAAATCGGAACACATTTGTTTTACTTTCGGACAGGAAACTTTGTGGAGTGGTCATGAACAAATTTAAATTCATGCACAACTACCAAAAATGCAACCCTAAAATTAAAGAATGCTAATAACTCTACATCTGTTGACCGAATTACTTTATATTTGGAAGACATAAATATCAGCCTATGCATGACCCTTCCACAAAGTGACAATTATATAGATCAAATGGTCTGACGTTTGTGCAATTTCAAAAAAGGTTACCGAATTCGGCGATCGACTCAACAGAACAAGGTTTGACATTGAGCGGCAGCAATACTTACCTAATCTGAACCCTCCAGACCTTAACCTTTCGGATTATCTGAATTTCCGAGTATACACAAACACCCCTTAGATCATCAGTGACCTGAAGAAAGCAGTTACAACTAGACTCAAGGCATTCCCCAAGCAAGAAAACTGTCGTCTGATTGACAATTTCGGAGGTGTAATTTGGAACACATTTTGGAGAAAAGGTACATGTCGTACCATTTTACCTACAGACTCAAAGATGTGTAGAATGGTCATAGACGAACTAAAGTGCATGCACAACAACTATAAAAAATATTTGCCAAACTAAAATGAATGGAAAATGTAACCCCTTTGTTGTGAAGTGACACTTCATCCATGGGAAATGCCCTGATCCTGCCTGTAATTGCTGCAACTAAGTCACTGATTGTCTAATGTTGATTAAGGTATACTATGTTATACGAATTACCCCAAAGGTAACAATTTGGAGGGCAAAAATTGGGCAAGTTCGGCTACCGCTCAATGCCAAACCTCGTACAAATGAGTCAATCCCCGAATTTGGCAACTTGTTTTTTAAATTGCACAAGAGTCAAACCATTTGATTTATAGAATTTTCACTTTGTGGAACTGTCATGCATACGCTGAAATGTATGTCCCTCAAATATGAAGTGATTCGGTCAACAGATGTAGAAGTTATTAACATTTTTGAGGGTTGCATTTTTGGGGGGTCACCCTGTATAAAGATTTTTGCTGAACTTTAATGACCCCCTTCATTGTAAGGTTACACTTGCGCAATGGCGCGCAAAATTCATCAATGACATGAACTCATTCCTCTAAGGCAAATGCCCTGATCCTGCTTAATTGTAACGGCTGCATTCAAGTCATTGATTGTCTAGAGTTGGTTAGAGGTTACTAGGTACTAACAATCTGGAGGGCTTAAAACCGGTTAGTATAGCTCAGGCTCAGTTTTCAACCTGGTAATGTTGAGCCAATCCCCAAAATAAGATTTGTTTTCCGAAATCTCACAAAAGTCAGATTCTTTTAGGCTACCATTCTTTTACCTACAAACTGGCAACTTTGTTGAGAGGTCATACATAAGCTGAAGTGAATATACACCAAATATGAACTAATATGTGATCGACAGATGTGGAATTTATTACAATGAGAATTGTTTTTATGGGTTACATTTTTGGGGTTACCCTGTACAAACTTCAGTTTTCTTTTTGAATGTTACGTGAGAGAAAATGTTCTTTCATCAAGTACAAATGAAATTCAGAAAGTAAAAATACTTAACAAATTGCTTTAAATCCAAGAGAAGGTGTGTGAAGGATTGGGGGGTTTGAATCAATAATATTAAAATTAATAAAAAGCACTGACTCGACCACGTACCATATATATTCTTACTGGTTGATGAGCCTTGAATGTGTGCAGACATGTGAAAGGTTTGTGAAGAGCAACAACTCAACTGAACCCCTGGCGCATAGGCTCTTCCTTCCTTTTGTTCAGTGAGACTCTTCCATTTGTGTGGATCAGCAGCATTACCGGCATGCCAGGCAGCTACAAAAGATGGAGAAAAATAAAACATTAACAAGAAACAATGGAGAAAAATAAAACATTAACAAGAAACAATCAGCAGTATTATTTTCAAGGTAACATAAATGTTCTCTGAGCCTGTGCCAAAAATAATTTCTCTTTGTAAAAGCAGCAAGTTACTAATAGCACCATACCTTCATAAAGTAAACCCTTCAGAGTGATAGTACAAATAATTTCATCAGTTTTTATCAATTGGAAAGTCTTGAAAATGTTATAAGAATGCCCAAAAATGGCAAAATCAGACACTTTCACAGAGTATGAGAGTTACTTGCCTTGGGAGTTTGCTTGCACTTGCAAGAGATCTAAAGCGAGTTTCTCTGCACTGATCGTTAGATTTGAATTTAGAAAACAACCAAACTCATCGATTTTATATGGAGATTAATGTGTTCAAGCCTGTAGTTGCTAGTTTAAATGCAGTATGTTTGTATTGTTTCGTCTAGAGATGTACATTTCGTACATTAGAGCGTTCGGAACCTTTCAATCGCTAGCTCATCAACCTGTGAGCTATCGAGGATTCAGGCCCATTGTTGGGTAAGTAATTTTGGTTGTTGGTTAAGTTACCAAAAATGATTCCCCCCTCTGCTTCTTTCTCTCTGTAAATGAGTAGGGCTAGTTATTTTTCGGTAACTTACCCAACAACCAACCCAACAACCAAAATCACTTACTCAACAACGCCCCCCAAGACATTTATTTATTTATTTATTTACGAGGATTTATATCGCGCACGTATCTCAAGGCGACTCAAGGCGCATGTTACCTATTGACATTTTCAAGACCCTGTTTTCTAAGATATTCTGGTCATAACTTATGTAAGTTTACCCCCATTGTAAGACCTGATTTTTTCAGGGTTTTGAAAATCTTAAAAGGAGGATTTCACTACCTATGACCGCCACCCCCAATCCCCAATGTTCAACGTTAAGCTTTTTGTCCACAGCCGGCCGGCCATTCGTCCGGCCAGACATACCGACTGACAGTGAATCCTAATACTAGTAGTGGATTACTCCTTTTAACTTAAGACATGTTTTATTTTACTCACCTGAGCAATAAGATAATCAATGTGCCCTGAAGGACCTCTATCGCATTGGTACTGGTAGCTCTCTCACCTATGACGTAAGATAAGACAAACTATGAAACAGCAATATTTTGTCTGATTTATTTTACGTATGGCGAAGGCGAGTCGAATGAGCATTTGCTTTTCTTGTTGAAAAATTCTAAGGACACAGATTTTCCTCTCAAATCAATGCAATAGAGAAAACTAGAAAGACAAAGTGTGTTGAGATCTTCACTTTTATTTTTAAAAAGGATACATATATCACTATGCAATTCTAACGTTTTCAAAAATTGATATCACTGAGGGTGCCCAGGTTATGCTATCTGCATGTAGTAATTCTTTCTTTCTTTCTTTGGTGTTTAACGTCGTTTTCAACCGTTCAAGGTTATATCGCGACGGGGAAAGGGGGGAGATGGGATAGAGCCACTTGTTAATTGTTTCTTGTTCACAAAAGCACTAATCAAAACAAGAAGAGCAAACGCTCGATCGAGTCACTTTCGCAGTTCTGAATATTATATGAGGCATCAGATGGACAGGAAGAAATTGCTATTCACAACACAATGAGTCACGTTCACATAAAATTTGAGCCCGGTCACTTTTATAGTTTCCGAGAAAAGCCCAACGTTAAGTTGTGTGTTGCCGAACAGAAAAGGCTAGTTATCTCCCTTGTTTTTCTGATAACGTTCGTAAAAGGCTACAGATGTAAATACTTTGATGTAAAGAATAATCCTACAAAGTTTCAATCACATCCGATGAACTTTGTCAAAGATATAAAATGTCTAATTTTTCCTTTGATGCTGACCTGTGACCTTGAAAAAGGTCAAAGGTCAACGAAACCATCGTTAAAGTGTAGAGGTCATTGGAGGTCACGACTAAACAAAATATGAGCCCGATCGCTTTGATAGTTTCCGAGAAAAGTCCAACGTTAAGGTGGTGTCTACGGACGGCCGGCCGGACGGCCGGCCGGCCGGACAGACTAACACTGACCGATTACATAGAGTCACTTTTTCTCAAGTGACTCAAAAATTGCTCCAGGGGCTTGCAACGTAGTACAATATATGACCTTACTGGGAGAATGCAAGTTTCCAGTACAAAGGACTTAACATTTCTTACATACTGCATGTAGTAATGACCTAACACTTCTTACATACTGCATGTAGTAATGACCTAACACCACAGGTGTAGCAGTTCTCTAGTCTGGTTGGCCCAGTTATATTTTGTTTGTTTGTTTGCTTAACGCCCAGCCGACCACGAAGGGCCATATATCAGGGCGGTGCTGCTTTGACATATAACGTGCGCCACACACAAGACAGAAGTCGCAGCACAGGCTTCATGTCTCACCCAGTCACATTATTCTGACACCGAACCAACCAGTCCTAGCACTACCCCATAATGCCAGACGCCAGGCGGAGCAGCCACTAGATTGCCAATTTTAAAGTCTTAGGTATGACCCGGCCGGGGTTCGAACCCACGACCTCCCGATCACGGGGCGGACGCCTTACCACTAGGCCAACCGCGCCGGTCTCCCAGTTATATGACAGTAAGCGTACATGGTAGAGTGATGCCCTGTCAATGTCATGTAGTCTCAAACTTGAACAGAAATCCCAAACATCATTATCATCATTCCCATAACAGTTATAGTCAACAATAATGTCAGCTCTGAATAAGAGTTAAGACAATGAAAAATAAAACGAAAAAAAACAAATGACCTGTATCCATGAACTTATGAAGAGCAGCTAAGATTCTCCCTAGCTGTAAGCTGTAAGCGTTCAAACAAAAGGATGGATTCGTTGTATGTAAAAGCTCGGTGGTCTGAGATCAGATTCTGGCCGTGCACAGGATGCGGATGGTAACATAAATAATTTGTGTAGAGTAAAAACAATCACAACTGGCCATACATTTAAGGCTGGAGTACACTTTGGAAAGTACGTTGGAGTAGCCTCCCTTCCCGGATTTAGAACGTGTTTCGTGTCGTAACAGATTATCCACTTATTAGCCATATCCGTATGCAAAATAATGAAACAAACATTAGGAAATGGCAGACGTTTACAAATATCGACATTCTCTATCGATATATCAGTGCAATAAAAACAAGTCGCGTAAGGCGAAAATACAACATTTAGTCAAGTAGCTGTCGAACTCACAGAATGAAACTGAACGCAATGCAACGCAGCAAGACCGTATACTCGTAGCATCGTCAGTCCACCGCGCACGGCAAAGGCAGTGAAATTGACAGGAAGAGCGGGGTAGTACTTGCGCTGAGAAGGATAGCACGCTTTTCTGTACCTCTCTTTGTTTTAACTTTCTGAGCGTGTTTTTAATCCAAACATATCATATATATATGTTTTTGGAATCAGGAACCGACAAGGAATAAGATGAAAGTGTTTTTGAATTGATTTCAAAAATTTAATTTTGATAATAATTTTTATATATTTAATTTTCAGAGCTTGTTTTTAATCCGAATATAACATATTTATATGTTTTTGGAATCAGCAAATGATGGAAAATAAGATGAACGTAAATTTGGATCGTTTTAGAAAAAAAGAATTTTTTTTTACAATTTTCAGATTTTTAATGACCAAAGTCATTAATTAATTTTTAAGCCACCAAGCTGAAATGCAATACCGAAGTCCGGACTTCGTCGAAGACTACTTGACCAAAATTTCAACCAATTTGGTTGACAGAGCGTGACAGTGCCGCCTCAACTTTCACGAAAAGCCGGATATGACGTCATCAAAGACATTTATCAAAAAAATGAAAAAAACGTATGGGGATAACATACCCAGGAACTCTCATGTCAAATTTCATAAAGATCGGTCCAGTAGTTTGGTCTGAATCGCTCTACACGCACGCACGCACGCACACACGCACGCACACACACACATACACCACGACCCTCGTTTCGATTCCCCCTCGATGTTAAAACATTTAGTCAAAACTTGACTAAATGTAAAAACAATCGTTAGAACTTGCATTTACGACATGTCGTGCGTGAGAACGTGTCAGTAAACAAGCACTTGTTGCCTGGCTGACGAACCCTACGAGTCAATCTAAAACAGCCAAGTAATGGAAAGCAGTCTGCCGATAAACATAACAAACTACAGATGAAAAAGTGTGTTCATCCCTGCTCTGGATAAAAGACATCGGACTGATGACAACGTGGCAGCGTTCACGCGAAAATATTTTTTTCAGATTATCCATTCTACATTTTATTGCACGTACTTGGGGCAGATCTGAATTTCACACTAGAAGATGACAAATCGGTCTTGTGAGTTGAGAACTACATGTTCTTTGCCGACAGAAATCACGATGGGACAAGATGCAGATTGTGTTGAAGAGATGTTTGCAGATCATTGCATCTAAATTTTATTGCTCAGATCAATGCACGTAGTTGGGGTAGATCTGAATTTCGCAATGGAAGACACAAATCCGTCTTGTGAGATAAGAACCACATGTTCTTGGGCGGCAGAAATCACTATGGGACAAAATGAGGATTGTGTTGAGGGGGTTAATACTGACTGACTTTAGATGAAGAGTTCCTAGACCTGGTTTTTGTAAAGAGGCATCATGATGATATCCTGGTTTTTACATTTAGTCAAGTTTTGACTAAATGTTTTAACATAGAGGGGGAATCGAAACGAGGGTCGTGGTGTATGTGTGTGTGTGTGCGTGCGTGCGTGCGTGTAGAGCGATTCAGACCAAACTACTGGACCGATCTTTATGAAATTTTACATGAGAGTTCCTGGGATTGATATCCCCGAACGTTTTTTCTTTTTTTTTTTGATAAATGTCTTTGATGACGTCATATCCGGCTTTTCGTGAAAGTTGAGGCGGCACTGTCACGCCCTCATTTTTCAACCAAATTGGTTGAAATTTTGGTCAAGCAATTTTCGACGAAGCCCGGACTTCGGTATTGCATTTCAACGTGGTGGCTTAAAAATTAATTAATGACTTTGGTCATTAAAAATCTGAAAAATTGTAAAAAAAAAAAAAAAATTTATAAAACGATCCAAATTTACGTTTATCTTATTCTCCATCATTTGCTGATTCAAAAAACATATAAATATGTTATATTTGGATTAAAAACAAGCTCTGAAAATTAAATATATAAAAATTATTATCAAAATTAAATTAATAAAAAAAAACAAAAAAAACCACATAATTTATATACATGTAACCCTCCACCACGGAATGAGTTGCATGTCACCTTTGCATGATTTTCATATTTTTACATTTATAATCTAAAGAGTTTTTTATTTTATGCTCTATCCAGAGGTGAAAACCGTTTTAGAAAAGAGCGAAAACTGTTTGAGTTATAAGCCTGTGACTAAGGTGACCCTCACACTGTTACCAGACACTCCCCGGACTTATATTTAAGCCTAGCGCAGAACCGCGCGAGGTGACATGTGACTCATTTCGTGGTGGAGGGTCACATATAAGCTACTTCTAAAGAGAACTTACCTACATTTTTAGAGCAAAGGATGATGTTGATTCTTCACTGGCTCAGTATATAAACCCCTGTCTGCAGATCATCTGTCAACTTTGAAACAAATAGCACTGCAGACTGACCGGCACTGCAAAATAAATGTCATTTTCAGCTGCCAAACATATCAAAACAATAAAAACATCCCTGTGACAACAAACACAAGTTACACCGCTTTACAATTTATTTCAGTGTCTTGTCACTGTAATAGAATTCAAAAGAAAAACACGCTGTGGATGGCACTTAAACATTTTATTGAAAAATTGCATCTATCTATATATAGTGTCTGTGTGTGTGTGTGTGTGTGTGTGTGTGTGTGTTCGCGATGCACGGCCAACGTTCTCGATGGATCTGCTTCAAATTTGGTGGGCATATTCAGGTAGACCCCGAACACAACCTGGTCGATGAGAATTTTCAACACGTGTTCTCAGCGCGCAGCGCTGAACCGATTTTGATTTTTCTGTTCATCTTCCCAGATCCATTCCCAGTAACTCTTCCTTATCTTCTCCAGTGTTTTGCGCTTATCTCCCTTCCTTCATGTGGCGTCAATCCATATTCCCGTTTCTATTTTTAGAAGGTCACTGTCGACAACGCTCATTCCATATTCCCGTTATACTATTTTTAGAAAGTCACTGTCCCGGCGAAGCCGGGTATTACTCTTCCTTATCTTCTCCAGTATTTTGCGCGTTTATCTCCCTTCCTTCGTGCAGTGCGCCGGCAAAGCCGGCGTACACCCGGCAAAGCCGAGTCCCCGGCGCGGCCGGGTATTCGGCTTGACTTCTTCCCGGCGAAGCCGTACCCGGCGAAGCGGGTATTCATCTAGTATATATATATACTAGAGGAATACCCGGCTTCGCCGGGGTGAATCGCGAGACAGAGACAGACAGCGTGGCGGTTCATCACAATCACCTCTGCAGGCGAAGTCCTGTCAAACGGGATTGAGAATTTTAGAGCTTATTTCTTAGCCCTATATTATCTGTTGTGGCTTCTCAAATGCCAGAACATACAGACAGACAAAAGCCGCTAGACCCCATCACAAACAGAACTCTACAATCCACAGGTTTTTGCCCACACACACACACACAAACAAGCCGTATATATATATATATATATATATGTATATCTATATCTATAAATATATAGAGATAGGTGAGAGTGTATTTTTCGCGTGGCTATAAATTGATTCGACCTTTTCACTTTGACAGTAAAAACAACTTACGGGTGCAAGGGAAGCGTTCTGGACAGCGCAGTGACATTCTAACAAGAAGAGCAAACGCTCGATCGAGTCACTTTCGCAGTTCTGAATATTATATGAGGCATCAGATGGACAGGAAGAAATTGCTATTCACAACACAATACAGATGTAAATAATTTGATGTAAAGAATAATCCTATAAAGTTTGAATCAAATCCGATGAATAGTTTCAGAGATATGATATTTCAATTTTTTTCCTTCAAGACATACCTGTGACCTTGAAAAAGGTCAAAGGTCACCAAAGCAGACGTCAAAGTGTAGAGGTCACTGGGAGTCACGTTCACATAAAATTTGAGCCCGGTCACTTTTATAGTTTCCGAGAAAAGCCCAACGTTAAGTTGTGTGTTGCCGAACAGAAAAGGCTAGTTATCTCCCTTGTTTTTCTGATAACGTTCGTAAAAGGCTACAGATGTAAATTATACTTTGATGTAAAGAATAATCCTACAAAGTTTCAATCACATCCGATGAACTTTGTCAAAGATATAAAATGTCTAATTTTTCCTTTGACGCTGACCTGTGACCTTGAAAAAGGTCAAAGGTCAACGAAACCATCGTTAAAGTGTAGAGGTCATTGGAGGTCACGACTAAACAAAATATGAGCCGGATCGCTTTGATAGTTTCCGAGAAAAGTCCAACGTTAAGGTGGTGTCTACGGACGGCCGGCCGGCCGGACGGCCGGCCGGACAGACTAACACTGACCGATTACATAGAGTCACTTTTTCTCAAGTGACTCAAAAATAGTTACTCAGAAACGGGAATTTGGGGTGAACGGCGCGAGACAGAGACAGACAGCGTGGCGGTTCACCACAATCACCTTTGAAGGGGAAGTCCTGTCTAACGGGATTGAGAATTTTAGATCTTATTTCTTGGCCCTATATTATCTGCTGTGGCTTTTCACATGCCAGAACATACAGACAGACAAAAGCCGCTAGACCACATCACAAACAGAACTCTACAATACACAGGTTTTTGCCCACACACACACACAAACACCCACACACACAGAGAAGCCGTATATATATATGCATATCTGTATCTATAAATATATAGAGATAGGTGAGAGTGTATTTTTCGCGTGGCTATAAATTGATTCGACCATTTCACTTTGACAGTAAGAACAACTTACGGGTGCAAGGGAAGCGTTGTGGACAGCGCAGTGGACAGCGCAGTGACATTCTAAAAATAGTAATAGTAACTTAGAACTGAACGGGAAAGCCACACGAAGGAAGGGAGATAAACGCCAAACACTGGAGAAGATAAGGAAGAGTTACTTATAATGGTGAAATGAACACAAAAACGAAAATGAGTTCAGCGCTGCGCGCTGAGAGCACGTGTTGAAATATCTCATCGATGATATTGTGTCCGGGGTGTAGCTGAATACGGTGTCCAAATTTGAAAAAGATCCACCGAGAACTTTGGCGTTGTGATGTGGTGTAGCGGCTATGGTGTGTCGGTATGGGGGCCCGGGTAGCTGAGGTGGAACCAAAATAGCTGAGGTGGAACCAAAATCGGTTCCGCGCTGCGCGCTGAGAGCACGTGTTGAAATATCGACCAGGTTGTGTCGTGTCCCGGGTCTACCTGAATATGCCCACCAAATTTGAAGCAGATCCATCGAGAACTTTGGCCGTGCATCGCGCACAGACAGATACACAGACAGATACACAGACACACAGACACTAGTCGTATATATATATAGATATGCTAACAAATGGCTCTCATTCAAATAGCCGGTGATAACCCAAAAGCATTAGGTTAAATAGAGAATACTAGTTACTACATGGCTTACTGTGTCGTACCAGATTTACACTCGTTTTTGTAAATATTGAACAGCGAGCGAAAGCGAGATGTTCACTATTTGAAAAAGCAACGAGTGTAAATCTGGTACGACACAGCAAGCCATGTAGTATTCTGTTGATCCTACATACTGTACTTGCATGTATTTGACTGAAAATGTCTTGCAGTCGAGGCAGCTAAATTGAAGATGCTTGTTTTTGAACCTCGATCTCTTCTAAAGCCTCGTGCAATCTATTACGTCAAAGCAAAGGAAGTCACTCATTGAGGGTAATTAGCGAGCACAATTTTTGTTTCTATTATGACGTTTGTCTCGGTGACTTTGGCATCATAAGCAGTGGAAAAACAGGTCCCTGCCAGACTTGCTTGACGTCACATGACCTCATTTACATGATATAAACACGTGTGATTTGAACGATTATTATCTCACGGGTGTCTCTCTCACGTATACAGTAGGATAAATGGAAATACATACAGCAGGGCCGGACTAGGCTAAGAGGAGGGGGGGGGTTGCCAGTGGGGGTCAGGGTGCTTCGCCCCCTGAAGCTGATGGGTAGGTCATATTCTGAGATAGCAAAATGGTCGCTCCTTGCATGAAACGGCATAAAATAAACAATAATAAAAAATGTTTTAAATAAGTGAGGTACATGTTTAGGCTAGGGGAGGGGGGTTGCGCAACCCCCATAACCCCCCCGGTAGTCCGGCCCTGTACAGAATAAAGATTCATTACACACTTGCTGTAGATAAATGAAAAGTGATACAATTTACAAAGAACACAAGATTGAAATGTGAATACAGACTGACAAATTCATCAAATTCAGCTAGTTTCACTCAGAATCACTGCCTTTGTGGAATTACCTTAACACACTGGTACCAATAGTATTGGGAACATATTTTAACTTTTAAGGCATTATTAACATTATCAATCAATTCAGAGTTTAGTGATAGTGATACTGTTATGTTCTTGTTAAACTTAAAGCAATGAATGACCTGCACAATCATGTATAAGTTATAATGATAAAATTGAAAAGTACCTGAAGAAAAATCAGACAGCTGTGCTGTTTTGATGAATGATGAAGCAGCTCTGGTTCATCTGGAGGTGAGATCATCATCACAGCAGGATCAAAAGTCCAGGACAACTGTACATAATATAAATAAAAAACCATCTGAATTGCGCTGACCATGATGCATGTATACATGTATCACCAGGGTTCGACACTAGCGGGGGCGGAACGCCCCAGAGTTTTGTGTTCCGCCCCAAACATTGCCGAAGCTTGGGGCCCACTCCGCCCCAGGATAAATTCCAACAATAACAAACCGAAAATTCTAATGCCAGAGCCAATCACTAAAAATCGCCAGTCAAAGTCGTCACTGAAATTTGCGTAACGATCAATGCCGCAGTCAAGAAAAACAACATTGAAATCGTCGAAGGACAATGCCGCAAGGGAAATAACTCCCAGATTGCGCTTTTTAGCGTGAGAGATAAGTATCGCCTTCAAATGCCAAACGCAAAATGTGGCGACACATCCCTAGTGTAAAAAGACATGGAAATGAAGATGAAGAACAGGGTGGAGAGAAACGAAAAAAGGAGACCGATGCAGCCAAAAGCGCGAAGCGCTGTCGTAATTTCAATGTCAAATGGTTAAAAGAATTTCCCTGGCTTCAGTACAATGAAGAAAAACAGACAATGCATTGCCGCCCGTGCAGATCTTATAGTGGAGAACCACTTGGAAAAAGTGGGGATTCTGAAGGTATATATATGTGACCCTCCACCACGAAATGAGTCGCATGTCACCTCGCGCGGTTCTGCGCAAGGCTTAATAAAAGTCCGGGGAGTGTCTGGTAACAGTGTGACGGTCACCTTAGTCACAGGCTTAACTCAAACAGTTTTCGCTCTTTTCTAAAACGGTTTTCACCACTGGATAGAGCATAAAAGACTCTATAGAAAATGTAAAAATATGAAAATCATGCAAAGGTGACATGCGACTCATTCCGTGGTGGAGGGTCACATATATACTTAGCATGAATAACAGTGGGCCCCAGATTTTTGTTTTCCGCCCCAGCAATTTCCATCTCCGGGGCCAGTGTGGCCCCAGGCCAAATAAGTTAGTGTCGACCCCTGATCACTATCAATGATTCATTTACATCAATTGAAAAAACAAACATTTTAGACATTTTAAAGTAACTTAAAACAACTGAGTCAAATTAGCAGGAAAACATAAAATACTCACACAGATAATCAAACTTTATTTCCTCGATTATAATGATCCTGTGAATTATGAGTCAGTCACACACACACATACTTGTACAGAGTGCAACACATACATCACAATTAATTCACATTCACACGCATAAAGTGACAAGTGTGTGGAACTTTACTAGTTGTACATGCCTTGACCTTGTGACACTGACACCATCGGCAAGGGCCACTGCCAACAGCACACCGTATTCAGTTGCCTTTAGAAGCTATGTATACTTACGTTGTGAAATATGATGAATACTTACCATTCTGGTCACTGACAATTCCAAGCAAAATGTTCCCATGGTGATACTGGTCGTCATTTGCGAACATCCGCAGTTTGCATGTAGTTGGCGTCCAAAAGACAACAGTTCAGCCAGTACTTTGCCGGGATCTGTGTTGGCTTTTCGTCTGAGGTGAACACGAAGAACTTGCTCATTTCAACGCACTATACATTCACAGCATGGCCGTCAAAAACAAACAGTGGGCTTTCTACTGCCAGCAATGACTTCAGCTCCTCAGTTTCAGTCGAGAAATTAATATATATCATCGATGTCGCACGTTTACTTTCACAAAATAATGAGCTTACCAAAGGGAAGTCACTCACGTCGTTGGACTGGCTATTTACACAAGCAGTTGTGCAACATAGACCGTGTTCGTCGAAGCCAGGCTATCTACACAAGTGTGAAGTGAGCAATCAGCGTTCGAGCTCAGCCGATATTCGTGATTTCATGGCGTCATTTTCTGAATTATTTGTGTTGTTCAACTTGAAGCTGAATAAAAAGTGCCGTGTGTGTGTGTGTGTGTGTGTGTGTGTGTGTGTGTGTGTGTGTGTGTGTGTGTGTGTGTGCCAGTGTGCCGTGTGTGTGTGTGCCAGTGTGCCGGGTGTGTGTCAGTGTCACGGTGCGTGTGTGCGTGTGTTACATGTCACTATTGCCGGGACGTCAGCCAGGCTTCTGCTAAAATAAACTGTCCAGACGGAATGCTTTCCCGCCAAGTTAAAGAGACGGTACAATCATCTAGAGAGACTAAGAAACGCGGCATGTTAAGACTGATTTTCATAATATATTTAAGCAGATTTGTGCTGACTGACACTGATTTGAATTCATCAGTGTTAATTGAATGATCAGTCAATAGCATTCGAAAACGGAGAGTACGTGTTACGTCACTTGGCCGCAAGTGTCAGCATTTTTGTAGGGAGAGGGAGCCAGAGTGTGTGCGTGCACTGTGAAACTTGTAGGTTTTTTGTTCATTTTATAGTATTGTTTACTTTCCAGGCTAAATTTCAGTGCAAACAGACTGCACAAATTCAAAAACCTCTCCCCACTTGTGTTAATAGGCTGGATAATGTATGTACCCACATTAATTTATGCTTGAGGACAAAGAAAGCCACTCTCCCTACTTGTGTAAATAGCTTAGCCTTGTTGAAAACAATATACACAATTACTTCTGTATGTATAGCCTTTGTCACAGGGACTAAAGCCGAAAATGGTATAGATTTTGCATACATGATAATGCAAATGCAGCAAATAGACCGATGTTTACACAAATAATCAACAGTTTCACACTCTGCAAGACAAAAATTGTAATTGTTTGGGTTTTTTTAAACTGGAGGATCGAAAAATCACTGAGGCTTCGCTGCCATGCCGGCCGAATCAGGAATCAGGAATCAGGAATTTTACGCCGCTTGGAACCTTTTTAGGTTATTTGCGCGACGGGGGTGAGAGCGCACCGCCTATACGTTAAAAACAAACTAAGGACCTATCAATTTTTGTGTGTCCTCATAAAAACATCTAACATGTTACTTCAAGTAACCCCTAGTTTAGGACACCCCATAACCTATACAATTTCCTATCATTGTTTGGGTGTTTGAGGAGCTGGGGGGTAACGAACGTGCCGCTATCGATCAGTTAAAAGTATCTGTGTCTTAGGTTAATAACTGATTCGAATGCACTCTCATACAAAGTCATTCAAGGGAAAACACAGCGTCATTTCACTTGTACGATATCAGTCTAAAGTACTTTTAGTCTAACTAGATTTTTTGGGGGGTGATCTCGCATCAAGACTTAGTAGATCTATGGGACATTTCAGTGTCAGGCGCATAAAACACACCCACAAAATAACTTGAACTGTGTTTGTTTGTATTCATGTTTTTTTGTTTAACTTTTTAACTTACCAGCAACGAAAACTCAAACATAATTTATCAGTCTATAACACTGAATACACTTCACTGAGTCTCTCAGTCCGCCACGATTCACGGTAAAAAAACAACAACAGTTTTCTGGTTATACTTTTTAATTTACCAGTTCCTTTAGGAGTTCAAGTACTGAACCAATCGCTTGTCTTGTTACGTTCTTGAGCAGATCGATTGGCATAGCAACAGTTCCGGGATGCGCAGTATCGATACTCTTGAATTTCGAGTCCGACCAATGAAATTACAGAGTATCGATACTCAAAGTCTCGATACTCGCAGTATCGAGGGAAGACCAATGACATGGACGAGTCTCGATACTCGGAGTATCGAGACTTTGAGTATCGAGACTTTGAGTATCGATACTCAGTCTCGATACTGTGGGCCTTTTGGCGCACCAGGGTGCTGTTCACACTCGAGATCAGAACTTAACCAATCGTTTTGTAGACACTCGATACTGAACTAGGGCGGCATAGCAACCATACTCGATACCACGGATTGGTTCATTTCCATACTCGATACTCGCAGTATCGAGGGAAGACCAATGAAATGAACGAGTCTCGATACTCGGAGTATCGAGACTTTAAGTCTCGATACTCCCAGTATCGAGACTCAGTCTCGATACTGTGGGCCTTTTGGCGTTCCATATTGGAGAAAACGACAACATTTATCACCAGTGCTGGACTGATTGTGTAACCTCTGCGAACGCCAAGAAGAAGAAGAAGATTCCTTGTCGGTTCCGGATTCCAAAAACATATAGATATGATATGTTTGGATTAAAAACACGCTCAGAAAGTTAAAACGAAGAGAGGTACAGTAAAGCGTGCTATGAAGCACAGCGCAACCGCTGCCGCGCCAAACAGGCTCGTCACTTTCACTGCCTTTTGCACTAGCGGCGGACTACGTTCAGTTTCATTCTGTGAGTTCCACAGCTTGACTAAATGTAGTAATTTCGCCTTACGCGACTTGTTTACATTTAGTCAAGTTTTGACTAAATGTTTTAACGTAGAGGGGGGAATCGAGACGAGGGTGTGGTGTATGTGTGCGTGTCTGTGCGTGTGTGTGTGTGTGTAGAGCGATTCAGACCAAACTACTGGACCGATCTTTATGACATTTTCCATGAGAGTTCCTGGGAATGATATCCCCGGAAATGTTTGGATTTTTTTCGAAAATTCCTTTGATGGCGTCATATCCGGCTTTTTGTAAAAGTTGAGGCGGCACTGTCACACCCTCATTTTTCAATCAAATTGATTGACATTTTGGCCAAGCAATCTTCGACGAAGGCCGGACGTCGGTATTGCATTTCAGCTTCGTGGCTTAAAAATCAATTAATGACTTTGGTCATTAAAAATCTGAAAATTGTAAAAAAAAAAAAAAAATTTTAAACGATCCAAATTTACGTTCATCTTATTCTTCATCATTTTCTGATTCCAAAAACATATAAATATGTTATATTTGGATTACAAACAAGCTCTGAAAATTAAACATATAAAAATTATGATCAAAATTAATTTTTCGAAATCAATTTAAAAACACTTTCATCTTATTCCTTGTCGGTTCCTGATTCCAAAAACATATAGATATGATATGTTTGGATTAAATACACGCTCAGAAAGTTAAAACGAAGAGAGGTACAGAAAAGCGTGCTATCCTTCTCAGGGCAACTACTACCCCGCTCTTCTTGTCAATTTCACTGCCTTTGCCACGAGCGGTGGACTGACGATGCTACGAGTATACGGTCTTGTTGAAAAATTGCATTGCGTTCAGTTTCATTCTGTGAGTTTGACAGCTTGACTAAATGTTGTATTTTCGCCTTACGCGACTTGTTTATATTTTTGTTTTAACCTCAGTTGCATGCAGGCTGCGTCAACCCTTTTTATTTTTTTTTACTCCATATCCTTTAACGGATCGGTGTGCCTTACTGTACGTAACCTGTTGCTTCCGTCTACCCGCCTCTGTTCCATCCCGACACCCCCCACCTCCAAACTACACTGCTGGTCCAGTCAAAACGCAAGCTTACATGGAAACTCCTACCCGCACACGCGCGAACACACACACACACACACACACACACACACACACACAATCACACTCACGCGCGCACGAACGCACGTACGCACGCACATACACACACACACACACACACACACACACATCACACAAACAAAGCACACACATACACGCACACACACACACAGACACACACACACACACACACATACACACATACACACATACATTTACACATACACACAAACAAAGCACACACACACACACATACACACACACACACACACACACACACGCACACACACACAAACACACAAACGCACACGCACGAACGCACACAAACACGAGTACAAACACACACATACACACACATAGGTGCAGGCAGCAGACTTACAAAACAGTCTCACACATCACACATGTCTCACACATTGTATATAATTATATGTATATTTTCAAGAAAAAACATGTCGCGAAATAACAACATTTAGTCAAGCTGTCGAATTCACAGAATGAAACTGAACGCACAGCTTTTTTCACCAAGACCACATACTCGTAGTTTCATCAGTCCACCGCTCGTGGCAAAGGCAGTGAAATCGACAAGCCATGCAGAATAGTGCTGTAGTTGTCGCGCTGAGCAGGATAACACGCTTTTCTGTATGTCTATTCTTTTTAGCTTACTGAGTTTGTTTTTAATCCAAACATATCATATCTATATGTTTTTGGAATCAGGGACCGACAAGGAATAGGATGAAATTGTTTTTAAATCGATTTCGGAAAATTAATTTTAATTATAATTTTTATATTTTTAATTTGCGGAGCTTGTTTGTAATCTAAATATAACATATGTATATGTTTTTGGATTCAGAAAATGACGAAGAATAAGATGAAATTGTTTTTGGATCGTTTAATAAAAAAAACAATTTTAATTACAAGTTTTCGATTTTTAATGACTAAAGTCATTAATTAGTTTTTAAGACACTAAACAGAAATGCAATACCAAAGTCCGGCGTTCGTCGAAGATTGCTTTGCCAAAATTGCAATCAATTTGATTGAAAAATGAGGGTGTGACAGTGCCGCCTCAACTTTTACAACAATCCGGATATGACGTCATCAAAGGTATTTATTGAAAAAATGAAAAAAACAGCCGGGGATATCATTCCCAGAAACTCTCACGTCAAATTTCATAAAGATCGGTCCAGTAGTTTAGTCTAAATCGCTCTACACACACACACACGCACAGACAGACAGACAGACAGACAGACAGACAGACACACACACACACACACACACACACACACACACACACACACACACACACACATACACCACGACCCTCGTCTCGATTCCCCCTCTATGTTAAAACATTTAGTCAAAACTTGACTAAATGTAAAAACGAACAAGATGTGAGATACAAAAAGTGTCCAACACAAATCTTTAAAACGTTATCAACAGTTTCCATTTCCCAAACTTGCAGACGCATTGTAAGCATTGCGGTTTAAAAAAAAAATGTCGCGTAGTCCATGTGTATTAAATCCCTTGATATGCAAATGAGCATCCAGGGACTCGAGACCGGCATCGCCATCTTGGTCGCCATCTTGACGACATGTTCTGAATACAGAATCACCTTTCCAAACTATCCAATTGTGGGCTAGTTGTGTGAGTATGTCAGCTACATTATGGCAACAACATAACGCTACAAAAAAGAAATATCATGTTTTCATGAGTTATTCGAGAAATACGGTTTCTGCAAAATCTGAGTCCATTTTAACAATATTTTGGGTTTTGTCTGTTTGAATTGTACAGAATCAATAAACAACAAAGGTATGTTTTTGGAACGTAAAATAATTGACAAAACAGTGCAATAAAAAAAACACGTAATTGCATTTTGAACGTGGATGTTTGTTTAATTTGCTCATGAACTTTTAGAAATAAGCCAAATGATAACAATTATAAAATAATGTAATAGTGACTGAAGAATCAATCAATCAATCAATCAATCAATCAATGAGTCTTATATCGCGCATATTCCGTGGGTACAGTTCTAGGCGCTCTGCAGTGATGCCGTGTGAGATGAAATTTTATACGGCCAGTAGATTGCAGCCATTTCGGCGCATATTTACCTTTCACGGCCTATTATTCCAAGTCACACGGGTATAGGTAGACAATTATTAACTGTGCCTAAGCAATTTTGCCAGGAAAGACCCTTTTGTCAATCGTGGGATCTTTAACGTGCACACCCAATGTAGTGTACACGGGGGGAGGTTCGGACACCGAAGAGAGTCTGCACACAAAGAGGGCCCCAAAGGGGGGGTATCATCACGATCACGGGAAGGGAAATTTTAGCTTTCACGATCACAGTTACCTTGATTTTTTTTTTCACGATCACGAACACCAGTAGCAAATCACGGTCACGGTAAAAGTTGCATGTACAGAAAGCACGTGTCAAAGTAAACACAACCACACAGTAATTCGCTCCTCTGGATCTATTGTTTATTCAACACAAAGTGAGAACTGTTGCACTTTTTATTATTATTTTTTGAATTCTCTTTCATACACACATAGAAATACATATCATGATTTGTTATCAGTAACAAGAATGTTGTTTTCATTGTTTTTTCTCTCTCTCTCTCTCTCTCTCTCTCTCTCTCTCTCTCTCTCTCTCTCTCTCTCTCTCTCTCTCGCTCTCTCTCTCTCTATTTCGTTATCTCTCTCTCTCTCTCTCTCTCTCTCTCTCTCTCTCTCTCTCTCTCTCTCTCTCTCTCTCTCTCTCTCTCTCTCTCTCTCCACTCATACACATTCAACTCACACACCCTCACTCACACACATGAATATATACTTGCACAATTTGACATTTCCAGAGCAAAATCTTGAAAACCCATTTTCTTCCCAACTATTGGGTGGATTGAAATTAAAGTACATGAATGTGTGATGGGGGTACACCATCGCCTGGTGTCATGTCCTTGAAAAACAAACAGGAAAGCTACAGGCCAAAAATGGTTTTACCTGAAAGAAGCGCGCAGTGCCAGTGGCGAAGCCACAAGCCCGAGCCTGCGAAGCAGGCGGGCCAACTAGGGGGGTCCGGGGGCATGCCCCCCCGGAAATTTTGTCAAAAAACGGTTAAAATCTGTGCAATCTGGTGCATTCTGGGCATCATTTTCCGGGCTGTAATAGTGTTGTGATCTTGTTAAAAATCCCATTTTAGCCTCCCCCCACCACCATTCAACACACCTCCAAACTGGTGAAAACAACACTACTGTGCGCTGGCTTCATTGAGACCGGCGCCTGGTCGCGTTGCGCGATATTCACACGGATCGTTTTTGCGGATATTTTTTAACTTCACCGGAAAAAATTTGACTTTACCGGATTTTGAAAACGGCTTTATCGAATTTCCGTTAATTACCGGAAAAGTAGCATGCCTGACAAAATCCCCAACGAACATGACTTTGATCGTCTTTGACATGAGGATCAAGTGATCCAAACTGGCACGTCTCCCCGCCATTGTTTCTGAATTTAACCCATTGTTGATATTAAAGTTTACAGGCGCTAATATAAATCCAAGCTTAATGCAAAGAAGCGACAATTAGAATCTATGCCAAGCGTGTCCACGTTGCTGGGATGAAAAACACATTTCTAGTTTCGGTTTTGGCTACACGCAGACTCGATCTCGAGCCAGTCGAGGACACACTGAGCGAGTGACAGCCGGACGTGGCAATGTCGACAATGTCAATGATCTCACTCAAACTCAAAGATCTTGAACAAATTTCAAGATCTTTGCCTACATTCAGAACAGTCATAGAGCAACATAGATCAACATACCTTGATATTTCGTCTTCGGAAAGACCGACCCGTAGCCTGACCTTTCCACCAAGGAAGGCATTCTCGCCGCCTGCTTTGGTCTGGCTTGAATCCACAAAATATAACAGAAGTTCGATGACAGTACCGCTGCACGCCATGTTTGATCTTCGAATTCGAATTTGACTGAATGCACTCAAAACTTTTGCACGAAGCCCTTCCATTGGATGAAGTTTGGAAGACTTTTGCAATTTGCCTTCTGATTGGATCTCTTTTTTGTCAGTGTGTGATTGGTTCTTTTAAAGGGAAGCAATCGCTGTCAAAATCATATTTCTGAATGTGTTGTTGCTTCCCTTCAATCGGAGTTGGCTCCTTGACGAATAGACTAGAGGATCATAGAGTGATACAGCTGTGAAAAATGTACGTTGAAAATAAAATGCTTTGCAATAATGCCCATCACGATCACGAAAACAAATGACGATCACGATCACGAGACTTGATTTTTTTGTCATCACGGATCACGGGCAAAGTCCCATCACGATCACAGAAATGGAAATTTCGGCAATCACGGTCACAGAAAGGTCAAAAAACGCCAATCACGATCACGGTTTTAAACCCTTTGGGGCCCTCCACAAAGTTGACTCTGTGAAATAAATTTCCGCCGAACCTGGGATCGAACTCACGCTGACAGCGGCCAACTGAATACAAATCCAGCGCGCTACCAACTGAGCTATATCCCCGCGTGGAATGTGGAAAAATAAGAAAAGAAGTCGGTGATGAGTTGATTCTTTACTGAAAACAAAAAACAAACATGACGTTTCGGATCATAGATCCTTCTACAGATCAAAAAAAGTGAATGAAAATACGTCACAGCAAAACGTCATTACTCTCTCCTGCTATAGACGTCATACACACACAAGTCTTACGTAATACGTCACGCGCGCTCTCTCTCTCTCTCTCTCTCTCTCTCTCTCTCTCTCTCTCTCTCTCTCTCTCTCTCTCTCTCTCTCTCTCTTAGTTAAACAGTTACAGTTTAATAAGACTGTAATGATGTATAAAGTATATCATGGCGAAGTGCCCATCTATATTCAGGACCTATTTCACAGAGTCACCGAAAGGTACGGGTCTATCAATTTTCTACCACCAATACCCAGGATTGATTTGTTCAAAACTAGTCAAGCCTTCTCTGGCGCTATGGTGTGGAACTCCATTCCGTCTGTAATAAGATCATTAACCTCACTAAAGAGTTTTAAACAAGCTCTGCATAATCATTTTATGTCTACCTAGATGGCTATACTAGTCTTAACACGTGCAAGTAGCTGTCAACAATTGGCAAAGCTTTATGAATTACACAAATATGTTCTTTATTATATGTATTATGTGGAATTTATGTTGCGATTTTCCATCATCACTTCATCATCATCATCATCATCATCATCATCATCATCATCATCATCATCATCATCATCATCATCATCATCATCATCATTATCATTTACACCATATAATCATTATTAGCATTAGTGTAAACGTTGGTATCGTGTGAATTTTACCGTCGATCACTTTACATGTGTTAACATGTTGCATGTTTCGCTTTCGATTTGTATGTTGCTTACTTTGCCATTTTATTGTTTATGTTTATTTGCTTGTTTGCTTACTTGTCGATTGTTTGCTGGTTCGTTCGTTTACTTTGTTTATTTGTCATGTTGCTTTACTTGTTTATCATAATTTATTAGATATTTGTATTAGAAGTAAGGACCGGTTGTAAG
Organism: Littorina saxatilis; assembly: GCF_037325665.1. Taxonomy (NCBI): domain Eukaryota; kingdom Metazoa; phylum Mollusca; class Gastropoda; order Littorinimorpha; family Littorinidae; genus Littorina; species Littorina saxatilis. Next base: position 24,141,663 of record NC_090258.1, read on the forward strand.
AAAAGGCGTCGCCTTAAACCTCTATCCTTGAAAAATAAAGTTCCATCATCCATCATCCATCATCCATCCACCACCACCACCACCACCACCACCACCACCACCACCACCACCACCACCACCACCACCACCACCACCACCACCACCACCACCACCATCACCTCTCTCTCTCTCTCTCTCTCTCTCTCTCTCTCTCTCTCTCTCTCTCTCTCTCTCTCTCTCTCTCCTGGGATGTCTTTGACGAGGGTTGTCATTACTCTCTGATGTTGAGACCAAGAGGCTTTGTTGTTCCTAGCCTCATGATCAAGTTTGTCTCTAGAAATTTGCGATGCACAACATCGGTGTGGTTCTCCCATACAGCAGCGATGGACATGTGCTGCAGATGATGAAAGTTACTGTTGAAATGGTTTCCCACTGGGGTGTCCGTTTGGCACCTAACTGCTCTCACATGTTCCTCCAGTCTTTCAGCCAGTGTACGGTAGGTTTCACCAACGTACATTTTGTTGCACTGACTGCATGTGACGATGTACACCACGTTGGTGGACTGACAGGTAAAGCTTGATCTGATCGTGAATGAGTTACCACTTGGTCCGTTGAATGTTTTTTTGTTTTCAGTAAAGAATCAACTCATCACCGACTTCTTTTCTTAATTGTAAAATAAACTGCGGTTCACATAAATAACAGTAGGGCCTATTTGCAGTAAAGTTGGACACTTTACTTACATTACGAGAGAGAGAGAGAGAGAGAGAGAGAGAGAGAGAGAGAGAGAGAGAGAGAGAGAGAGAGAGAGAGAGAGAGGGGGGGTAGAGACAGACAGAGAGGTAAACAGACAGACAGACAGACAGACAGACAGGAACAGAGGCAAAGCTTTGGTAATAAGAAGTATAATTGTGCAATACTCGTGGGTGGTTTTTTTTTTCTCGGAAAGATCAAAAGATTATCAACATTAGTTATTATTGGTTTTGCTCCGTGTAATAGGCCATTGCCACGGCAATAAATAAGAAACGTAACCGCCCTTGTAATCTCAGTTCTTTAGATTTAGCTACAACATAAACATTTCTTGCAGGAAATTAGCCAAACATGAGAAGTTTGCAGTTTTCGAACTGTACGTTTGTCTCTTTGTGAATTATTTGTCCCCGCTTTCTTGCAGGAAATTAGCTAAACATGAGAAGTTTGCAGTTTTTGAAGTGTATATTTGTCTCTGTGTGAATTAGTTGTCCCCGCTTTCTTGCAGGAAATTAGCTAAACATGAGAAGTTTGCAGTTTTTGAACTGTATATTTGTCTATGTGTGAATTAGTTGTCCCAACTTCCTTGCAGGAAATTAGCTAAACATGAGAAGTTTGCAGTTTTTAAACTGTATATTTGTCTCTGTGTGAATTAGTTGTCCCAACTTCCTTGCAGGAAATTAGCTAAACATGAGAAGTTTGCAGTTTTTAAACTGTATATTTGTCTCTGTGTGAATTAGTTGTCCCCGCTTTCTTACAAGAAATTAGCTAAACATGAGAAGTTTGCAAGGTTCGAATTGTATTTTTGTTTATTTGTGGATTGTTTTTCCCCACTGTCTTGCATGCACATAATTATGTGGTTCAATTCGATACTTGTAACTTTATTTCTTGTATTATAGTCTTGCTTTTTACATTTTAGTTAAGTTTTGACTAAATGTTTTAACATAGAGGGAGAATCGAGACGAGGGTCGTGGTGTGTGTGTGTGTGTGTGTGTGTGTGTGTGTGTGTGTGTGTGTGTGTGTGTGTGTGTGTGTGTGTGTGTGTGTGTGTGTGTGTGTGTGTGTGTGTGTGTGTGTGTGTGTGTGTGTAGAGCGATTCAGACTAAACTACTGGACCGATCTTTATGAAATTTGACATGAGAGTTCCTGGAAATGATATCCCTGGACGTTTTTTTCATTTTTTCAATAAATACCTTTGATGACGTCATATCCTGCTTTTTCAGTCAAATTGATTGAAATTTTGGCAAAGCAATCTTTGACGAAGGCCGGACTTTGGTATTGCATTTCAGCTTGGTGGCTTAAAAACTAATTAATGACTTTGGTCATTAAAAATCGGAAACTTGTAAGCCTAATACAAATTAATTTTTTATTAAACGATCCAAATCATTTTCATCTTATTCTTCGTTATTTTCTGATTCCAAAAACATATACATATGTTATATTTGGATTACAAACACGCTCTAAAAATTAAAAATATAAAAATTATGATTAAAATTAATTTTCCGAAATCGATTTAAAAACAATTTTATCTTATTCCTTGTCGGTCCCTGATTCCAAAAACATATGGATATGATATATTTGGATTAAAAACAAACTCAGTAAGCTAAAAAGAATAGACATAAAGAAAAGCGTGTTATCCTGCTCAGCGCGACCACTACCGCACTATTCTGCATGGCTTGTCGATGTCACTGCCTTTGCCACGAGCGGTGGACTGACGAAACTACGAGTATGTGGTCTTTGTGAAAAAAGCATTGTGTTCAGTTTCATTCTGTGAGTTCGACAGCTTGACTAAATGTTGTTATTTCGCCTTACGCGACTTGTTTTTATATTTAGTCAAGTTTTGACTAAATATTTTAACATCGAGGGGGAATCGAAACGAGGGTCGTGGTGTATGTGCGTGTGTGCGTGTGTGTGTGTGTGTGTGTGTAGAGCGATTCAGACTAAACTACTGGACCGATCTTTATGAAATTTGACATGAGAGTTCCTGGGTATGAAATCCCCAGACGTTTTTTTCATTTTTTTGATAAATGTCTTTGATGACGTCATATCCGGCTTTTCGTGAAAGTTGAGGCGGCACTGTCACGCCCTCATTTTTCAACCAAATTGGTTCAAATGTTGGTCAAGTAATCTTCGACGAAGCCCGGACTTCGGTATTGCATTTCAGCTTGGTGGCTTAAAAATCAATTAATGACTTTGGTCATTAAAAATCTGAAAATTGTAAAAAAAAAATAAAAATTTATAAAACGATCCAAATTTACGTTTATCTTATTCTCCATCATTTGCTGATTCCAAAAACATATAAATATGTTATATTCGGATTAAAAACAAGCTCTGAAAATTAAATATATAAAAATTATTATCAAAATTAAATTGTCGAAATCAATTTAAAAACACTTTCATCTTATTCCTTGTCGGTTCCTGATTCCAAAAACATATAGCTATGATATGTTTGGATTAAAAACACGCTCAGAAAGTTAAAACAAAGAGAGGTACAGAAAAGCGTGCTATCCTTCTTAGCGCAACTACTACCCCGCTCTTCTTGTCAATTTCACTGCCTTTGCCATGAGCGGTGGCCTGACGATGCTACGAGTAAAATGGCATTGCGTTCAGTTTCATTCTGTGAGTTCGACAGCTACTTGACTAAATATTGTATTTTCGCCTTGTAAACGCGACTTGTTTTATTTCTCGTTCTTTCTTTCCACACGTACACGTTTACTTTTTTTCTGTAACTTTCCTTGTGGCTTTTTTATGTCGTTTTTCTGTTATGTTTTTCTCCTTTCTCTTCTTTAGTTTTCTTGACACCTTTCCTCTTTGTAAAACCAATTGAAAACGGGGTCAGTTGTATTCCATTGTCCATTACGCTCTTAAGGCGTAAGGGTCACCCAGATTGTCGGACCAAAACTGTTATTTTTTTATTCAGTCACTTGCAATCAATGAATTGGCTTGATGTTTGGTAGTTTTCTTTAAAAATCATTATATTTTCAGAAAACATCAAGTTTGAATGTCTAAATTAAATAGAACAACTGAAAGAATTATTTAGTTCGTAACAAAATGGGCAAAATAAACCTGCAAAAATGCTAATTTTAGCATTTTTCAATGCACTCTTGGAAAACAAGTATGTGTCCAATTGAAAAATAAATTGGCACTCATATTTAAAGCATCATTACCTACATTATGTTCTAAAAGCTTTCTGTTTTGTTGGAAATTTTGCTTTTAGTAGCATTAGAAAAGAATACTATAATTCTATATATTATTATGATATATCACACAATCAAACAAATTATATTTTTTTGATTATCAGCTTTATTTTAGAACACAATATAGCCAGTCAAGTGAACATTTGATGTGCAAAGTTTCAATGGAATAGGTGAATATTTAAACAAGTTGATCATGCAGACAGTGTAGCTGCCTGTGATTTCGCGCGAACTTTCACCACATAAAACAGCAAAAAGTTCAACATCTATCAGTCTATGTCCTTTATGGGGGGGTCATCAAGAGATTAGAATCAAAACTATCTTCACTTGAGCTACTGTCTGATTCATCATCTGTGTCAGACTGTTCTGAGCAGTTTTTGGAATCAAATTCATCATCAGAACCGATAATTTCATTCAACAGAGGCCTTGATTAAAGGGATTTTTAATTCCCACCAACCTACTTTGACCACTTATTGCAAGAAAACTATGTATGCTAGAGACAAAATGTAAACTGCACATGAAAATAGAGATATTGTTCTAGCTTTTGGCAACATCATAATTTAGTATATCTGAAAAACGATTTTTTTCCAAATTCTGGGTGACCCTTACGCCTTAAACAAACAGTAATGTTTTTGTGATTCCGATGCTGCTGTTTTTGGTTTGGATTGTATGAGGAGGAAGTTCTCCTGTTGTTGTTTTAGAGGGATTAAATAAGTGTTGGTGTTTATAACTCTTGTTCATCTTAACGGCATATAGTTCCTATGTGATAGTTTGTGATTTGTAAACGGAATTGAACGGCATTTTTTGTGTATGACTCTTTTACATCTTTGTTTTAAATCTTAACAGTGACAGATTTGTATGCAGATATGTGTTTTAGTTGCGAACAATGGTATTAATTGGTACATATATTCAAATATAATAGTAATGTTGTAGTCTTTCGTTTGTCTTTATGTTGTATAATTGTACCACCGCTGCAATTTCTCCGTGTGAGATAATAAAGTTAATTTGATTTGATTTGATTTGATTTGAGTAAAACGTGATCGTTTTGCAACGTGCTCTACCGTTTAGAGATGCAGTGCTTCCTACAGTAAAGAGCTTAGACTGCTTAGGATTTGTAAATGTATTTTAGTGCAACTCTAAATTCTTAGTAAATGTGATACGGTTTAGTGTTGTTGGTTTTAAGTGTAATTCTTAATTCTTAGTAAATGTGATGTATTTTATGCCTGTAATCGCCTGACACTGCATGGCAATTGTCCTTGTTTTTATAAGGACAGTAACATTTTGAGTCTTTGAGTCTTGAGTCTTGAATTCATATGTTCGGACCTATGTACACTGGACCTATATATGCTTTGAAAAACAACAACCGTTCTTCGTCCGCTTTAACAAAATGTAGGTCGTATCTAACCCTACATGACCACGCAAATAGCTCGGGATGAGGGGGGGGGGGGGGGGGTTAGAGTTTGCCATGAAGATAACGGTAACTGTAGATGCTGCTTTATTATCGATACAAGATGACCATAGAGTATCCGATTCTAAATGCATTCCTGCACGTGCTAGCAATGTTTTTTTATCACCGCAAAAATGCCCAGGTTTTTTACGGAATAAGAGCATTAATTGTTCACCTTAAGGCGTAAGGGTCACCCAGAATTTGGAAAAAAATCGTTTTTCAGATATACTAAATTATGATGTTGCCAAAAGCTAGAAAATATCTCTATTTTCATGTGCAGTTTACATTTTGTCTCTAGCATACATAGTTTTCTTGCAATAAGTGCTCAAAGTAGGTTGGTGGGAAATAAAAATCACTGGCCGAAATATCTAAAATAACAACAATCCTATTTGCGCTGAGCTGCTGGAAAATAATAAGCCTAACCTGTCTCTCTGGTTTACAACAGCCGTACAACGACTGCTCCCTACAGTTGACGGCAAGATGGCGGCTTTCGTGCATTGAAAGTGAATTTCGCAGCGAATTATCGAGCCTACTGTGAAAAGAGTCATCTTTTTGAGAAAATCATCATGTTTTATGTGGTGAAAGTTCGCGCGAAATCACAGAGCAGCTACACTGTCTGCATGATCAACTTGTTTAAATATTCACCTATTCCATTGACACTTTGCACACCAAATGTTCACTTGACTGGCTATAGTTTGTTCTAAAATGAAGCTGATAATCAGAAAAATAGAATTTTTTTGATTGTGTGATATATCATAATAATATATAGAATTATAGTATTCTTTTCTAATGCTACTAAAAGCAAAATTTCCAACAAAACAGAAAGCTTTTAGAACATACTGTGGGTAATGATGCTTTAAATATGAGTGCCAATTTATTTTTCAATTGGACACATACTTTTTTCCCAAGAGTGCATTGGAAAATGCTAAAATTAGCATTTTTGCAGGTTTATTTGACCATTTTTTTTACGAACTAAATAATTTTTTCAGTTGTTTTACTTAATTTAGGCATTCGAACTTGATGTTTTCTGAAAATATAATGATTTTTGAAGAAAACTACCAAATATCAAACCAATTCATTGATTGCAAGTGACTGAATAAAAAAATAACAGTTTTGGTCCGACAATCTGGGTGACCCTTGCGTCATATCAAAAGGATATATCTTGTAATTCCATGCAAAAGCCTGAAAAACTATAGAGGTCAACATGGTCGTGTACGTGGAAACGCCGGTGTCCTCAATACATAGATCTCTATAGCATCATCGCAAGAAGAGGAAAATATGAAATAAATCATCTGCAAGCATTTCCACTAATCACCGGGACTCATGCACCACTAATTGCAGCAAAATAATTGATATCGAAAATATACTGCTGAATACGTCGAGAGCTTGTTTCTATACATTCGTTTTCTGCGAGGTTAAACTTTGATTTTGTGCTTGTTCTTGCGTGCCGTTATGCATTCAAGCAAATACATTAATAGAAAACTGTTCTCGTGAATCAATAAAGATAGCTACATATATATCAAATATAATGACACCATCATCAGACGCAGCATAAAACGATGGTGATGCATAATGAAGCACAGCGTTTTTACATTTAGTCAAGTTTTGACTAAATGTTTTAAAATAGAGGGGGAATCGAGACGAGGGTCATGTGTATGTGTGTGTGTGTGTGTGTGTGTGTGTGTGTGTGTGTGTGTGTGTGTGTGTGTGTGTGTGTCTGTCTGTCTGTGTGTGTGTGTAGAGCGATTCAGACTAAACTACTGGACCGATCTTTATGACATTTGACATGACAGTTCCTGGGAATGATTTCCCCGGACGTGTTTTTAATTTTTTCGATAAATACCTTTGATGACGTCATATCTGGCTTTTTGTAAAAGTTGAGGCGGCACTGTCGCACCCTCATTTTTCAATCAAATTGATTGACATTTTGGCCAAGCAATCTTCGACGAAGGCCGGACTTTGGTATTGCATTTCAGCTTGGTGGATTAAAAACAATTAAAGAATTTGGTCATTAAAAATCGGAAACTTGTCATTAAAATTGTTTTTTATTAAACGATCCAAAAACAATGTCATCTTATTCTTTGTCATTGTTTGATTCCAAAAACATACATATGTTATATTTGGATTACAAACAAGCTCTGAAAATTCAAAATATGAAAATTATGATTAAAATTAATTTTCCGAAATCGATTTAAAAAGAATGTCATCTTATTCCTTATCGGTCCCTGATTCAAAAAAACATATAGATAAGATATGTTTGGATTAAAAACAAACTCAGTACGCCAACAAGAATAGAGATACAGAAAAGCGTGTTATCCTGTTCAGCGCGACCATTACCGCACAATTCTGGCTTGTCGATTTCACTGCCTTTGCCACGAGCGGTGGACTGACGAAACTACGAGTATGCGGTCTTGGTGAAAAAATGCAGTGCGTTCAGTTTCATTCTGTGAGTTCGACAGCTTGACTAAATGTTGTTATTTCGCCTTACGCGAACTGTTTCTATTTCTCTCCTTCTCTATATTCCTGAGACAGACGGACACACAGACAAACAGACATACCCTCTCCCTCTCTCTCTCTCTTCTCCGCATCCTCCCCTCCTCCGACCTTGATGGTTGACTCAATTCTCACTTGAATCAGTTTCCAAGAACAATCCACAGATAACAAAGTTATCATTCAATTGTATGGCTTTCGTGCATATGCCAGAGTCTGGATAGGAAGTTGGACTCAAAACGTAGCCTCATATTTCATTCACTTTTGGGCGGACATGTCAAGTCCAAGAAGACCCTAAAGAGAGATGACCGCTATTAACACACAAAAACAAAACAAAGGAAAGCAATGGCAAGTTTCCAAGTGGGTTGACATATGTGTTGATATACAACTTGTTCATGACCTTTACCTCAAAGCATGCCAATAATATATTGTTTTTGTTCGTGTCCCCGTCAATGTTTTACTGTTAAGTCTGTTCGCTCATCAACTCGTAGCAGGGAACGAGAGAGAGAGAGAGAGAGAGAGAGAGAGAGAGAGAGAGAGAGAGAGAGAGAGAGAGAGAGAGAGAGAGAGAGAGAGACACACACTGACACTGACACTGACACTATAGAGAGAGAAAGAGAAAGGTAGAGAGAGAGAGAGGGAGAGAGAGAGAGAGAGAGAGAGAGAGAGAGAGAGAGAGAGACAGACAGACAGGCAGACAGACAGACAGACATACAGACAGACAGAGACAGGAACAGAGACAAAGACAAAGAGAGACAGAGCGAGAGAGATACACAGACAAAGACAGACATGCACACAGACAGACAGAGACACAAAGACGGATTGAAAGACACGGGGACACCGATACACAGCGACAAACAGACGGAGGCGGAGGCAGGCAGACAGACAGACAGACAGACAGTCAAACAGAGACAGATACCCAATGAGGTTCCCCACCTTTATCTGCGGCTACCACTCTCCGCTCCTCCTTTCATATTACCCCCCTCCCCCCTCCCACACACCCCTAAATCCACCCCACCCCTTGCCACAATCCATCTCTAGACGACACGTGGTAGATTTGCATGGATATTGTTCACAGAGACTTCGTCCGACAAAATGCTGACACAAAAGGGAAGCCCAATTTTTCATTAACGTTTGGGGACACCAATGTCACATCGCAGTAAAACGATCTGCTTCCTCGGAAACCCCAAAAGAACAATGGCAGTTTTACGGGATCAAATGGGATCTCTTCCGTATTTGAATAACTGTAAAGTATTGCTGTTACCTTTCTCCGCATCCGGTCTCCCGCATCTGGTCTCTCTCTCCCCTCCACTCCATCCCCCTTCCTATTCAAATGTCAGTTTCTACACAACAATGCATAGACGAGAGATAATTTGTTTAGCTTCTGTGCATAACTAAATCATCAGAGAAGAATAAGTACACAAAGTAAAGGTCGAATTTCTTATTAACTTGTTCGCAGAAGTGTCAAACCGCAGCAGAACGATGTCATTTTCTTTGGAAAACCTGAAAAAACCAGTTACAGTTTCACAGGAGAAAGTGAAAGTTTTTGAATCAGTTTTTAACAAAGCTAGCTAGTACACAAAGGGAAACCTTATTTCTTATCAACCTGACGGCACAAATGTCAAATCACAACACATCGATCACATTTTCTTTCGGAAACCTCAAAAGCACAATGGCAGCTTTATAATTATCTTGTGTTTCAGAACAATGTTAAAGTACTTCTTTACCCACCTCCTCCCCTTCTCTCGCCGAGGGCCTCCATCAGAGTTTCCTCTTGCGTCGTTCTACGCAGGCATAATCAAACAAGTCGAGTAAGGCGAAAATACAACATTTAGTCAAGCTGTCGAACTCACAGAATGAAACTAAATGCACTGCATTTTTCACCAAGACCTCGTAGCATCGTCAGTCTACCGCTCGTGGCAATGGCAGTGAAACCGACAAGCCAGAAAAGCGTAGTAGTAGTTGGGCTGAGCAGGATAGCACGCTTTTCTGTATCTCTATTCTTTTTAATTTTCTGAGCTTGTTTTTAATCCAAACATATCATATCTATATGTTTTTGGAATCAGGAACCGACAAGGAATGAGATGAAATTGTTTTTAAATCGATTTCGGAAATTTTATTTTAATCATAATGTTTATATTTGTAATTTTCAGAGCTTGTTTTTAATCTGAATATAACATATTTATATGTTTTTGGAATCAGAAAATGATCAAAAATAAGATTAACGTAATTTTGGATCATTTTATAAAAAAATAATTTTAATTACAATTTTCAGATATTTAATGACCAAAGTCATCAATTAATTGTTAAGCCTCAAAGCTGAAATACAATACCAAAGTCCGGCCTTTGTCGAAGATTGCTTGGTCAAAATTTCAATCAATTTAATTGAAAAATTAATGAGAGTGTGACAATTTTTATAAAAAGCCGGATATGACGTCATCAAAGACATATATCAACAAAATGAAAAAATGGCGGAGGATATCATTCCCAGGAACTCTCATGTAAAGTTTCATGAAGATCGGTCCAGTAGTTTACTCTGAATCGCTCTACACACACACACAGACACACACACACACAGACACACAGACACACACACACACACACATACACACACACACACACACACACACACACACACACACACACACACACACACACACAGATACATATACACCATGACCCTCGTCTCGATTCCCCCTCTATGTTAACACATTTAGTCAAAACTTGACTAAATGTAAAAACAAGAAAGGTAGGTTGTTGGAACGTTTGGTTATTGACAAAACAATACATTCACACATTTTAACAAGAATACATTTATGTCATAAATGTTACGTTCCAGCAACCTGCCTTTCTTGCGTTTTTTTATTTTGAATTTTGGAACGTTGGCAGTCTCTTTGGTTTTACATTTAGTCAAGTTTTGACTAAATGTTTTAACGTAGAGGGGGGAATCGAGACGAGGGTCGTGGTGTATGTGCGTGTGTGTGTGTGTGTGTCTGTCTGTCTGTGTGTGTGTGTAGAGCGAGTCAGACTAAACTACTAGACCGATCTTTATGAAAATTGACATGAGAGTTTCTGGGTATGAAATCCCCAGACGTTTTTTTCATTTTTTTGATAAATGTCTTTGATGACGTCATATCCGGCTTTTCGTGAAAGTTGAGGCGGCACTGTCACGCCCTCATTTTTCAACCAAATTGGTTGAAATTTTGGTCGGGTAATGTTCGACGAAGCCCGGACTTCGGTATTGCATTTCAGCGTGGTGGCTTAAAAATTAATTAATGACTTTGGTCATTAAAATCTGAACATTGTAAAAAAAATGTGACCCTCCACCACGAAATGAGTCGCATGTCACCTTTGCGTGATTTTCATATTTTTACATTTTCCTAAAGAGTTTTTTATGCTCTATCCAGTGGTGAAACCCGTTTTAGAAAAGAGCGAAAACTGTTTGAGTTATAAGCCTGTGACTAAGGTGACCCTCACACTGTTACCAGACACTCCCCGGACTTATATTCAGCCTAGCGCAGAACCGCGCGAGATGACATGCGACTCATTTCGTGGTGGAGGGTCACAAATAGTTTTTTATAAAACGATCCAAATTTACGGTTATCCTATTTTCCATCATTTGCTGATTCCAAAAACATATAAATATGTTATATTCGGATTAAAAACAAGCTCTGAAAATTAAATATATAAAAATCATTACCAAAATTAAATTTTCCAAATCAATTTAAAAACACTTTCATCTTATTCCTTGTCGGTTCCTGATTCCAAAAACATATAGATATGATATGTTTGGATTAAAAACACGCTCAGAAAGTTAAAACGAAGAGAGGTACAGAAAAGCGTGCTATCCTTCCCAGCGCAACTACTACCCCGCTCTTCTTGTCAATTTCACTGCCTATGCCGTGAGCGGTGGACTGACGATGCTACGAGTATACGGTCTTGCTGCGTTGCATTGCGTTCAGTTTCATTCTGTGAGTTCGACAGCTACTCGACTAAATGTTGTATTTTCGCCTTACGCGACTTGTTGGGTCTACGCAGGCATAGTTCACCATGTTTCGGCTCCCGAACGACGGGCGCAGTGGCGTTGTGGTTAAGACATCGGCCTCGAGTCCTATTCGGAAGGTCGTGAGTTCAAACAGACCTGCTTGGTGCCTTATCCCCCTTCGTGTGTACATACAAGCGCAAGACCAAGTGCGCACATAAAAGATCCTGTGATCCGTGTGAGAGTTCGGTGGGTTATAGAAACACGAAAATACCCAGCATGCTTCCCCATAAATCGACGTATGCTGCCTGAATGGCGGGGTAAAATCGGTCATACATGGACAAATCTACTCGTGCAAAAACATCAGTGAACGTGGGAGTTTCAACTCTCAAACGAAGAAGAAGAAGAAGGCTCCTAACATACGCGCCCATGGTCCGCCTGACCGACAACGCGGACGAGATGGGACGGTGGTCCGGAATCTACCTGAACACGTCAAAAACGGACATCGCTTTCCCTTCTCCTTCGGGTTTCATAGTACTACTTACCCAACGACACAAGCGTGTTTGAGATACATAAACGGATGACTGGATACGTTCGTACGTTTGTTTCGTCGTTTTTCGTTTCCTTGTTCTTCGGTGCAGTTAGCTTTTTACGCACCCCGGTTTGTGACGTGTTACAAAGTGCGCATGATGTTATAGTTGTTACAGTAAACGGTGTGTATCGTATGCGAACGATTCTATGGCCGCATCCATACGTTATGTCTATTCCCTTTTCTTCCGTCTTTTCACTGCCGCTCGGGTCATCCCTTTTCCTCTGTGTTCAATCTACCACCTTCCCCCGTCCGTCCCCCCCCCCCCCCCCCACACACACACACACACACTCCGGCCCCTTTGTCTCCACCCCTCACGACACCTGCGCGTGCGATCTTTCGTACCAACATAAATATATTTCTGCATGTTGTGTAAGCGTCTGTTCAGATGAACCTAAAAGCTCTAAATAGTAGAAGGCGAGATCTTATCGAAAAAATGTCACAGACCTCGAAGAATATAGACAACAACGTGACATTAATCTGATAAAAAAAAGTCGCGTAAGGCGAAACTACTACATTTAGTCAAGCTGTCGAACTAACGTGATGAAACTGAACGCACTGCATTTTTTCACCAAGACAATACAGCTTCGTCAATCGCCGCGAGAAGGAAATCGCTGACCTCCCACGTGCAAAACGCATTGTAATAGACAAGCAAGAATAGCGCGGTAGCGTATTGGGCTTAGCAGGAAAGCGCGCTTTTCTGTATTCTTGTTAACTTTTTGACCTTGTTTTGAATACAACATATCATATCTATATGTTTTAGGAATCAGGAAGTAATAAATAATAAGATGAAATCATTTTTCGATCGATTTTATAAATTTTAATTGTAGTACTAATTAATCTATTTTCGTTAATTGTGATCACATTTTAAGAGTAAACGTGACATATGTATCTATTTTTAGATTTAGAAATTGATGAAGAATACCATGCAATCAATTTTAAATCTGTTCGCAATAATTTGATTTTAATGACAACTTTAATGAGCAAACTCGTCAATTATTTGTTAAGCCTCCATGCTGATATGCAATACCAAAGTCCGGGCTTCGTCAAAGATTACTTGACCAAAATTTCAACCAATTTGGTTGAAAATTGAGAGCGTGACAGTGCCGCCTCAACTTTCACAAAAAGCCGGATATGACGTCATCAAAGACATTTATCAACAACATTTAAAAAAAGTCTGGAGATAACATACTTAAGTTTCAGAAAGATCGGTACAGTAGTTTCTCGGAATCGCGTTATACACACACACACACACACACACACACACACACGTTATTGAAGATGAAATTCACTTCCTGGACGGATGTCAAAAGTTCACTGAACTGCGAAATGATTTTATAAAGGATCTATCAAATATAGATGTGAGCTTGGGAACGAGTTACGGTACACATGCACTTGTGTGCATCCGTGTGAACTCGTGGTACCTCTGTACTATCGGGGATCCATTAAGGTTTCCGAGACTGAGTTTCATTTCTATTGAATTGGTCTCGCGGAATAGCCGATTCTAAAATTTGCATAGGTAAAACGATTGTTTTTTTTGATACAAGCCTCTGGAGTTAATTTTGTGATTAATGTTTTTGTGAACAAGAAACAATTGACAGGTGGCTTTATTCCATCTCCTTTTTTCCCTCCGCCGCGATGTAAAGTTGAATAGTTGAAGTTGACGTTAGGCACTAATTAAAGAAAGTGGGGCTGCCTAACACCCCTCGAGTGGAATGGGTTAATCTTGTGACACCGGTGCACAGGATGTGAACGCTAAAACTGTGCTTTTGCTTGGAATCTTTGAGGGAAGAAGAGCGTGTATTTGGTGCGGCGTGTTTTTAATGCCGTTGTTTTGTGACATGTCTGTCACGGCCGGAAATCTTTCCGGAATGTGAGGATTCTTTTGCTGGTAGGTTAAAACAATTTTCTTTCTGTAAATGGGTAGGCGGTGAAAAGAATAATATGCTGCTTGGGGGGAGGATATATTTGAATGTTCAAGTAGATTGTTTTGTGAGTTGGAATGGTGGGGAAGATTTTTGATGTGTGAATGCTTTAGAAGACCGTTGTTTGAGAGAACGGTATATGTATTGTAGGCATGTTATTTGGTAGGAATGATCACTGGGCGAAAAGTGGCGTTTTGTATCTTACAAAACTACTCAAAATCCCAACAAAACTTCAAGTTTCAATGGGTTTATCACATTTTGGTGTTCACGACAACGCCAGATTTTGATTGGATTTTGTTGAAGTTATCGCTGCGAAATTGCCTGGAATTTCAGCGCGTTTTGCGACGGTCAAAACATCATGTTAAACCATGTTACAGCATGTCTGTAACATGCAAAAATGTCAAGTTTTGATGGCATTAAAGCTTTGGTTTAACGCCAAGTAACATCATGTTATCGTAGACTTAACTTGCAAAACTGCTTGTTTTGGTGGTGTTACAGCTTGCTTGTAATGTGATTAACATCATGTTATTGCTGGTTTAACATGCAAAACCCCATGTTATGTTGGTGTTAAAGATTGCTCAAATGCCTATTAACTCCATGTTATGTTGGTGTTAAAGCTTGCTCAAATGCCTATTAACACCATGTTAGTTGGTGTTAGGCTTGATTATTAATGTAAAAAAACACCATGTTATGACGTTCACATAATTGTTTTCACCTGGATGGAATTTTGTGGAAAAGAAAGCATGTTGTTTGGGAATTGTGTGTGGGTTTCATGCTTGGATATTGCACTTTGCTGACTTGTCACAGGTCAATTGACATTTAACAATATTAGTTTTCAAATGCATCATCCTTCACACATTATGTAAACATCTTTAACATTAACACTTTGGTTGTAAAATTATTGCACTTTATTCAAACAGGACAAAAACAAAAATGCTGATTCACAATGTACAATAGCAAAGGACTATTTTGAGTGGAGACAGTGTTCATCCACACTATAATTGGATAAGCTAAAATAAATTATTCAAATCGGTGAAGGCCACATGAAATGAAAACACACCATCAGTAAATTACTTCCCTTGTGATTACGAGCGTCATACCCATAAAAGCCATGTAAGTTTTAGCCCATGTGAGTGTGTGTTGGGTGGGGAGGGGGGGGGCAGATGCCCTGTGAAAACATTGGCCATAGATATATATGTGAATTACTTCCCTTGGGTATGAACATTTATGAATGATTAAATGGGTGAAAGAAGGCCATACAAAATAAAAATCAGCAAATAACTAAATCACTTCCCTTGTGAGTAAGAACAGTCACACCAATGTTCCAACTTTTTGCTAAAAATTCGCCTACAATGTGACCTTCAAAGTTGAAAAGGGGTAACTGAACTTCATGTTTGGATGTCATGGAGTCCAACATGTCAGTAAATTTTGAAAGCCCTAGATTCATAAACATCTGAAAACTGCTCAACGTCTTTGCATCACGGCACATTAATAAAAGTAAGAGTTAGTAAGACTGGCCTAACTGCTATGGTGAGGCAGTAATCACTCGTTGATGAATTCTTTTCTTTCTTTATTTGTTGTTTAACGTCGTTTTCAACCATTCAAGGTTATATTGCGACAGGAAAAGGGGGAGATGGGATAGAGGAAAGGGGGAAGATGGGATAGTGCCACTTGTCAATTGTTTCTTGTTCACAAAAGCACTAATCAACAAGAAGAGCAAACGCTCGATCGAGTCACTTTCGCAGTTCTGAATATTATATGAGGCATCAGATGGACAGGAAGAAATTGCTATTCACAAAACAATGAGTCACGTTCACATAAAATTTGAGCCCGGTCACTTTTATAGTTTCCGAGAAAAGCCCAACGTTAAGTTGTGTGTTGCCGAACAGAAAAGGCTAGTTATCTCCCTTGTTTTTCTGATAACGTTCGTAAAAGGCTACAGATGTAAATACTTTGATGTAAAGAATAATCCTACAAAGTTTCAATCACATCCGATGAACTTTGTCAAAGATATAAAATGTCTAATTTTTCCTTTGACGCTGACCTGTGACCTTGAAAAAGGTCAAAGGTCAACGAAACCATCGTTAAAGTGTAGAGGTCATTGGAGGTCACGACTAAACAAAATATGAGCCCGATCGCTTTGATAGTTTTCGAGAAAAGTCCAACGTTAAGGTGGTGTCTACGGACGGCCGGCCGGACGGCCGGCCGGCCGGACAGACTAACACTGACCGATTACATAGTCACATTTTCTCAAGTGACTCAAAAAACTGCTCCAGGGGCTTGCAACGTAGTACAATATATGACCTTACTGGGAGAATGCAAGTTTCCAGTACAAAGGACTTAACATTTCTTACATACTGCTTGACTAAAATCTTTACAAACATTGACTATATTCTATACAAGAAACACTGCTTAATATGTAGGTAAATGCACAACAGGTTGTGAACAGAAAATCCAAAAACGTAAGGTCTTAAAAGCGGGGAAGTTTGAAAAGGGGGGGAGGGGGGGACCTAAAATGTGGCGATCATAACAACCGGCATGGGTGGCCGAGTGGTAACGCACTTGCGCTCGGAATCGAGAGGTTGCGTGTTCGACCCTGGGTCAGGCCGCTATTTATTTCTCCCCCCTTTCCTAACCTAGGTGGTGGGTTCAAGTGCTAGTCTTTCGGATGAGACGAAAAACCGAGGTCCCTTCGTGTACACTACATTGGGGGTGCACGTTAAAGATCCCACGATTGACAAAACGGTCTTTCCTGGCAAAATTGTATTCTTTCTTTATTTGGTGTTTAACGTCGTTTTCAACCACGAAGGTTATATCGCGACGGGCAAAATTGTATAGGCATAGCTAAAAATGTCCACCAAATACCCGTGTGACTTGGAATAATAGGCCGTGAAAAGTAGGATATGCGCCGAAATAGCTGCGATCTGCTGGCCGATGTGAATGCGTGATGTATTGTGTAAAAAAATTCCATCTCACACGACATAAATAAATCCCTGCGCCTTGAATATGTGCGCGATATAAATTGCATAAAAAAAAAATCAAAACAAAATCCCTGCGCTTAGAACTGTACCCACGGAATACGCGTGATATAACTATAAGCCTCATATTGATTGATTGATTGATAATTTATCTAACAAAGTTCAGGTATGGATATATATATATATCTGTACACACAGTCACTATGTACATTGCATCTGTTCTCATTCGGCACATATCCGCATCCTGCCTAGACGGTTAGCTTCAGTCGCTTCCTGTAACGTTGATCTAACGCCAGCATTCTAGCCTGTTGATACACAGTTTCTAGAATTCTGAGTGACCTGCTGCAGCACAGCTGGTCTCGGCTTAAAAAATCTTGGTCAACAAAGATGGGGTACAAAGTGTTATAAAATAAAGCGTCCTTCCAAAGTCGATGACAGGTCCCCAGAGTATTCCAGGGATGCAAACAAAAAATTAAAAAAAAGAGGAAAAGTGGCGGGGGTCTGGGGGCCGCCGAAGGCCCCCAGTGGGGTCCTGGGGCAACGCCCTGGCGGAGGTTCAGGGGGCAGCGCCCCCTGAAGCTGAAGCATAATGAACAAATTAATGACCAAAAACATGCATAAACGGCAATATTACCCTAAAAAAAATTTATATTCACAGTGTCTAAAATAATGTACAATACTTACTGTTTTACTAAATTTACTTTAGAAAAATTACTGCTTATAGAGTTTAGTACCACTAATATTTTTACCAAATGAACAGTCATTAGACTAGAGTGTTCTGTCTTCTGATCATTGAAAATATGGACAATCATATACTTGTACAAAGCAGCCACATGACATTGCTTGGAGAGAGTGGGACAGGGAGACAGAGATATGTTGACTCACTCGTTTTTGCAAGCTGTATCAATCCATGGCACTGACAAGAAGGCATTGGCAAGTCACAAAGTCTGTAATGGCAACTGTAAAAATCCCTTTGCTTTGGATGTATTTGAAACTTTAAAACTTTGTCTCTGACAGACAATTAAAAAAATGGTTGTGTCTTAGCAGTCATAGTCTCAAATCCCTGGCACACAATGCAGATCGTATCCTTACTGTCACTGAAGCCACTAAACACCTTCTCTAAAGTGACACAAAATGCGTTTCCGGCTTTTTCAATTTTGCGGATGACATCGCCTACTCTTTGCTCGTTGACGTTTCTGTCCAACCACTCCCATTTCCACTCGTTCTTTGCGTGCGTTTTCCTTGATTTTCTTTTCAAACCCGCGTTCAACGAACTTCATGCACGAAGCCATTTTTCGGGAAGGCACAAGTTTAACGCGCCCGCGCTCACGTGTTTGGAAATGACAAACGGTTTACAGTTTCGCCCGTTTAAGAATACGGCTTTCGGATTCGCCCGCTTGAGAATAAACACCGAGAGGCATGCTCGGTTTACATTTTTCCTCTTTTTTTTCGGCGATTGTGCATGAAAAACGGCGATTTCAAAAAGTAAAAACGGCGATTTTTTCGCCGTTTGGCGGCTATTTTGCATCCCTGTATTCACAAAATTATATGGTACTGGAAGCCTTGCATGGCGACGAAAAAGATGTCCACGCCTACATGAAGAAGTATCCTTCACGGCTTCAGCGGAAACAGTCGGCTGGGGATGAGGACTAATGGTGAACCTATGTAAAAAATATAGACAAGAACAAAAATATGTCAATGGGAAAACAAAGAAAGAAGTAGAGAAGGACCTCCCCACCTTAACACAGTGAAAATGAAAAACACATGTGAATGTACTTATTTTTTTAAACCCCCCCCCCTCCAATTAAGACCAATTATCCAAGATATTTTTCAGTCCTCAAAGGAGAATTTCACTGTTCTCATGGAACCCTCAAGAAAACTGAGCTGTGCTAATATATTATATAACTGCAAACATCCCTCAAATTCAATATTGCAAGCCACTATACATTCCTCATAAAGGCACATTCCTTCATGCTCACGTGTGAAAACTAACATAAGTTTACAAGTGTGTATCTATTTATTATAATAATAATAATAATAATAACGGGCATTTATAAAGCGCCTTATCAGAAGTTCAAAGCGCGTGACAACAATACATGTATAAAAAATTCATACAATCACTGTCAGATTCAAACAACACATCATGCACATCTCACATCCCCAGACTCTATGCTAAGGCCAACAAAACAAAATAGTCTGTTTACGGTATCCCAACCGACCCCACCTGTATCTGTTCCTTGCTGTTCTCCAAGAGACACCATGGTGCAGCAAGCTGAAGGGTGTCCTGTCGTATTTCCTCGAAGTTGTAGTAGCGACTGACCTGCAGCAGAATTCAAATCAATTAGTCAAGTCACTATGACATATCTTTATTGTTATCGCCACACCAACCCTAAATTTTTCCTTCCATACTGTACAGGGTCCCCACTGCTTTTTAGAAACAAAATTCCATGACTTTTTCATGAGCCTCAATAACATTTTCCATGACTAGATCCACAGGTCGCCATTTTCGAACACGCAAACTTTTTACGTCTTGTCACTGCCAGTTTTGACACTGGCTTGCTTTGCACTGAATTTGAGTCAGTTTCTACGCAGTGTCTCTTCGACAAGCAAGTCAAGCATTTGCTAGGCAGTCAGATTATCGGTAATGTTTGCTGGTCCTGTCATTTCACTAAACTGGACCAGCCACTGTTTGTATCCATCTGCACTTTCGTAAATTCTGTTTCGTAACCGTCACTGTGACTTGACGAACTGTCATTTTTTTCACCGCGATACACAGTTCATTGCGAAGATCTTCCTCGGTAATTCGTTCCAATTCCGCATACTTTTTGTTGTCAAGAAACAACTGAAAGAAAGTTTCAAACTCATCATCCTCCATCTTTCTTGTCGAAGCGCTAAAGTACTTTATCGATGCAAAAACAAAAAACTTCGACGAAACCGACTCAAATGCAGCGCAGACGACACGACGAGATAACGGAAGGAAGTGAGCCTCGCTTTGGCTCAAGTGCCGTTAAAAATACCGTTATTCTCGTATGCAAATATGAACGAGAAGTTGGTCATACGAACAAGCCTTGTGCTGGAGACGCAAATCGCGGGGGGTGGTGGTGGAATGGCTGGGCAACGAAAATCGCCGCTGGCGTGCTAAAGGTTAATTTTTCTTTCTTTTTTATTTTTTTTAAATTCCATGACTTTCCATGACTTGAATTGAAATTCCATGACTTTCCAGGCCTGGAAAATTAAAAATCAAATTCCATGACTTTCCAGGTTTTCCATGACCTGTACGAACCCTGCTGTATTTGTTATCCTGAGAGAGAAAAATCCATGTTGCAGACTCAACTGGAAAAATTCCCTTCTCCATCATCTAGTGGACAGAGCTCACATGATTACAAACAAATCTTTTTTTAAAGTCACATACTTTGTGCGACAGTGTTAGTTTACTGCAACTGTAATTTATAAATAGCAAATTAATAAATATCACTTATCACTATCAGATAATCAGCTAAATGCCTGGCAGATGACCCTCATTCAAAGTGAGTCGTGGCTAAACCATGAAACTAGAAAAACAGGTTATACAGTGGAACACCCCTTTTAAGACCTACAATAATCTGAGAAAATTCAGTCTTAAAAAGGAGGGAGTCTTAAAAGGGGGGTAATTTTACAGAGGTTGTGAACAGAAAGTCTGAGAAAACAAGGTCTTTAAAAGGAGGGAGTCTTAAATTGGGGGGTCTTAACAGGGGGGTTCCACTGTACCACAATATAAATCTCACACTGACAGCGGACAAAAACTGAGAAAACACCCAGTATACATCGGTACTCACAAAAGAGTTACAAGTAGCATCTCCAGGAGCCGAAATCCCAAGCCCTTGATATCTGCACGTTTAGCATCTTGTACCTGGAATAGTATGAAGATAACATGTCATTGTCACCGTCAGTAAATCACTTTATCAAAATTATCAATATCATATGATTACTTACTAAAATAACTTTATGAAGTGATCTAGCCCTGTCAATGGCAATAGTATCATGACAGTTTGACAGTGAGATTACGATTAATCATCCTCATTAACAAATAACATAGATCAGTTCTAATGTAGTACCTGTTTGTAGTGAACTCACCAGCAGGAGTATTGCATGTATTAATTGCGCATTACTGAATCCATGCACCCACATAGTCTCTTACTAATTTGCAAAACCATAATGACTTCAAACCTCTGATGAATTACATAACTCATTTATGAAGAGTAGTTAATACTAATAGTTGTAGTACAAACCCAAGTTTGTGTGCGTGTTTGTATGTGTGGGTGGGGGTGTCGAGGGGGGGGGGGGGGGGGGGGGGGGGGGGACGGGGACGGTTACCGATGGTTCACCCACAAAAATGTACACTTACTAAGTAACACTTAAGTAACTATTTTCAAAGCTTCTTGCTTACCTTGGAATAGTGTCAAGCAGCTTATGTTGTGTCTAGATCAGCCATCAGATCTTCACACTCAGCGGGGTCAGCCTGCACATGCTGCAAACTGGACATGCCTGCAATTCTTGAGTAACCAATCTGTTGTTGCGGAGACAACGGAACCATGCTCAAGTCAGGTCCAACTGAAATAAAAGCATATTGTTAGCTGATAAATGATTTGGTCAAGCAAAACCATGCGGTATTTTTTGAGTCACTTGAGAAAATGTGACTCTATGTAATCGGTCAGTGTTAGTCTGTCCGGCCGGCCGGCCGGACGGCCGGCCGTCCGTAGACACCACCTTAACGTTGGACTTCTCTCGGAAACTATCAAAGCGATCGGGCTCATATTTTGTTTAGTCGTGACCTCCAATGACCTCTACACTTTAACGATGGTTTCGTTGACCTTTGACCTTTTTCAAGGTCACAGGTCAGCGTCAAAGGAAAAATTAGACATTTTATATCTTTGACAAAGTTCATCGGATGTGATTGAAACTTTGTAGGATTATTCTTTACATCAAAGTATTTACATCTGTAGCCTTTTACGAACGTTATCAGAAAAACAAGGGAGATAACTAGCCTTTTCTGTTCGGCAACACACAACTTAACGTTGGGCTTTTCTCGTAAACTATAAAAGTGACCGGGCTCAAATTTTATGTGAACGTGACTCATTGTGTTGTGAATAGCAATTTCTTCCTGTCCATCTGATGCCTCATATAATATTCAGAACTACGAAAGTGACTCGATCGAGCGTTTGCTCTTCTTGTTTAATAAAATATTTAAATTTAGGCAAGCGATTCACAGAGCGCAGCGCGCTGTGCAGCGCGGCAATTCACAGAGCGCGGCACGTTGTGCAGCGCAGCGATTCCCAGCTATTGCTCTCACCAGCGCAGATTGTTGATGCGCTTTATTTTTGTACATGTATGCATGATTATCAGCAACATTTTACAGTCTTTCTTTGAAAGCAACTTCAGGGCTGCAAGACTACAAAATTGCACTTTATGCAGACTGAATATATATATATATATACGCGTTCAAATCAACTGGAAAAAAACCCACGCTGAAAAAATGATCTGCGCATGCGCGAATTCCAAAATGGCTGCTGAAGTGTTAAACTGGTGTGACACCGATTAACAGTTCCGCGGCACTGTACTCGGATAATTGTTTAAAAACGTCATCCCAGTTTAAAAACTCAGCTCCTTTCCATATATATAGTAGAAGCCATTGCAATGACATGTAGTGATATGAGTATGAGTATGACTGCCAAGTATTCAAGGTCGGTGTCACAAACTGAAAACTCTGCCTGAACAATCCTTCTCATTGCGGTCAATGCGCATGCGCTAACATGGGGAGATTAATCAGGTCGTGAACAACCTTAGCCTTACCCTAACCCATGGTTCGATCGGTCAAAGGGTCGCATTTTTGTAAGTCCAAGATTGGCGCATGCGCATTGACCGCAATGAGAAGGATTGTTCAGCAGAGGTAGGCACGTTTTTACATCGACGCGGCGATATACTGGTGAATTCAGTTGAAAGAGTGAGAGAGAGAGAATGGCTCAGCTCTGTTTTTCGTTTTATTGACAGTTTTATTTCTCAAATAGATCAGATAGATGTAGCTGTTGTAAACTTTGCGATTGTGAAGGAAATGTATCGGCAGAATACATCGCGCGTCGTGAATCGCAGCGTTCCTCGTAGTGCAGCGCGTTGTAAATCGCAACGCTGCACAACGCGACGCGCGCTGTGAATCCACTTCGTTAAATTTATGTATACCTCGCTGATGCAAAAATAATGTACTTATTAACTATTAGCATTTAGCTGGTCATTCAAACCATAGCTTGTTTAAAGCTAGTAGTAGCAGTAGTATTTAGTACTAGTAGTAATGATTTAGTAAAATACTACTATAGTAGAACTCTAACTCCTATTGCTAGTAAATTACTAATTAGTGCACACAAGAACAACAATGGCAGTTGGCAATGGCACTGGCAGAATACGATCAAATATCATTATTAGTCTCACCATGGGTTGACGTCCCATCAAAATGAATCACTGAATGAATTAGGGACTGAATCAAACTTCAGAGACATCATTGCAATTTTTCACAAAGACTGATTTTCAGCAAACAGCCATGTTTACCTGTACAAATGTATCAGTGCTGACAGTGTGGTAACTGGTAAGCTTAGTATTTGGTTCGAGCACAGGCGAAAGGTATCGTCCACTGGACCACAAGACTACTTTCATACTCAATACCAAACACTGTACATTTAAAGGAAGTTGTGGTCCAGTGATTGAGTGAATACCTTCCGCCTGTGGTTCGAGACAGAGACAAAGTTGAAACTTAATTCGAGAAGCCAAACGGCTGACGAATACTTACGTATTTTGAGCAAACCCCACACACGTCGACCTCAAGTTGATGTCTGCTGGAGTACGTAGTCATAAAAACGTCCATAAAGCTTGGTTTTGAAACGTTTCTTTGCACGAGTTAGATTTATCCGCCATTTGTGATAACAGTTTACTGTACATGGCGCATGCGCGGTCTGCGCGACGTTACCAAACTATCGCCGGCACAGGCCACTGGCACTGATCTAAAAAGAGAGACTGACAAGTACAGGCACCTTATGGTGACTGATAACCCGACAGGCACAACCATGCTGTTGTTGTACGTTGTTGTGTTTTGTAGTTGTTATATTTAGTCAAGTTTTGACTAAATATTTTAACATCGAGGGGGAATCGAAACGAGGGTCGTGGTGTATGTGCGTGTGTCTGTGTGTGTGTGTAGAGCGATTCAGACTAAACTACTGTACCGATCTTTATGAAATTTGACATGAGAGTTCCTGGGTATGAAATCCCCGAACGGTTTTTTTCATTTTTTGGATAAATGTCTTTGATGACGTCATATCCGGCTTTTCGTGAAAGTTGAGGCGGCACTGTCACGCCCTCATTTTTCAACCAAATTGGTTGAAATTTTGGTCAAGTAATCTTCGACGAAGCCCGGACTTCGGTATTGCATTTCAGCGTGGTGGCTTAAAAATTAATTAATGACTTTGGTCATTAAAAATCTGAAAATTGTAAAAAAAAAAAAAATTTATAAAACGATCCAAATTTACGTTTATCTTATTCTCCATCATTTGCTGATTCCAAAAACATATAAATATGTTATATTCGGATTAAAAACAAGCTCTGAAAATTAAATATATAAAAATTATTATCAAAATTAAATTCGGTCCAAATCAATTTAAAAACACTTTCATCTTATTCCTTGTCGGTTCCTGATTCCAAAAACATATAGATATGATATGTTTGGATTAAAAACACGCTCAGAAAGTTAAAACAAAGAGAGGTACAGAAAAGCGTGCTATCTTTCTTAGCGCAACTGCTACCCCGCTCTTCTTGTCAATTTCACTGCCTTTGCCATGAGCGGTGGACTGACGATGCTACGAGTATACGGTCTTGCTGAAAAATGGCATTGCGTTCAGTTTCATTCTGTGAGTTCGACAGCTACTTGACTAAATATTGTATTTTCGCCTTACGCGATCTTGTTTCAAGTTCAGATGATGAGGCCGTGTGCGCTGCCAAAAGCAACTAATTAAAAGTGTGTGTGTGTGTGTAAAGCCGAGCGGTGGTAGCTTCACGTAGCTCCTAATATGGACCGGCTCCTAATATGGACCACCTCCTGTTCTGAAAAACTAACGGCGCTTGAGCGCTCAAAAAAGTTTTGTTCGCTGTATTGCAGAAACACAAATCTCAAAACCGTTAGGCTTTTTCTCTTTTTTTTCACTCAGTTTGGCAGCGTTCACTCTAAACGGCTTTGCCGCCGAAAACGGACTCGTTTCTGTCCACAGCCAAAGCTTTTATCACACAAAAATTGCTATATATGACAGCTAAGACCGCATTTGTTACATTTTAGCAGGGTTGACCCCGAGTTTTTACCGTGCAAACAAAAAATATTAGCAAGATCTCAAAGTATGTGCGAGTCCCCTAATATGGACCACCTTCAACAAATCGAGAAAAAAAAGCTAAAAGCTATTTTCAATAATTCATTAAGAAGCTTGCTGGAAATAACCTATAACTAGTCCTCGAGATTTAAAAAAAAAAGTCTTCTTTTCGTGGAAGTTGATAATTTCACTTATTTTCACTCTGTTTTTGATAAGCTTCTTTAGTTTCCTGGTGTGCTTCAAATAATGCTCTCATCAACCCGAAACAGATCAATCTAAAGCATATTTGAATTAGACTGACTTGTACACTAAGTTGTATCATGTTATTTTGAAGTATAGGGGGCTTTTTACAGTGATTTGTGAAGGCCGCTTCACTGATCCATATTAGGCGCCCAGGCTCCTATTATGGACCATTTGTGATTTTGTCTGTATTTAATTTTTGTTGAATGTTTATCAAAGCTATTTCACTCTAATAAGGCCTAACGGTTAACCTAAGAGAAAAGGACTACCAAACACAAAATAAAACTTCTTCGCAAGAAAACAAGCTAGTTATCAGCATGAAACAAAAAGTGGTCCATATAAGGAGCCCTTCCTAACTGTCTGTGTCTGCGTCGAAGATGTTACCGTGAATGTGTTTTTAAAAGACATTTGACAGGACGGCATTCAAACCACACGCACCAGACACGAACCGACGAACAAAATACTTCTGACAACAAAATGTAAAATCAATTAACAAGAGTGTAGTAAGATTCCAAATTGTATTCAGACCAAAACAACAATCATAAAAATATACATGGGTTCTTTCATATGTGTGTGTGTGTGTGTTGATGATGATAACTAGTTTTAACGTCCTCTTAGAACTGCAACTTGCTTTAGGACAGGTAGAGTTAATATGCTTTATGTGGGGACAAGACACTGAACAAACATGCAACCAGAGAACACATATATGATCGTGTTATAATTATATCTGGAAGTCTTTTGCGATATTTCAAAATGGGGATGGAAGTAAAGATTGTGTACGCGGAATATGGTTGGACTGGAGCGGTTTTGTAGGCTTATTTTTTTAATTTTTGTTATGTGGGATATTGTTATATTTTTGGCTGAATAGGTAAGTAAATAGATAACTGGAAAAATAATACAATGAAGAAGAAAAAGCTCGGTGTGAGGAACGGAGATCAGGTTTTTTTTTAAAACAGATATCCTATTTCAGCCTTCTACTATTGAGAGACACAGGGTGTATGCTAGCTTCCATTGAAGCGTGCAATGTTTATCTAAAAAAAAACTCATGGGGTTTCAGGTTATGTTCGTTGACAAGGGTGTGTAGGTTGCAGAAATCTTGCTGGAGTGATTGGCAGCGGTCAAAGAGGTGTAACAAAGATATAAACTGTCCACATTCACAGAGACGGGGAAAGCACTTGTGAGCGCATCCATGGCCATCCGTGCGAATTCTGAGAAGTATTTTAAGGAGGGAGGTGGGGAGTGTAGGCCTGTTTTGTTTTGTTTGTCGGGGCAGAATAAGCCAACCATGGGCATTGCCTTCTATTTTCAATTCTGTTTCCCAGTGACGCCAGGCAACTTTGGCCATTTTGTGTTTTGCTCCCGTCTTTGTTAATTTTATGTCATGAAATGCTGCTTGATCTGTAACAGCCTCTTTTGCTTCTCTGTCAGCCATATCCTTGCCTCTGATCCATGTGTGTGAGGGGAAGTACGTAGCCTAAGGGTCAGTTCTGTTCAAGAGGCAATGATCTGGTGACAGAGGAACAATATTTCCGTCTGAAGCTCTTCTCGGTTTCTGGAACCATTTTGAAGAGCAGTTATGCTGGTTTTGAGTCGGAGAGAATCACGACTCTTGTTGGAGGTCGAGGGGGGTCATTGATATAGTGGCATGCTCTTAAGATAACGTAGCCAGCATTTCTGCAGTGAAAATGGACACATCCTTGTTGAGTTTAATTTTTTTTAACTTATTTTGAGGTCAGGAATGACAAAAGCACAGTCAGCTTGGTCATCATTTTTTTGGAGCCGTCAGTAAATATTTGTAGGTGATCTTTGTTATTGTTTGAGATTATTTCTTTTACTATTGATGAGACAAGTACAGGGTTATCTTTTTTTGTTACACCCAGATCATGATCAGGGATGATAATGGGGGATTCCATGAACCAAAATGGGAAGGGGTGAATGGGAATGTGGGCCATCCTACCTGGGTTTACCCCCACTTTCTTGAAATATCGGTTGAACATATAGTCTGCTAGTGGGATCGTTGCTTCGTGTATTTTGGGTGTTTTTCTTTTTAGGTTTTGGTAAGAGGCCGAGGTTATTGTGTCGAACTCAGCAGTGAGCTCTTCGTTCACAGCATTGTCAAAAGTACTTGCTCTTGATACGTACTGGGCCGACTTTAGTCTTCTTTCTTCATCGAGGGGCAGCCAGCCAGCCTCTTGATACACTAGTTTGTTTATGGAGTCTTTTGGGAGATCAAAGATGAGTTAGAGTGCAGCCATTTTGGCTCTTAGGCACAATAATAGCAAACTAAAGAAGGGGAAGGGAAACGAAAGGGAGGGTAAAAACCACGCACTTCTTTACTCAAACTTCATAAAACCGACTGTAAAACTAACACCGGCTATTCTCCTTTCTCAATCATTATCAAAATCGATCCTAAAACAAAACAAGTCGCGTAAGGCGAAAATACAACATTTAGTCAAGCTGTCGAACTCACAGAATGAAACTGAACGCAATGCAATTTTTCAGCAAGACCGTATACTCGTAGCATCGTCAGTCCACCGCTCGTGGCAAAGGCAGTGGAATTGACAAGAAGAGCGGGGTAGTAGTTGCTCTGAGAAGGACGGCACGCTTTTCTGTACCTCTCTTCGTTTTAACTTTCTGAGCGTGTTTTTAATCCAAACATATCATCTCTATATTTTTTTGGAATCAGGAACCGACAAGGAATAAGATGAAAGTGTTTTTAAATTGATTTCGAAAATTTAATTTTGATAAAAAAATTTATATTTTTATTTATATGTTTTTGGAATCAGAAAATGATGTCAGATGAAGAATAAGATGAACGTACATTTGGATCGTTTTATACATTTTTTTTCTACAATTTTTAGATTTTTAATGACCAAAGTCATTAATTAATTTTTAAGCCACCAAACTGAAATGCAATACCGAGGTCCGGCCTTTGTCGAAGATTGCTTGACTAGAATTTCAATTAATTTGATTGAAAAATGAGGGTGTGACAGTGCCGCCTCAACTTTACAAAAAGCCGGATATGACGTCATCAAAGGTATTTATCGAAAAAAATAAAAAAATGTCCGGGGATATCATACCCAGGAACTCTCATGTAAAATTTCATAAAGATCGGTTCAGTAGTTTGGTCTGAATCGCTCTACACACACACATGCACACGCACACACACACACACACACAAACTTGACTAAATGTAAAGAGACAGTATGTATTGCATCTAAACACGAGCTAAGTAAAACATTATCAGAAAAGGTAGAGCAAGAGAAATCCCAAAACTCAAATTCGAGTCACTGCAGTTCGTACTGTACAAGTTGAGAAAGTTGCAAGTCCAGTCAGTAGCCACCATCTCGGACGGATGTTTCGGGGAGGGGGGGGGGGGGGGGGGGGGAGTAGAACAAATGCCTATCTGTGGTCCTTCGCCGCTTCGAATTCCTTACAGGTCCCACACACATGGGAAAACGATTAACTCGGCCAGTAGCCTACCCCAGCAAAAGTGCAAAGGAATATAGAAGAAAACTAAAATCTGACCGCGCTAAATAGTCAGGTTAGAATGACCTACTTTCTCTGCTCAACGCACGGGCAATGCAGTCTCTCGTGTACACTGTACTGTGACAAGGCTCATAATTATAGAGACAATAAGAGATACCCCCAAAAATGTTTGTGCACTGCACTTTTTTTCACATTTATAAACTGATGATCAGTGTGTGTATGTGTGTGTTCAGTTGTGTGTGCGTGTGTGTGTGTCAGTTCAAGGGGTGTGTGTGTGTCACTGTGTGCCCGTGTGTGTGTGTGTGACGGTCAGTCAGTGTGTGCCCGTGTGTGTGTGTGTGTGTGTGACGGTCAGTCAGTGTCAGTCACAGTGTGTGTGTGTGTGTGTGTGTGTGTGCATGTGTGTGCATGTGTGTGTGCCGTGTGCAGTGACAGTGTGAATGTGTGTGACGGTGTGTGTGTATGATGTATGTGCAGTGTGTGTATGTGTGTGTGTGTGTGTGTGTGTGTGACCGTGCTGAGAGAGAAACTAGAGAGAGAGAGAGGGAGCCGATAATCGTCTGATTCTGCAGGTTCGGCACCAGGCTGATGAAAACGCAGAATAATCCATCAAAACAACACTCTAACATCAAGTTTTAGAAACCAGAAAAACTTATCGAAACTCCATAGGTTTCGTGGTGTTTTGCGCACTGCTGAAACGCGTTTAACACGACGTGAATCGCCGTGCGTTAATGTAGCGAAAACGTCCAAAACGCAGACACCCAAACTCGATGTTTTACTGTGTTTTGCAGCCCGCTAAAATCTCAGGGATTTTATTGCGTTACGGCAGTTTTTCTAACTTGATGTGAATCGCACAGGTATAATGCCACAAAATTCAGTTGATTAACTTCATGTTTCATGTTATATGCCACGTTATAGTGCCAAAACGTGACTTTTCGCCCAGTGGATGTGTTTTGTTGTTTAACGAGTTAGCTTGTGGTAGTTGAAATTGCTGATTTGTTTACGTATGCTTACGGCGTGCATTCTGTGGTTTGCAGGATGTCGGAGCGTGCGACGGGGTTTCAGTAGACGGGGTTTAGTTAGGTCTTTTTCTTTTTTAGTGGGTCGTAGATTTGTTTTTATAGACTAGGTTTTGTTAGTGAAGAGTAGTTAGATTTAGTGGAGAGATTTTGGTCAGATTTTGTTAGAGTTTTTGTAGATTTGGTTTTTTTTAAAGAATTGTTTTTTTAGGTTGTTTTTTAGATTTCGTTTGTGTAAATTAGAGTCTCATTGTGGGGTTTTTTGGATTAAAGTTGAGAGTGAGGATTTAGAGTAGAGTGTAGTTTGGGGAAAGGATTTGGTGTGTTTTAAAGGGTATTTTTAGGGAAAGAATGTAGTTTTAGAATGAAGAGTGAGAATATTGTTGTTTTTTTTAAGTTGTTTAGTCCTATACAGTGAAAGTTGTATTTGAAGATAAACCCCCGTTATCCCACATTTTCCCCATTTCATCGTATGGAATAAAAGAACCTGGGTAATATAACTTGTGTTGTCTGCTTTAGTGTTTGAGTTCAGTACGAAAGAGGAAAGTAGATTGGCACACGGTTACATTTGGCGCTGCGGAGCAAGGGTGGGTAGGGGGTGTTACTGTTAGGGCTAGGATTAGAGTAGGTTAGGGGACCCCGTCGCACAGGGAGAGGATGGCAGGCATGCAGTCCGGACGCGGGCTGGTGTTGAGGAGACGGGCGTGTGAGAAGTTGGAGGGAGTCCGGGCGTGACGTCGACGGATGCGGCTTTGTTGTCAACATTGCCATTTAGTTTGTTAATCCGGGGAAGAAAGGATTACAGTGATTAACATTTCTTTTTACTCTGTTAGTCCACAGAAGGACTTCAACGATTAACATTTCTTCGGACGTTTGTGAAAGACTGTTTGCACACCGTGCAAAGAGACAGAGTTGGGGAGTGGACCAGCCCCGGAAGAGTGTGTTCGATTATGTTGATTTGATATTATGACGGACATGTGTAGTTGTATGTTTGATTACGCTACATGGATGTGATGTGATTACTAACACTTGTGGTTGTATGTATGGGTGTTAGTGTGGTTTTTGTTGCAAGCCGTGTGCTTGAGGCGTGAGTTATGCGCTTGCCGGTTAATTTGTTTCAAGGATCGAAACATGGTGAACAACATAATGTTGAAATACCGTCATATCAGACATATTGAAGGATTGAGAAGGAAGGAAGGATTGTGAAGGAAGGAAGGATTGTGAAGGAAGGAAGGAAGGATTGTGAAGGAAGGAAGGAGAGTGATGGTGAAGAAGAGAAGGATATATATCATAGTAAACTTCATATACTGTAGACAGGGTGCCTGGGACGCATTCAACTTGTATCAGTTTACCACAAGGACGCCCAGAGGTGGTGGTATTTGACGGGTTTTATGTTGTCTCTAGCCGATTGTCTACGCGCACACATATATTATAATTTGTTTGAGTAATGGCGCCTCCAGCCTCGTACGCCTCAGGAGCAAAGTATGCTACCTGTAAGGGATTAGATAACCTTTTTCTTCCTTTGTGCTCTCTGCTATCGTTTGGTTTGTCTTTACTGTCTTCTCCGCTCCCACTTTCTAATTCTCTTGGCTGCACATTTTTAGGGATTCTTGGGTTTGTGTATGGCGTCTCCAGCCTCGTACGCCTCAGGAGCAAAGTATGCTACCTGTAAGGGATTAGATGACCTTTTTCTTCCTTTGTGCTCTCTGCTATCGTTTGGTTTGTCTTTACTGTCTTCTCTGCTCCCACTTTCTAATTCTCTTGGCTGCACTTTTTTACGGATTCTTTGGTTTGACAATGGCGTCTCCAGCCTCGTACGCCTCAGGAGCAAAGTATGCTACCTGTAAGGGATTAGATGACCTTTTTCTTCCTTTTTGCTCTCTGCTATCGTTTGGTTTGTCTTTACTGTCTTCTCCGCTCCCACTTTCTAATTCTCTTGGCTGCACTGTTTTTTTTAGGGATACTTTGGTTTGAGTAAGGGCGTCTCCAGCCTCGTACGCCTCAGGAGCAAAGTATGCTACCTGTAAGGGATTAGATAACCTTTTTCTTCCTTTTTGCTCTCTGCTGTCGTTTGGTTTGTCTTTACTGTTTTCTCCGCTCTCACTTTTACTGTCTCCTCTGCTCTCGCTTTCTATTTTCTTGGTGGTATTTTTTTTAGAATTTGAGTTCTGGTGCTTACTGATGTCTTTGTTTGAAGACAGTGTGTATACTGGTTTTGTTTATTAGAATTAATATTAGTGGATTTTTGAAGTAGATTCTGAAGGATTGTATGGTTGCCTATGAATACTCCTGTTGAATGGTTTAATTGTGATGAGTGACATGAGGTTATTGCTGATTTTTGACTAAAGGTTTGATATTCTGGGTGAGTTTTAAGGACTTCCAGTTTTTTTCATTGCCTTGGCAAGTGGTCATTTTGTTAGTTTATTAGAAGATTGTGTTGCCAAGTACAGTTGGGATACAAAGAGGGGACATGCATTGATAAATCGTAAAGGTTGTCAGTATTTTGTTCTGATGTATGCTCAAGAGAGATCAGATGCTTTGATAAATCGTAAAGATTGTCAACATTTTGTTCTGATGTATGCTCAAGAGAGATAAAATATTTGATAAGTCGTAAAGATTATCATTATTGGTTATCTGGCAAGTGGTGAACATAAATCTTTGTAAAGTGAACCATGGAACTGCCTCTGTTAAAGATGAGTTGTGATTTTTTGTCAACTTGTGTGAGTTGGATGTCGACAGGAGATATGATTATTGGCACGGGAAGGATTATGTGAAATGTGTATTTCAGAACATTTAATTTTGGAGAAATATTGTATTAGTCAGTTGATGGTTGTTTTTGTGTGAAAGTTTTTGAAATGATTTGAGGATGGAGAATATTATGTTCTTGGGAGGTTAAATATGTTTTTGAATTTTTTTGATTCTGGCATGTCGCCAGGAGACGACAGTCTAAGTTGGGGAGGATGTGAGCTTGGGAACGAGTTACGGTACACATGCACTTGTGTGCATCCGTGTGAACTCGTGGTACCTCTGTACTATCGGGGATCCATTAAGGTTTCCGAGACTGAGTTTCATTTCTATTGAATTGGTCTCGCGGAATAGCCGATTCTAAAATTTGCATAGGTAAAACGATTGTTTTTTTTGATACAAGCCTCTGGAGTTAATTTTGTGATTAATGTTTTTGTGAACAAGAAACAATTGACAGGTGGCTTTATTCCATCTCCTTTTTTCCCTCCGCCGCGATGTAAAGTTGAATAGTTGAAGTTGACGTTAGGCACTAATTAAAGAAAGTGGGGCTGCCTAACACCCCTCGAGTGGAATGGGTTAATCTTGTGACACCGGTGCACAGGATGTGAACGCTAAAACTGTGCTTTTGCTTGGAATCTTTGAGGGAAGAAGAGCGTGTATTTGGTGCGGCGTGTTTTTAATGCCGTTGTTTTGTGACATGTCTGTCACGGCCGGAAATCTTTCCGGAATGTGAGGATTCTTTTGCTGGTAGGTTAAAACAATTTTCTTTCTGTAAATGGGTAGGCGGTGAAAAGAATAATATGCTGCTTGGGGGGAGGATATATTTGAATGTTCAAGTAGATTGTTTTGTGAGTTGGAATGGTGGGGAAGATTTTTGATGTGTGAATGCTTTAGAAGACCGTTGTTTGAGAGAACGGTATATGTATTGTAGGCATGTTATTTGGTAGGAATGATGTGTTTTGTTGTTTAACGAGTTAGCTTGTGGTAGTTGAAATTGCTGATTTGTTTACGTATGCTTACGGCGTGCATTCTGTGGTTTGCAGGATGTCGGAGCGTGCGACGGGGTTTCAGTAGACGGGGTTTAGTTAGGTCTTTTTCTTTTTTAGTGGGTCGTAGATTTGTTTTTATAGACTAGGTTTTGTTAGTGAAGAGTAGTTAGATTTAGTGGAGAGATTTTGGTCAGATTTTGTTAGAGTTTTTGTAGATTTGGTTTTTTTTAAAGAATTGTTTTTTTAGGTTGTTTTTTTAGATTTCGTTTGTGTAAATTAGAGTCTCATTGTGGGTTTTTTTGGATTAAAGTTGAGAGTGAGGATTTAGAGTAGAGTGTAGTTTGGGGAAAGGATTTGGTGTGTTTTAAAGGGTATTTTTAGGGAAAGAATGTAGTTTTAGAATGAAGAGTGAGAATATTGTTGTTTTTTTTAAGTTGTTTAGTCCTATACAGTGAAAGTTGTATTTGAAGATAAACCCCCGTTATCCCACATTTTCCCCATTTCATCGTATGGAATAAAAGAACCTGGGTAATATAACTTGTGTTGTCTGCTTTAGTGTTTGAGTTCAGTACGAAAGAGGAAAGTAGATTGGCACACGGTTACATAGATATAAAGTATTCCAACAATAAACCTAGTGAAGTATTTTGCGAAGACAGAATGCAAATTCGTCTAGGCAGGTTTCATGGTATTCGGCCATTTTGATAGTCTCAGATTTGCTTAGTCTTTTAAATCCATATCTGTGAGAATCTGCTGTATTTGTTGTATTAACATGCAAACTAGTTGTTGTTTAAATACTTTTTTGAAAATAAAAGTTGAAATTTTTGATAATGTGTTTATTTATGCGCGTGTGAATGGTGGCGATCGTCAAAATACGGACGGATGAATTTACTTTTGCCACAGCATCACTAAACAAAGAACTAAATTCCAACACATACATGCACAAGTATCAATGCTGTGGTGGTTGAGAGTGCCAGAACACATTGAAATGATTGTTTTTCAACAACAATCGATATCCATAACACAAATTCTAACTTATACTAGCTCCGCAAAAAAAATGTATGGGGATTCGGATCTGTCCGTCCGCATAGCGATATCAAGAGCATCGAAACTAATTGTGATTTCACAGGACAAAAACACAAGTTTACCTAATTTTGTATACTGTAAATACAAGTTTGTGCACCCTTGAAGTGAGTTATAAGGCCAAAAAAAAAATTGTCTGTTTAGGGTAACCCGACCGACCCTATCGATTTGGCGCCGACCCAAAAACTTTTTTTTGATTTCAAAAAAAAAAGAAAAAAAAAAGAGGTAAAAATGCTAAAAAGAGACATTTGGCGTTTCATTAGGAACGAAAGTGAGCGTCGCGCGCCATACTGGAAGTAACCAAGCATTAAGATTAGCCTCCCTTGTCATCACAGAAGTGAAAAAAAAATGGCTACGCATCGCGAAATCAGTGCAGCGAGTGCCAAAGCCGGCACCTGTTATGCAATTGTTTTTCAAAAGTGTGACCATCTTGAACAAACGAAATTAATAAGTAGATACCCAACATCAACAACACTTCACTACATCTACGAAGACATTCATTCCGACCTTCTTAAGGGTTACGAGGTTCAGTGTTTGGGATCGGAATCTCTTTCTGGTGAGAACGGCTTTGAACTGGACTGGGGCCTTTCGCTTGGCGAGTTAAAATCCTTCAATATCAAGTCACTTCACTTCAAGTGCAGCCAAATTGTCGATGCTGATGTGGAAGCGACCGAAATGCCATCAGTTTCACAACCGGCTAACGCTTTTCAAGTGCTGATGGGCTCTGCAAAAGCACGATCGCTACCCAAACCGAAAGCAGAAAGGTCAGTGAGTTTTCCAATTTTATTTTTAACTTTCACTTTCTCACATTAAACGTAGAATTTGTATTAATTAGACATTATGACTGAAAGACATAGACATTATTTATTCATTCAAACAAACATGCACAGATGACAAGGCTACCAATTTTAATAGAAACCAAGCATTTTTTGTTTTGTTTTGTTGTTGTTGTTGTAAACATCGAGTTGCTTCCTTTCAGTGCAGAAAATAAAGGAACACTCACCTACACCAACAAAAAGGGACAAATCAACCACAAAAATGTATAACAGTCATCATTTCATCCCCATGAACAAATAATATACAGCACTGTTCCACCACACTGTACAAGTACATTATTAAAGTAACATATGTTTTAAAAAAAATGCCACAACAATTAACTGACAACTTTCCATACACTCTGCAACAAGGTCCAATTTGTAGAGTACTCTCTCTCTCTCTCTCTCTCTCTCTCTCTCTCTCTCTCTCTCTCTCTCTCTCTCTCTCTCTCTCTCTCTCTCGTTTTAAATAGATTCTTTTTGAATTTGAATTGCAGCTGTGGGAAGACCTCTGGACTGAATCGGAAGGACGAGCTGTATGATGATGTCCTGAACTACCTGGCAGCAAAGGGAGCAGATTTTTCACAAGTTACAGCTGACCAAGAAGGAGCTTATTTTACACAGGTACTCCAACTTTGTTTCAAACAGTGTCAGTGTTGTTTTGTTCTTGGGTTTCTTGTGTATGTGTGTGTGTTTGTGTGTGTTTGTGTGTGTCTGTGTCTCTGAGTGCTTTTTTCAATGACATTTGACGTAATTTTGATGCTATTGGATGCAGTTAAAATTGAACATTCTCTCTCTCTCTCTCTCTCTCTCTCTCTCTCTCTCTCTCTCTCTCTCTCTCTCTCTCTCTCTCTCTCTCTCTCTCTCTCATACTCTCTCATACACAAATCAACAGATGCCAAAAATCCGAAAGTCTTGCAAACAATGGGCGTTGTGTCTTTATTCTTCATCCTCAAACAATTTTTTTTATCTGTTTTGACAGGTTCTGACCAACGCCCTGTGGTATGCCACCTCTCACCATCTCACCATCAACGACAGAGCCAACAAAGTTCACGGCGTGCTTCCTATTCCTGAAGAGTTTGAGCAGTTTGCTGGCTACAATGAGATTAAGAGAAAGAAGATCAAAGCACTCCAGCTTCACAAGGCAACTCTTAGTGATCATGCTGAGGTTCTCTTTAGTCTTGTGAACAAGTCTTACATGTCCAGCACAGCAGGTCTTAAACTTGTCCGTTCTGAAGTTACAAAGCTTGCAATGTGCTTTTCTGCATACGCGAACTATCTGTCAAAGCAGACTGATGAGGTACAAGGGAACGCTGCACGCTCTCGTCCATGTAGAACTGTGGATGAACATACAACTGTCGAGGCCAGAACAGCTTCCGTGTCCAAGGTTTCAAAACAATATGTACTCCTGGATGCAGCTGTTCGTAACGCAGGGGTGAACAACCCATTTGTTTTTGACGAGGAAGTGCACATCACAGAGCCTTTCACAAACAACATGCAAAGGCACAGATTTTGGGAGGGAGTTGAATTGTCTGTGCCAATTGATGTCCTCAAATTCTCCCCTGGTGGACCGTTGTTAACAACCACGGGTGTGTCACAGACTGACCCAAACAGAAATGAGAGTGAAATGTTGACACAAGCTGCCCGCATGGTTGCAAAAATGCGCCCGAATCTGCAAGAGTGCCATACGAGAGCAATGCGACGATCATTCAGGGAGAAAGTGAAAAACGTTGCTAAAATTACACCCTCTGTTGTTGACTTTATCTACACTCAACTGGCACTGGATAGGTCAACAACAAATAACCCGGAAATGCAACAACGACTGAAAATGTTGTTCCTAGGAGAGGAGGGCTTACTGCCAGATCTTAGGCACCTAAACCCTGGGCGTCCTTCAGGACACTTTGACATTTTTTTTCAAAAACTGTACGCTCAGGTTGAAGCCGTGACAGCAGCAAACGACAGACGACATGGCCAAGCCCACATGAGTGAGTGGATATCTCTGAGAGACATGATAGATAAGGCTGCAGCAGACCTTCCCCAAGGTACACCAATTCCTTCCAAATCGTTGGTCCGCCTGCAATTCATGCCAACCAATCCATACACCAAAACTGCTCTGAGTTTCACATCAAAGATACCCGCTCAACACAAGATTCAGCGACGTCAACTTCGTACTCACCACATTGATGGACACTACTGCGCAGCATTGTTTCGGTATCTAAAACACAAAACGGTGGAGCTTGGTGAAGACGCAATGCTTGTCTGTTGTGATGACAAGGCCAAGGTGAAGGTAGGAGAGCCGGGAAGCCCCGTGTCAACAGGTGTGAGGGGCAAAGAGAGCATAGCACCAGTGAACACAACCCTTGTAGCACTGGACCATGATATGACTAAGGCTTCAGTGACACCAAGTGTCATTCTTCATGTCGGCCTCAAAGCAAATGCCACTCCGAACGATTCTTTTGTACGAGGAAAAGTAACAACAGCTATCAATGACTCGGCATTCCAGGCAGCGTCACCATTTCGGCATGCTGCCATGCTCGCAAAAGTGATAGAGAAAGATGGAGCCCCTCATGTTCTGTTGAAATACACAGATGGTGGAACTGACCAACGCAACACTTTGGAATCGGTCAAGTGTGCAACAATCTGCCTGTTCAGTGAGTTTTCCTTCGACATGGTTGTGAGTGTTCGATGTGCTCCAGGCCAAAGTTACATCAACCCTGCAGAAAGGGTGATGTCCCTCCTGAACTTAGGCTTACAAAACTGTGCCACAGAACGATCAGCGATGGATGAAGCATCAGAGAAAATCATCAAGACATGCAACTCGGTCAGTTCCATCAGAGACTCTGAGAAAAAAAATCCTAACATGAAACAACAGTGGATGGAGTCCATTGAGCCTGTCCAAGCTGCAATTGCATCAAGATTCCGACGTCTCAAGCTCAAAGATGAGCCAGTGGCTGTGATTGACCCGGTTTCTGAGGAAAACATCGACGCACTGCAACGGCACCTGCGAGAGTTGTTTCCCAGCCTACATCTAGGAAAGCTGCAAAAGTTACACACACAACGCTGCAATGAGTACATGGCATGGAAGGTCGCACATTGCCATGAAACACAATACACTTTCCAAGTAAGAAAATGTGACGACGTCAAATGCTGCCCAAAGGCAACAGTGTCGACCTCCTGGCTGCCAGAGCCAGTCCTTGCTGACAAAACAGAGGAACACTTCCTGCCTTATGAAGAAGTTAAAGACACAGAGCCAACTGAAAAAGACAGGCCATCACTTAAAAGGAAACAAGACTGTTCCAAAACTGTTCTATCAGCAAAAACTGGCTCTGCTTCAAAGAGTTCTCACGGTGAACCAGCAGTAAGTGCAGCAAACAGTCGTGCTGTTGAGGAAACACACTTTCTGTCAGCACAAACAGCAAGAGCAACGGCTGAGTGTGTAGAGTGCCAGAAACCAAGAGTGGTTTATTCAAGTAAGAAGCTGAACCAACGCCAACAGGTCCTTCTTGCTAGTTCTCTCAGTGAATTTGAGTATTCATGTGGATCCCAGTTGTTCCCTCCGTCATGTGGTTCACTTTTGAAGGAACTTGTCTTGCGTCCCAACATCACCTGTGCAACCCCCATTGAGTTACCCTATTATGGTGCTGATTTGGGGAGGAAAGATCTCTGTGCTTACTGTGGGGAGCAGGATGCTTACACAGACCAGGAACTAAAGAAGTGTTTCAAAACAGTGCTGCCTATCTGCCGTTCTTGTGCAACACAGAACACACCCATCACTCAGAGGCCATTTGGCAGAAAGAAGTGAACTAGCACAAACCCAATCTTTCATCCATTGCATCTCTAGAACTATGTCAACTGTTTGTGCGTTTTTTTGTTGTTATTTTTTTTTTGGGGGGGGGGGGTGTTTTTGTGAGTGTGTGTGTGTGTTAAAGTTCATCAAAGTGTCACATGAAAATGATTTCACCACGACATTTTGAGATTGTTGACTAAAACTTTTAAAGTGTACTCGACAGGCAGAAAGGATGCTAAATGATTTCACCCAAGTAAACATTTGAAGTCTGTGGACTTTTTGCAGGATGTAAAAAAGACACAGGTCTAGATACAAAACAAAGTAGAGGAAAATCCTGTTTCAGTTTGAGATTCTTGTTTAAACTGTGTAGTGCTAGGACTAGCTGCAGAATAGGGGCTGAATTGTTCGGATTGGTATACCAACATGATACTTTATACAGTTAAAAAGACATCTCTCAGGATCCAAATGCCAGGGAGGGGCAACTTCTAAATGGTCTATGAACGAAAATATGACCTGTTTAGTAAGCATACCCTCAAAACGCACTTTTGCAGAAGGTGAACATTCAAAACACCAGTTCTTTGTAACTAAGAGTTTAGTTTACCTTTGAATTAACATTTATGTTTGCCTGTACCATGTTTCTAACATCAGGACTATAAACACACTGCAGGGGCGGATCCAGGGGGGGGGGGTTCCGGGGTTTCCGGACCCCCCCCCCCCCCTGCAACCTAAAAAAAAAAAAAAAGTATTAAAAAAATACATTTAAAAATAAAAAGAAACTGAAGGCTCAAATTGCACCAGATTCCTCTATTTTCCTTGATTTTTATCAACATTTTCCGGGGGGGGGTGGGCATGCCCCCGGGCCCCCCTAGGAGCTGGCCTTTGTCTTCTAAATGACGGTTTCGGAAGGTATTTGGGTAATTTGCTGGCTCAGGTTGCACCAGATCGGTCAATTTTCCTTTTATTGGTAATCTAATTTGTCTTCTTAAATTTACTTTTTGACGGTGTATTAGGGGAAGTTTCTTGGCTCAGATTGCACCAGATTGCTCCATTTTCGCGCACACAACTAAACGCTTCGCGTCGTCGAATTGTCCCTTTAGGAAATTTGGAAACCTCCATGATGTGATCCGCCCCTGCACTGGCTATTGACGTTTTATAATTATATACAAATGAATCGGTTTTCTTTTCAAGAACGGTACCGTCTAGTAACAATCGCAAGCTTGCACATTGACTATTAAAATTATGCAAATGACAAATATATTCTTGCTAGTTGCTATCTTTTTGGAATGGGTTCATGATTCTGCTTTATTTTAAAGCAAAGACAGATTTTTTGTTTGTTTGTTTGCTTAACGCCCAGCCGACCACGAAGGGCCATATCAGGGCGGTGCTGCTTTGACATATAACGTGCGCCACACACAAGACAGAAGTCGCAGCACAGGCTTCATGTCTCACCCAGTCACATTATTCTGACACCGGACCAACCAGTTCTAGCACTAACCCCATAATGCCAGACGCCAGGCGGAGCAGCCACTAGATTGCCAATTTTAAAGTCTTAGGTATGACCCGGCCGTGGTTTGAACCCACGACCTCCCGATCACGGAGCGGACGCCTTACCACTAGGCCAACCGTGCCGGTACAAAGACAGATGACACTACGACACTACATACTGATGTAAAACATACTGTCTACAGATAAATTCTCAACAAGGTTGTAGAGGCCCTCCTATTTACAAATACTGTACACGAAGCTGTATTTCTACTATTTGTTAACAAAGAAATGCATTTCATGCATAATGCCAGAGTTTGAAAAAGAAACCCGTAAACATAGTTTCTTCTATATCCATAGCGATTTACTCTCATAACCGGTTCAT
Source organism: Littorina saxatilis (assembly GCF_037325665.1). Lineage (NCBI taxonomy): Eukaryota > Metazoa > Mollusca > Gastropoda > Littorinimorpha > Littorinidae > Littorina > Littorina saxatilis. The sequence goes on from NC_090258.1 coordinate 24,183,397, forward strand.
GAATTCAGTCTTTCAGTCACACTGGCATTTGCCTTCACAGAAGCAAAGAGCAGTGCAGGGGACACCCGCTGTGGCACAGCTACACGGACCTCTACAACCTTTCTTGCAGCTGCATTTTACTAGTTCAGAGCAGATCTTAGATGCATCTGGAAGTGATGTCCAAACAGGCGAATAAGTTCCATCAACTTCTTCCCAGCCCCAGCTTGCAGGATCTGGAATCTCTGGCTGCGGAATGAGAGCTTCCTTCCAGATGAGTGCATGCAGGATCGCTCTTTTCGTGTGTTCAAGAAGAGCAGCTTGAGTGGGTTGGGTGTTTTCCAGCATGCGCCCTTTCTTCGTGAACAGGTGTTTTCTGGCATCGTTCACCTTGTCGGAAACACTGGTCTTGTCGAACATCAACGAGACAAAGCGCTCAATCTGGCTGAACTTGTCCGGTGATGCAAGCACCCAAAGGAACAGCTGTGAATTCTGGATCAGACATCCACACTTCCCAGCATCTCTTCTTACTGACACCAAAGAAAGATGACACAGTGTCGCAGCCAGTCAGAGAATGAAACATCAGAGGTGCTGCTGATTTCTCTGGGCGTAGTCGTGAATAGGCAGAAGACGATAGTGGGATCCAGCACAAATGCAACCCACAGGTTTTCCAGCTGGAGGGAATGGTAGTGAGCTGTTGCAAGCACCACTACATCAGTGTCTACATTCCTGATCATGACGTCAGTGTGATTCATTCTGGCCAGGTCAGAACAGTGTACAACCAGTCTGGTGTCAGCCTCTACGTGTGAACAAGGGGACAGCCTGGCTCTTTGGTCCTCACTAATGTCACTAGAACTAACAAAGTCCACACCTTGTGTTGCAATGACCACTTTCCCGTCTTCCTTGACGAGCTTCAGATTTTCAGACAGGATGAAACAGCTCTTCTTTGTTTTGACTGTTCGTAGGAATTCTGGCCAGTTGCGTGGCAGAGCAACGTCTCCTTTCACTCTTCTCCTCATGCCAGAGCCTCGTTTCTTCCTCACTGATGACTTCAGACTGTTGTCACGGTAACAGTCCCAAACAATGTCAACGCGATCAGCGTTAGACAGGCACATCAGGACATATGCTAAAAAGACAGAATCACTGTACTCTTGGAATGTTTGTGCTTGGCGTGGCTTCAGAATGTGCACCAGCGCAGCACCATCAATGAGAACAGCTGATACTTGTAGTTCAGTGAGTACTGGGTCATGAGTTTTCTCAAACCAGTGCAGGAGATCGCTTTTGTTGCCGTGGCGCAATTCTCCAGAATCTGAGATTGATGGAGGGAATGACTGGTTTTCGTGCTGAAAGAATTCATCAAGGTCTCCTCCTCTAGCCTGACATCCAACATACAATCTTGCAAACAAACCACAGTTGGTCTTGGCTGTCTTCAGCTTCAGATTCTTGGTCATCTGAGTAGACTTGTTCTGATTTCTGAAAAGGGCTACTCTGTTAAGGTGAATTGGGTCTGACAGTGGCTTTGACCTTTGCAGCAGCCTTTCAGCTAGTTTCAACCGGCTCAATCTGGCCGAATGATCTTATCATGGCTTACCCGTGAAGTGCAAAACCCTCGTCTGGCCATGTGAGCCAGTCCCAACATCGTGAGACGTGACTTGTTGTCAACTTGAGGGTCAATCTTCAAAGCAGCTTCCCGAATATGTGACTCAAGCTGGTATGTAGAACCTCTAGAAAGATTTCCAGTTTTGCCACAGTTAAACATACAGGACTCTTGTGGAGAAACTTGCCCACTCTCTCTGCGTGATCTCTTTCCTGTCTCGCCTTCATCTTTTTCAGCTTCATCATGCCGTCTCTTTTCAGCTCTGTCCAACATTCTTTGAGTTAGCACGGCAGTTCTTGTGCCACCTAGCTCCATGTTTGGCTAACGAATACGCAATCCCTGACCCATCATTGAATTTGTCTATTTTCAGTGATGACTGAAACGCTTCAACTGCTTTAAAACCTTTTAAATGTCTCTCTGCTGTGCTGTAGCTTTCTTTGGTGTGATTTATCAGCTTTTCTGTTGTGTCCTTCTGGCAAAAGATGCACAGGCTCCACTCCATGTGTTTACTCACGCCGCTTGCCATGTCTTCACTGCTTCAGTCTGAACACACACTGTTAAGTAACGTGTTAGATATACACATTATTTAGGTCCCTGGGCTCACCTGTATATCACCAAAGCTTTGGTGTGTTCCCTGGTCAATTCAAGCTTATTATTTACTTTCTTTTGTCTCTATTTGGGAGCACCTACAAATATAGCCTAACCCGAAGGTTCCAAAATATGATTTTTGGCTCATTTTTCAACCATTTATTTCTTTTTTCACTTAAAGGCATTAAAAAGACAACAACAACCCAATAATATGGATTTATTATGTTTATTCAGTCTTATATTATAGTTTATATGTGTTAAAACGCCCAAACTGTGTGTTTGACATTGTTCGCGACTAGGCACTCAGTTGCCTAGCAACCAAATTTACCAGAGGACAAAAATTGCTTGCCCCCCCCTGGAATTTACATTCTTGGGATGTCTTTTAACAGCACACCAAATGATATGTTGGTATACAAATTTGAACAATCGTTTCAACTGGGGACCCCACTAGTGGTGTTCTTTCAAACAATTAAAAAAATTTGTGCGGATGTATTTGTGAACTTATTTTGGTTTAAATATGTGAATTTGAACATGTTTCTGTTGAATGAAAATGTTTAATGATTTCATTCAAGTCAACATTTGAGGTCTGTGGACTTTTTCAGGGTATAAAAAGAAAACAAAAGAAGAAATAGACATTAAAGTCTAGATACAAAACAAAGGAGAGGAAAAACATGTTTCAGTTTGAGATTCTTGTTTCAACTGTGGTGTTCTTTTAAACAATTAAAAGTTAGATGACAATTTTTTGTGTGGATGTATTTGTGAACTTATTTTGGTTTATATAATAAGTGAATTTGAACATACACTGTAGAATCTCTCTTTCTCTCTCTCTCTTTCTCTCCCTTTCTCTCTGTTTTATTTATACGTTAGTTTTGAAACATGTATTCATCAAATATAAGAAGTGAATGTTCAGCCAACATAGCATTTACACACACACACACACACACAAAAAAACAACAAAAAAAAAAAAAAAACTACCTACCTACCGACCCTACTTTTTTTGGTCATGTTACCCTAAACAGACAATTTTTTTTTGTTGGCCTAATGTTGCCGAGGTCAATTTGCCCTTGATCGACGCACGGTGACCCGAGTTTCAAAGTTGCGATCCAGTCCGTCTAAACAATGTAACGATCGCCACTTTTTTCTTTTCATTCAAAAACTAACCGTTTGGGGAGGAAGTGACCTCACGTTGTTTTACGTTGACGCTCGCGCTCGACAGAAAAAGACCGCAACAGTTTTTCAGTTAAAAAAATCGCAAAGTAATTACATTTTCTGAGGTTTTCTAGTGTCCGTCTAGTAACAATCGCCACTCTAGCGATCGCCACTGAGTGTTGAAGTCACATTTAACTCCATTTTCGACTGTTTTAAGAAACTATTTTGACGCTCAATCGTCACGTTTCAGTGTCGAAACACGTACTGTGCATTTGCAATCAGCCGGTGTGTCCAAACTGAAATGCGAGTGATGCCTCGATTTGTGGCGATCGCTCACGTGGTTGACGGACAGAAATACCTTCTTAGGGGGTAGGGGAACAGTTACTCCTCCATACAATAATGGTGTTTACAAATGATTGCAAACTTGTCTCTTTATAAACTGTTCAGACATGTCTTCTCTTCAATAATTTTCAGTTTTGCTCGGTTTGTTAATCAGGAGCACCCTGCAGATAATTTTTCATCTGTGACAATGCTCGAAATGTTGACGTAATTCCAATGCCCATATCCTTCTCTTGTTACCTCATCTAGCCAAAACCATTGAAGATAGAAAGACATTTATTGAACAAACTAGATGCACAACACCAGTCTTAACACGTTTTGTTCTTACATGTATATGAAAATATTGATGGCCATGGAATGGTTTGAAAAAAAACACGGTTTTTTCCTTCAAAACGGTCTAGGTCTGCCGGAAGTCGTATTTTTTCAAACCATTCATTTGAAGATCAATATTTTGATATACATACAAGAACAAAACTTGTTAAGAATGATGTGTTGCATATTTTTTGTTCAATAAATGTCTTTCTATCTTCAACGGTTTTGGCTATATGAGCTATATGCATGCATAGGATGACCGTATTGCTTTTTAGCGTTTTCAGGGTATGCCGCTTTGCGCCTGGTTTTTAGATATAAATAAGGACCAGGACTATAAAAAAAACTACTGTTTTTAGTTGTAACAAACTCACTTTGTTGGAAAAACATGTCCTTTGAATTGTGTGCCAACATTTATTTTGTAGAATTTGAGTGTGTAAATAGTAAATTGCTGAACACAATACTGTGAAACCTGCCTCTAGGAAAGTTTATTTCAGATTGTTTTAATCGCTCTTTGTGTCAATAACCAATTTGGTTCCGACAATAAAATATATTCTATTCTATTCTATTCTATTCTATTCACACACACACACACACACACACTCACACACACACACACACACACACACACACACACACACACACACACACACACACACACACACACACACACACACACACATTCGTCTAGGAAAGTTTATTTCAGATTGTTTTAATCGCTC